>NC_133412.1:91563484-91866515 GCF_049350105.2 Macaca mulatta
CTGTTCAAGAACTGTTCTTAAGTACCATGAAAAGATGCACTGAGGGCAAGGTGCAGTGGCTCACACGATCAGGAGATCGAGACCATCCTGGCTAACACGGTGAAACCCTGTCTCTACTAAAAATACAAAAAACTAGCCAGGAGTGGTGGTGGGCGCCTGTACTCGCAGCTACTCAGGAGGCTGAGGCAGGAGAATGGCGTGAACCCAGGAGGCAGAGCTTGCAGTGAGCTGAGATTGCGCCACTGCACTCCAGCCTGGGTGACAGAGCGAGACTCCGTCACAAAAAAAAAAAAAAGAAATGAAAAAAAAAAAGAAAAGATGCACTGATAAGAACACCTGGCTGCTCCCTGCCAGCCCCTGCACCCCTAGATGGGTCAGGGACCAAACTCTTGCAGATGCAGCTCCTGAGTCTCTCCGACATACCCACTCTTCTGCAGCCCGCAAGCAAGCCCTCTCAGCTATGATTCTCTTCATTTCTTACCTGGCTGTTGCAGCAATCTCTTATACCTCCTCTGCCCCAGCCTCACCTTGCTCTGAACCTGTCAGGGTGGTCTTTTAATATGAAACCCTGGTCACGTTGCTTGCTGGGAATAATTCGATCCGTTCCAACTGCTCTGCATACCCCCTACGTCTCCTCACATTCCAGCCACCCCTCCTCTCTCTGCGAGGCCTGATGCTGCTAGGCCACAGTTCTGTGGGTGAGGCAGTAGGTTCTCCCTCACCATGTGTGTGAAGTCAGCCACCCTGGGTAAATCCTGTCCGTCTTCCCTCCCTGAGCCAGGGTCTGCGGGAGCCTGTACACCTTCTGAAACACAATATCCAATATTCCACTGCCCATTGCCCTCCCAGGGGATCCCAGAGTGTGCCTATAGGTGGGTGCGGAGGAGGGGAGGTGGTCAGGGGTGGCGGGGAGAGACAGAGAGTGAGCCAGAGAGAGAATGTGAAATATCCTTTAATTCCTCTTAGAGGACAGTGATTCCCCACAAATGGGTATGGAGTAGAATCACCTGAGATTATAATGCATGTCTGGCAAAAATCTACTACATAAAGAAAATAATGAATAATGAGACTGGTGGTTAAAGAAGGAGTTGCCTATTACTCCCCTGACCCTCAGCCTTCCGTGAATATAAACGTTAAGGCACCCTGGCAGGAGGAACCACCAAGAATCCTATAGAACAAGGTGGGGACGAGTGAGCAGAAGAGAAAGGCTCATATAAGAAAGATGCCTAAGAATGAGGAGGAAGTCGATGAGCCCACCCAGCCTAACTCCTTCACATCGTTTTGGGGCTAATCTGATCCACTGATTGGTGGAGCAGCAGGACTCCTTTTCCAGCAGGCAGCTGGGCAGGGGGTGGGAGGAAAGGAGGCAGGAAGACTCTAAGAGGAGTTAAATCTTAGCTAGGGTTGCAGCTGTGAGTCACTTGACAGACAGATGACAGAGGCTGGAAGTACCAGCAGCAGGGAAGAAATACAGACAGGCGTTCCCTGGCAGTTCTGGTGGCCCTGGGCTGGTAGGGCCTGCCCTTCTTTCATTCCAGCCAATGTTTCTTAGAGAGATCAGCCTAACCAGAGGGAAAGGAAGGCTATTATCTTCCACCTTTCCTGAACTGTGTTCAAAGAGAGAACTGGAGGCTGCCTTCATGTTCTCCCAGTAGGTTGTCCAAGAGGGTGTTAGAAGGAATCTCAGGCCAGCAGCAAGCGAGCCAGGGTAGGGCCTACTACAGTAGCTAAGGAGGACAACCCTCAGCCCTCAACACACTTCAGTTTTCAATCGGGGCTAAATTATAGGTCAGACTGCATTCCATGAGCTTTAGCAATTTCAGAAGCTGCTGATGACAAGCTCTGGTCCTATCAAGTTTGCCAGGGTGGAAGCAGCAGGGCTGCAGGAGGGGCAGTGGGATCTCAGACACAGCAGAGGCTGAAGGAGAGGATGGAGGGCATTTCTGACCCCTTGCAGCACTCACTGGCAAAGATGGAATAAGGTGACTCTCATTTAGGAATTTTTTTTTTTTTAACTTTAGAAGGCTAACATATACATAGTAGTTGGTAAATTTACAGATTTTGGGAGAGGTGGTTAAGACTAAAAGATTATAAAATGAGGACTAATAACTTAAAAGGCATTATGTAATGGTAATCAAACAAGAAAAAAAAATATTTTACCATCATGAACCAGCTATAATTTGGGGAGTATACCATGGTCTTTGGGTTTCATACTGGATGTAGACCTAAATTCCACATTTCTTAAAATCCATCCTGCACTGCTATAGAGAAGTCACTTGTTTCCAGAGAAAAACATTACTAGTGCTGGTTAGCATATAAAAATAAAAATGTGACAATGGGATTCAGTAACAGCTATTTTCAAGTAAACAAACAAGAAAACCACCACAAATCAATTTTATTAACAACTGATTATACCTAAAGCCAAGCTTTAAAGTAGAAATGTACTGGGTTGCAGAAACCACAAGCCCCTGAAATGGAGGGGGGAGGGTGAGGGAGGATAAAGACAGCGTGGGCACCCACAGCACAGCCAGTAGACCCTGTCCACAGTTCTGACAGGCCATGTACCTTCTCCCTTTAGGCTGCCCATTCCACAGGTCAAGGCCAGACATTCAAGTGTACAGGAGGACAAAGGAAAAGAGACACACTAATTTTAATACAAAAGCTTCCCACAACTACAGTCATTCATACTACTTCTAAGAATGGAGAAACAGAATTCTTCTAAGAATTACCAAAAACCCCCATATATGGCGGCTCAGTATAAAAATTACCATCTGGTGCAGTTAACAGTATCGTCATTTGACAAACATCACTAACTCAAGTAAAAATCATCGATGGATGCCAAAATTAGTGGACGATACTTACAGGAGGAATAGGATATCTCATGGGCTCAAAATATTTCCCTATATTTATTAATAACAAAGGGAAAAGTAGTGATTTTACAGAAGAGAATTGTGGCAAGAGATCAAAGTTGACACTGCCTGTGTGGATCATACACTGAAATCATGTGCTCCTGATGTGAGGCACTGAGGACACATCATTTAGCCTGGGGAAATGCCACAAAAACCCAGACTGAAGGACAAATAACTACAAAATAACTCGTCTATACTTTTCAACAATGTCAAGGTCATGAACAGCAAAGACAAGGTCAAGGTTAAAGGGCACTTAAAGAGACATACCACATAAATGCTGCATGTGATCCCAGACTACACCCTGGAACACCTCAAGTTTTTTATTTTGCTATGAAGGACATTACTGGGACAACTGGCAGAATATGACTAAAGTCTGTAGATTATGTAACTGTGCTATATCAATGTTAATTTCCCTGATTTTGATTACTGCATTGTGTTTATGTAAGTGTATGTCGTTGTTCTTAGGACATACACACTGATTTAAGGGCAAAAGGAGCATTATATTTGCAACTTCCAAATGGTTCAGAAAAAAATAATGTAGGCTGGACACAGTGGCTCACACCTGTAATCCCAGCATTTTAGGAGGTCGAGGTGGGTGGATCAGCTGAGGTCAGGAGTTCGAGACCAGCCTGGTCAACATGGTGAAACCCCGTCTCTACTAAAAATACAAAAAATTAGCTGGGCATAGTTGCATGCACCTGTAATCCCAGCTACTCGGGAGGCTGAGGCAGGAGAATCACTTGAACCCGGGAGATGGAGGGTACAGTGAGTCAAAATCGTGCCACTGCACTCTAGACTGGGCAGTAAGAGCAAAACTCCATCTCAAATAATAATAATAATAATATTAATAATGTACACTTATAGAGAAAAAGATAAAGCTGATGTGGTAAATATTAACAATCAGGGAATCTGGGTGAAAGAATTATAGGAGTTTTCTATTAAGTTATATTTTTTTCAAAATAAAAATTGTCCCCCAAAAAGAGTGGTTAAAAATGACCATCCAGCTGGGCATGGTGATTCATACCTGTAATCCCAGCACTTTGGGAGGCCAAGATAGACAGATCACTTGAGGACAGGAGTTCAAGACCAGCCTGACCGACATAATGAAACTCCATTTCTACTAAAACTACAAAAAATTAGCTGGGTGTGGTGGCACACACCTATAACCCCAGCTATTCAGGAAGCTGAGGCACAAGAATTGCTGGAACCCAGGAAGCGAAAGTTGCAGTGAGCAAGGAGGTCATGCCACAGCATTCCAGCCTGGGCGATAGACTCCATCTCCCTGTCTTCCCCCACCCCCACCAAAAAAAGACCATCTGGCAGAGTTAAGAATACTGCCACTTCACGAACATCATAGTAATTAATTTTTCGCAATACTACATACTCTATCCACCAACAAATCATGAAATTATGGCTAAGAGATTTCTAAACAGTTCTTTAACTACTCAGAGAGATTTTCAGAAGCATAAAGCAAGAAGTTTTTCCTCTGTAATCTGTTTTTATTAAGCTTAAAAAGTTCTAATATTTTATCTTTTTTTTTCCCTTTTTTTAAAGTAATCAACATGGCAATACCTCATCATATGCTTGAGGTTTCCTGGACAAAACCCTATTACTATTTCTGTCTCTAATTCATCCTTTTTGCTTGCTGTGCTGTGAACATGACATCAATTTATCATAACCAATAATTTACAGTGCCTCCCAGTCACTAAATTGCCACCACACACACATGATTCAGAGGAAAGAAACTAGAACCAGCATACTCTTCAGTTGTTTAAGAAAAAGCCTGGTCTTTGTATTTCCCCACTTATATAAACAAGCTAGTAATCAATCGACATAGACTCCACAGTGTTTCCTGATAACTAGAGAAAACACACAGGTCTACCAGATGTTTATAGCTACTTGTTATAAGACACATACCCAAACCTGAAGAGTACTATAATCACAAAACTGAGCTTGACATTTCTACTAATGACTATTAGTATTAGCAGCCTGACATTTAAACACACAAACCCATACATGCTTATTCTGCTTTAAGAGAAGAACTTTAGTTTTGAAGACTGTTTATTAATTTGCTCTACTCCATGATCCTGGTATGGTAGCGTTTTCTATTTCAAGTTCCTATAGACAGTAATATGCTCCATTTTTAAGGCAGTAGGATTCAATGGCATTTGATTTTTGATACATGCTTCATAAAGTTTGCAATACTAAATGAGAAGTTTAATTTCAAACTGCAATCTACATCTGCTCTCCTTTCTCTCCCCCTGGGTGAGCCTTTGAGGCAAGAGGTTTGATTTAGGAAATAGAACTAAGGCCGCACAGGCATGGTGTCCCTCATGGGCCACGGAGCGAAACTAGACAGACAAGGGAAAACCTACCAGGTCTCAAGTCGGCAGGAGAACTAATGACCAGGTATTTGTTTTTAAAGACTCATCTGATCCACTGAAGAGAGCCACTGAGTCACAGAGGCAGGGGTGGAGATCGCAGTGCGGGAGGACATGGTACACTATCCCCAGGCAGGGGCAGCAGCTCCCAGCGTGAGGTTAGTCATCAGCTGGGGCTCTGAAGGTGGTGGCATGCTAAGTGACAGATCACAACCAAGATCCATTTCTCATGAAAACAGTTTGGAAAGAAGCTTTTATGTGGGCTCACTTTATACAAATAACACTTCAGAAAATAAATGAACACTCATTAAATTATGCACCGAAAGAAAGTAAACTGTGGAAGCTAGAAGAGACAGCAGTGTTAGATATTAATTAATAGGCTACAGAGAAGAAGAAATACATTTATCATCTGTGAGAAAACATGTAGGTTTGTCATTTTATTTTCCCTGCACAGAAGCAGCCGTAACGGCAGAGAGTGAACAAATATTCCCAGGGCTTTGGGGCACAGTCTAAAACAGTCCTCCAAAAAATACTAAATTTTTCTCATTTTTAATCTTAAAACTTCACACTAATTTGCATGATACTCTAGGACACCCATGTTTATCTCATTAAAAAAGTCTCTCTCCCAGATCTCAGGTAAAATTAATGTTCTAGGAACATATGCCACGCATTTCCACTGGCTACCCAGTACCACCCTTGTGTGTCAGCACACTCCAAAATTAGTTTTATTTAAAAGAAACAAGACCAAACAAAACAAAGCCAAAAGGAAACAAACAAAACCTAAAAGGGGAAAAATCCTACTAAGATAACTGAAACAAATATTGTCTAATATATTTCTCAGGAAGGGTTTACTCTTGACAAATGTTTTTTATATTAACAGAGCATCTGCAGTCAAAAGAAAAATAAGCCACTCACTACCCAAAATGGGAATAAAAGTCTTTTCTTCTATACCTCATTTTTGGAAATAAAAAGTCTTTGGCTTAAAGCAAAGGAAAGAGTTACACCCATATAAACCTTCAGAATGGGAAGAATTAGCATCACCAAGTGCTTCTCAACTTCGCCAACTAACAACAGTATTTTAAAAACTGTTCATTCCAATTTTTGGAGCCAACTCATGATGCTGGCTATCTGTGAACAACAATACCTTCTAGTACTTTATATAATATTTCATTTCAATGTTAACAGAACATTTTTCTTAAATTTCCAGGTACCTCTCTCACATGCTCTGTATCTGTTAATTTATCAAACATTCAAGTGCCTCCTATGTTAATCTCTAAATGGAATACAGAAATAATTAAGACAAGACCCAATCTACTAGAAAAAAAAAGTTGAATATTTAGTACAAATAAACACTCAAAGAAAATAGATCTTCAAGAATATACTATCCAAACAAATATTCAGTCTTGCTAAATTTACCAATAGGTTTTAAAAATACTCTTAAAATGAGGACTACGTTGCCATGTGACACAGTCAGGTAGTACCTGGAATCTAGTAACTAAAATTAAAAAGCTTATTTCAAGATGGAGTTCGGCTTCTTGCCCTCACCCCACCCACTGTCCTGAAGTAAAAAGCCACTAGTGGGGTTAAGCAAGATAGGGTCCCCAAATGGGGTGAGGGTGGGCTAGCGCAGTGGCCCAGCCTTGGGGCGTCACGTAGGCTGCCAATCCTTGAGTCACGTACGGAAAGCACTGGGAAGGAGGCATTGCAGCAACAGAGGATTGCTCACTTATAGCAGAAATTGATGCAATAAGTAAACGTAGCTGAGGCCAATGGGGAGCCAGATTTCTCAACTGTCAAAAAAAGCAATTACAAATATAGAAAGGGATAGAAGAGGAAGAACCCTTTGGTGCTGAAATGGGATTTGGAGTATCAGGGGGAACCCAAGGACACACACACAGACACGCACATTTTCCCTTGGTCAGCCCACTGCTCAGGAGTGGGCCAGCAAACACCCACAGCAACGAGCACACCCACAGTCTAGATCTTGGCTTGTAAATGTTTTCCACTAAAAAGAACCAGAGACTCTTCGAGAAATGGCAGACTGCAGGGCTAGGGCAGGGAAAAAATAACAGCCCGAAACATCTTAGTATGCCAGAAAGAAATTGCTCAAACAATTATAGGGGCATATCAAAAAGATACATAAGGCCAGCCGTGGTGCCTCATGCCTGTAATCTCAGCGCTTTGGGAGGCCAAGGCAGGTGGATCACTTGAAGTCAGGAGTTCGAGACCAGCCTGGCCAACATGGTGAAACCCTGTCTCTCTTAAAAATACAAAAATTAGCCAGGTATGGTGGCAGGCACCTATAATACCAACTACTCGGGAGGTGGAGGCATGAGAATTGCTTGAACCCGGGAGGCGGAGGTTGTAGGGAACCGAGATCGTGCCACTGCACTCCAGCCTGGGCGGCAGAAAAAAGCTCCATCTCAAAAAAAAAGATACAGAAGCCTGCAAGAAACAGCAGCCACTGGACAAGTCTAAGGTGATGTAAACATGGAAATATATAATAATGGTAAGAGATTATAATCCATTAAATAGGAATACAAGAGTGTATACTCACACAAGCACATACATAAATAAATGGGAAAAGGAACAAGCTTTTCCTCACTTTCAGCTAATAAAAGTAAAAGGAATAACTGGATTAGAAAATCACCATTTAGCAACCATCACAGTATTCATTTATTCTGCCAAGAAACATCAATTAATGCTAAAACTATTGGGTGTGAATTTGATGAGGAACAGGATATTTACAGTCTCTCCACAATGACACTCACTAATTATAAAATGACAGAAAGTAATCTTACAGTGGAAAAATCTGGCCAGGTTTTCCTAATCACTCTACCTTAGTTAAATGATCAAAGTTAATACTACCAATAACAGAGCAAACCAAAATCACAAACTGCTAGGATACAAAGAGAACACAGCATCGCTTCTGTAATATCTGCATACTTGAATCTAATCATGAGAAAATAAATTCAAACTGATGAACATTCCACTGGCCTGTAAGTTCCACAAGTGTCAAGGTCATCAAAATCAAGAAAAGACTGGAGACCTGTTTCAGACTGAAAGTGACTAAAGACATAATACTCAGTGCTTGTAAAATGCCATCCATTTTAATAAAACTTCAACTTATACATAGACTTACATAAGAATAATAAAGCGATATATACCTGTATGCCATAAAGCTTTCTGTCTTAAGGAAAAAGGGTTAAGTAAAAACCTTCATCACTGAGCTTAAGAGACTGGAAATTGTGATATGAATTCAATATTCCATGGGGAAAAAAAAACTGCTAAACAAAAATAACAAATACAGGATCAGTTGCTATGCAACAATAAGAAATGTTTGCATGAAGTCAAAAAGGAGGAGAGAAGGCAGTAAAAATGAATCTTTCTATATTTTCTATGTTAAATTCTCAGGGCAGGTTATAAATAGTGAATCAGAAACTGTTCCAATAGACAGGTATTTTCTTAGAAGACACATAGTGGCATTCCTCAGTTTCTTACTGTGGAAGATGTGAGGGCAACATTATAATGCTAAAAAAAAATCTACTGGCATGTGACTGAGCTGTACTGAAAGACAACTGAAATAGCAAGTTCAACACAGAAAGTATACAAGTGCCTTAAATTTTATAATAAAGACTCTCTGAGGTTACTACAAGTTAGTGCCATTAAAATACTGAATAAGTTTCTTAGTACTTGCCTTCAACTCTTAGTCCATTATTTCTGTTTCTGCCTACTGATTAACCTTGGTAAAACTTTCTGAATGTTTCTAGGAAAAAGCATGGAAAAGAAAAAACAAAGTTCAAAAACAAGATCTGTAACCTTGGTATATGATTTGATTACAATTACTCACTAAACAGTGTGAAATTAGCCAGTACCTTTTATTGTCAGGTTTTAAAAATACTTGGCCACAGGGAATTAGTAAGGCATATTATAGCCACAATTTTGCATAACGTGTAAAGCAAAAGTGCTTAGCAGAAAAAGAGGCTGAAGGCTCCATCACACCTTAAATACAAACCTCTTAAGACTTTATGTTTCTGTCACTGCGAAAACACTACATTTAATAGAAAAACGAATCCCCATTTAAATAACATCTAGAAGAGATGCAGAGATACCTAGATGGATATTGGAAAAGTAATGCTTTGAATCGCAAATCCTATTTTCTTGAGTTTTAAAATTACAAATAGTTTTTTTGAGTCAAAGAAAACTAGAATCTAAGTTGTGATTTTAAAGAAATCATAATCAAGAAGACCGCAAAATGGAGGAAAGTGGAGGGAGAAAGAGAGGAGAACTGCATCTTAAAAGCAGGGGTGGACCAGAAATAGACCAAGTCCTAGAAAAATGAAGCAGCTGATTCAAAACTCAGCTCAATACCTGACTGGATTAAGGTGACGTGGTCCATCCAACCTGTCTGCCAGAAGCAAAATTATATCCTCACTGGAGGACAGTAATCACATCCAAAGACATTCCAGTTTTATTTTAAATACAATGTTTCTGATTCAGTCAAAAGCTACCAAACATGCCAGCTGTTTAAGACCAAGTGACTGAAAACCAAGAAAAACAGACAAGAGAAACCTATATTTGTCAGATATGGGCTTTGAAATAATGTGATTAATATGTCCAAGAAACAGATGATAAGATGTAGAAGTTTAGCAGACAACATTAAACTATTAAAAACATCAAATGAAAATCTAAAATTAAAATATACAGCTAAAAGTTAAAACGCAATAGGTTTAGGTCAGGCGCAGTGGCTCACGTCTGTAATCCCAGCACTTTGGGAGGCCAAGGAGGGCGGATCGCCTGAGGTCAGGAGTTCATGACCAGCCTGGCCAACATGATGAAGCCCTGTCTCTACCAAAAATACAAAAATTAGGCTGGCGTGGTGGCGGGCACCTGTGATCCCAGCTAGTCAGGAGGCTGAGGCAGAAAAATCACTTGAACCCGGGAGACGGAGGTTGCAGTGAGCTGAGATTGTACCACTGCACTTCAGCCTGTGCAACAGAGTGAGACTCAGTCTCAAAAAACAAACAAAACACAATAGGTGTGATGGCAGATTAGATTCGACCCTTGAAGAGACATTAGTATAATGAAAGGTGTGTCAGAGGGAAAAAATTCAGAGATTTTAGAGTAAAAAAGAATACTGAAAATAGCATGAAACACATATAGGACTCAATGAAAATGTGTAATATATATGTAACTAGAGACCCAGAAACAGATGCAAAAATGGGACAGAAGCAATATTTATAAAAATAATGGCTGAGAAATTTCTTATACTGATGAAAGATTAAACCCACAGATTCAAGAAGTTCAGTGAATCATAGCTGAATAAATACAAAGAGAGTATAACTGAGCACATCATAGTAGGACTTCTCAAAATCAAAGAAAAAAAATTTCTATTATCTGACTATTAAGGGAGAAATAATCCTAAATACAGAGAAAAGATAAAATACCCTCAAAGAAAAAACAATATGACTTGAGAGGTGATTTCATCAGAAAATAACTGAAATCAGAAGGTAACGGAATAACATCTTCCAAGTGCTCAAGAAAATCAAAACGAACAAACAAAAAAAGACCCTGCCAATCTGGAATTCTATACCTAGAAAATACATCATTGAAAAAAAAAAGGAGGTGGCTTAAAGATAGAATAACTTCAAAACTTAGGGGTAGGCAAAAGTCATGGACAAAAGGTGTGAACAGACATTGCACAAAAGATATGCACATGCTCAATAAGCATATGTAAAGGCACTCAATATCACTAGTCATAGGGAAAATGCAAATTGAAATCATAATGAAGTAAATACACTGCACATCCATCAGAATGTCTAAAACCATACAAGACTGAGAATGTCAAATGCTGATGAGGACATGAAATAATCAGAACTCTCATACAGTGTTGTTGGGAGTTAATAAGATAGAGCTACTTTGGGGAAAAAACACATGACAGTTTCTTAGAAAATTAAGTATATACCTATCCTCTGACTGAGCAATTCCACTCCTAGGTATTTATTCAGAAAAAATACTTAAAAATGATCACAAACAAAATCTTGTTCAAGAATAGTCAAAGCAACTTTGTTCATAATAGTAAAAAAACTAGAAATACTCCAGGTGAACTTTACTAAGCAATAAAGAACGAGAAAGGCCGGGCGCAGAAATCCCAGCACTTTGGGAGGCCGAGGCGGGTGGATCACGAGGTCAGGAGATAGAGACCATCCTGGCTAACATGGTGAAACCCCGTCTCTACTAAAAAAGACAAAAAAACTAGCCAGGTGAGGTGGCGGGCACCTGTAGTCCCAGCTACTCGGGAGGCTGAGGTAGGAGAATGGTGTGAACCCAGGAGGCGGAGCTTGCAGTGAGCCAAGATCGTGCCACTGCACTCCAGCCTGGGGAACAGAGCGAGACTCCGTCTCAAAAAAAAAAAAAAAAGAATGAGCAACTGATACACACTACCGTATGGATGAGCCTCAGAAATATGCTCAAGTGAGAGAAGCCTCATACAAAAGAGTACATACATACGATTCCATTTAAATTAAGTTAGAGGACCGAATCAATCTTTGGTAAAAGAAAATCAGAACAGTGGTTGCCCTGACCTGGGAGATTCATTGGGAAGGACAGGAGGAACTTTCTGAGGTAACAGTAATATACATCTTATAAGGAGTCTGGGTTACTACATGTGTATGTACTTATCAAAACTAGGTGAATGCAAGCTTAAGATTTGTGCATTTTGTTGAATATAAACACGATCTAAAAGAAGAGCAAACTATAAGTCAATATGCAACTCTAGGTAATAATAAGCATGTTGAAAACACTTGAAGTGTATCAATTAACTTTGAAATGCATCAAAAAATAAGATGGTTGGACAGATATGTAATAAAGCAAGTATAATAAAATATTACTGGTAGAATCCAGGTGGTAAGTATATAAACACCAACTGAAAATGCTTTCAATTTTAAAATTTTTCATAAATATTGAATAAAAAATAGGAAGGTGAAATTAACATGACAAAAATGAAGAAATCATCAATAGAAAACCTATATTAAAGGAAATCTGAAAGAGTTAATTCTTCTGAAAGAAGGAAAAAAATCCAGATGGAAGAACGGAGATGCAGTAAGGAAAACAGAATAAGAGGAATGGCAACCATGAATATAAATCTAAATAAAAATCAACTGTATGGAACAGTAACAATGATGTCTTGTAGGAAACACACACACTTGACAACTATATCAAACAAGGAGGGAGGACTTCATTGAGCTACAGTGTTGTAAAATCCTTGCATTTTTCTGGGAGGTGATACTAGTTTATAGTCTTTAAAAAGTCAAAACTGCATGATGTAATCTCTAGAGCTTACCATTAGACAAATGGTAGAGGAAGGAAAAAAACGAAATAAAAAGCATCTAAACTGGAAAAAAAAATTAGAAGAGGCTGACCAATGAAAAACAAATAATAAATATGGTATAATTAAACCCAAGTGTCAGTTGTTATACTAAAAGTAAACAGACTGAATACTCTAAGACTATTCTCAAATTTAAAAAAAGAAATGTGCTACCTGACAAAATACTGCTGAAACCACATAACCCCTGTTTATCAAATGTACTCCACACAATAGCTAACATAAAGACCGAAAAGAAAAAGCAACTAGGATGGTATAAATTATGCAAAAGTCACTCAAACTATTCCAAAATACTACAGCAGCACAAAATATTTCTTTCTGATTAATCACACCTTGAAGCAAGATGAAACAGAAGATATAGGTACAAAGAAAAGCAAACTCCCACATTACATATTTACATAGTTCCTACTGTGTGTAATTTCCTAGACTTGGTGTTTAGGTCTTACTTAATCGTACCTGAAAAATCATGAGGCTTTTACTTTTCCTAATGTGGTTAAAACAAAAATACAAGAATGTGGCAGACCAGCTACTGTCTCATTTTCCCTCCAATGAAAACTGGCTCCTTCAACCTTAAACAGATAGCCCAGGTATGGAAAATTGGTTAAATCTGGGCCAGTCCCAAGCGACCTGGATCCATCACCTGTGGGGCTGGTGGGGCAAAAGCCTGTGAAATGGCATCTGGCCTTGTGCAGAGAGTCCCCATTGCACAAACTGTTTTTGTGCTGTGTACAGACATCACGGTGTGTATGTGTGTCTGTTGTCTTTCTGTGCAGAACTTACACCGTCTATTTGCCAAACCCAGCCTCATCTTGCATTTGGGAAAGACACAGCAGCTTCACATTACTGGGTGCAGCACATCTCACCACCAACCGACCCTGTCCCTCACATACGCTGAACACCTACTCACCAGGGCCTGTGTAAGATGCAAGGATACCCATTTCACTACAGTTTATATCATAAAAGTACCTTACGTCCTTTTTTTAGGAAGACATGGACTAAAGTAACATCTGTATCAACCTCACCCCACAAGTTGTGTCTGCATCTGCCATCTTAAAATAATAACTGAATTTTCAATTGTTTACATCCTCTATAACTGTAATAGATGCTTATATACTTTGGTATATGAACGCTGTGTGATATGGCTTGGATCTGTGTTTCCATAAAATCTCATGTCGAATTGCAGTCCCTAATGTTGGAGGGGGGACCCGGTGGGAGGTGGCTGGATCATGGAGGTGGACTTCTCATGGATAAGGTTTAGCAACCCCCCTTGGTGCTGTTCCTGTGACACTGAGTTCTCATAAGATCTAGTTTTTTTTAAAGGTGTGCGGCACCTCCTCCCTTCGCTTTCTCTTGCTTCTGCTCCCACTGTGTGAGACATCTCGCCCCCACTTTGCCTTCCAACCATGATTATAAGTTTCCTGAGTCTTCCCCAGAAGCCAAGCGATGCCAGGATCATGCTTCCTGTACTGCCTGCAGAACCATAAGCCAATTAAACCTCTTTTCTTTATAAATTGCCCTGTCTCAGGTATTTCTTTATAGCAATGCGAGAACACACACAATGTGTAAAGATCTGAGAATACTAGATACAGACTGTAAGTTACAGAGCTTAAAACCTTAAAAGGTTTTCCAGAGTATACTATCAGTATGAGCCTACATCATCAGATACAGTAAACTTAAGTTTTCAAGGCCATAAAAAGATGAAGGGGTAGGATACAAAGTTTAACAGCTACCAAGTAAGACCTTCAGAGTTGCTATGCTACAGAATCTTGTATAATTTTTAAATATAGGCCAGGTGTGCTGGCTCATGCCTTTAATCCCAGCATCTGAGGAAGCCAATGTGGGTGGATCACCTGAGATCAGGAGTTCAAGACCAGCCTGGCCAACATGGCAAAACCCCATCTCTACTGAAAATACAAAAATTAGCCAGGCATGGTAGTGCACGCCTGTAGTCCCAGCTACCCAGGAGGCTGAGGCAGGAGAATCGCTTGAACGTGGGAGGCGGAAGGCTGCAGTGAGCCGAGACTGCACCACTGCACAACAGCCTGGGTGACAGATCGAGACTCTGTCTCAAAAATAAATATAGAGAAAAGTAAATTCTTCCAAAATAATATTTCAATCAAAATAATTTTTATATTATAAATAGAGCATTCTTATGCCAGCATTCTTATTACATGCTTCTAAAGCGACTACCCCATGACCTTGGCCCTGTCTTCTCCTCCCCGTGGAAGGCTGGTCTGCTCTTCTTCCACAAGGCTCTGAATAAGTCACCACACACATGAACTTCTCCCTACCACTCCAGGCAATCTGTCCTCAGTTTCCTGCAACTCTGTACCTAGCCCTGTCAGTACTTCTCGCTGAAATGTCTTATTATATGTGATTTCTCTCCTATGGGACAAGCTCCTTGAAAGTCGGGTTCTTGTTAGTTCATCTATGATCCACTTTGATTGGCTAAAAGGAGGGGAATGCTTTTTATTCTATATTTCTCTGTACTGCTTCTATTTTATGACAATAAAAATGTAGTCTCAAAAAAAACCATTCTCTGCAAGAGTACACTGACCTATAACATCAGTACTTTATTTACCTATGAAGGGAAGGGACTGGGATAGGAAGCACAAAAACAGTTCTTGCTGGGGGAGGACTATTTTATCCCAACTAAAGCAAGCTGATGACATAATATCCACAGGCTCTGCCATCTGACCACTGCCTACATTTATTATCCTCATTTCTTTCTACCGCCAAGTCAGCCACCTTCCACTGTCACGCTCCTCCTCTCCACGCCTCTTCCCCTCAGCTTCAACCTGTCTCACTGCACTTGTCCTTCAGACCGGTTGCTCTCGGAGGCCGGCCTGCCCTTGTAGTCCAGGACAACCGCACTCACAAGCTCACAGCTCTTTGTACTTTGTCTTCCTAGGAGTACCAACACTGAAATTAATGAAATAATCCCCTACAAGGACATCAGCTAAAGAGAGGCAGGGACCTAGTATGTTGTTCCGCACTGACTCCTCTAGGGCCAGGCCACAGTGCCCAGCACAGAGCAGGCACACAAGTATCTGTTGAACGTTGATTCTGCTGGGTGCTGAGTGAAACACAGAAATACAGGTATCATCTGTCTCTCCCATTAGATAAACCTCACAACAGCAAGGATGGGTATATGCTGCCTTACCTTAGTACCCTGCCACACAGCACCACTACCACATAGTAGGCATTTAATAATTACTTGGTGAAGAACAAATGAATGAACAATTCATGTACATGTCTTCAAGATCTTTTACAGCTTAATATTCATCTAGGTAGGAACTATGGAATGTGATAATCTTCTGTAAGTTGTTCAGGCTTGTCTTAAAAACTTTTGCCATTACCATTAAGGTTAAGTAATCCATATTATTAATATTCTAGATGCCTGAGGCACATGAACAATCATAAAAAGAACATTAAAAAAATCAAACCCATCCTCAGAGAAGATCAGTTCAACAATTTTCCATATGCTCATTATAGTCAGGCGTAAACATGCCCAACTTTAATATTATTAAAATACAAAAATGGAAAGAGCAACTTGCCTGAATTATAAACAGCTAGAAACACAGTATCAAATAAAAGCACCTCAGCCTGGACTAAGCCATCAAGAAGGCATTAAAAACCTCTTCCTAAAACAAAAATGAGACACCACTATGTAACTATTAGAATGGTTAAAATCCAAAACACTGATAACATCCAGTCTTGGAGAGGATGCAAAGCAGAAACAGCTCTCATTCATTGCAGCTGGGAATGCAAAATGCTACAGACACTCTGGAAGAAAGTTTGACAGTTTCTTACAAAGCTAAACATAGTCTTATATACAATCCAGCAGTCATACTCCTAGATATTTACCCAACTGATTTAAAAATGTATGTCCCCACAAAAAACATGCACACAAATGTTTATAGCAGCTTTATTCCTAATCGCCCAAAACCAAATGTCTTTCAGTGCGTGAACAGATATGGTATATCCATACAATGGAACAATATTCGGTGATTAAAAGAGAAATGAGCTATCAAGCCACAGAGAGGTATGGATGAATCTTAGATGCATATTCCTAGATGAAAGAATCCAAACTAAAAAAGCTATGTATGGTATGATTCCAAATATATGACATCCTGGAAAAAGTAAACTATGGAGACGGTAAAAAGATCAGTGGTGACAAGGAGTCAGCAGTTGGGAAGAAGGAGGGAGAAGCACTGAATAGCTGAAACACAAGGATTTTTAGGGTAGTGAAATCATTCTGCATGATACTGTAATGGTGGATACATAACACTGCATTTGTCAAAACCCATGAACTTTACAGCACAAAGAGCTAACCTGGATGTATATAAATTTTTACAAAAACATTTAGGAGGTCAGGAGCAGGGGTCCCAGGATGGAATGCAGAATGTGACAAAACAATCTAACTGCATTACAAATGTAGGAGACAATCTCACTGAAGTGGGCAGGGCAGAAGGTGCTGACCTAAGTAACTGTGAAAATGAGTGCAGACTGTAAGACTAAAGGCAAAAGAAAATGTACATAAGCACTGTACTCTATTTGCTAAAGTTGTTTCCCAAACGGATATATGTTAACAATTCTGAAACCACTATACTTGTACACTGAAATTAAAGAATTAAGTAAATGGATGGCGGGTGGTGAAAGCCAGGTTTCTCACTGTTTGGGAGGTTACAGTTTAGCAAAGGAGGAGGCTAGAACGATCCATATGGTGATAATTAGAGCTGGAGACATCACTATCAATTCATGCTTAGCTTAATATGAATACAGATCGTCACATACAGAAATATTTATAAATATGTGTACACACATGGGTTAGTGTACACACAAATATTTCCACGCTCTGTCATCTGAGGGGGCCTAGAAGCAAGTGACACCCCAATAGCAACAAGCATACCTAGCACCCAAATCTTGCTTTCTAATACCATTCTCCAAGGGAAGAGCCTGGATTCCTTGAAGAAATGACTGATTCTAGGCCTTGGGCAGGAAATATACAAGATGAGCCTGGAGCATCTTCTAATACCAGAAAGAAAAGTAGTGCAGAAGGAAGGGATGGAGGGACGAAGGACCAACCATGAAAGAGCACCCAGTGGACAAAGGTGGAACAAGTTTAGCAACAAAATAAAAGTGTATATAATCCAAACTATAAATATGCATGAGACCATACTGACATAAATATATAACTGAACAAACAAATGAGGAAGAACAGACAAATTTCCCTCCTGAACAGAAGAAATCAGATATTCCAACCTCAAGGAAGTAGAGTATAAGTCCCCACCCATAAGTGTGAGCTGCATATTAGTGACTTTCTCCTGAAGAGCACAGCATGTAAAGGAGGGGAAAGAGTAACTCTGCACTGAAGAAATATGACAAACATTCCCTTCAGCCAGGTGATCAAGGTCAACATCAACAAATTATGCTGACAGTATGTACCTTTGATATGATGTGATGGAAATGGCATTTTATCTCTACAGTCTTCCCCTCAGAAATCCGTAACACCAATTTAATCATGAGAAAAACATGAGACAAATCCCAAAAGAGAAAAATTTTACAAAATACCTGACTAGCACTCCTCAAAATTGTCAAGGTCATCAAAAACAAGGAATGCCTAAGAAACTGGCACAGACAGGAGGAGCCTGGAGATACGACAATAGAAAAAAGACAGCAGGTCAAATCTAAGGACATCTAAATAAAGTATAAATTATCTTTATAATTTTTCCGTAAATCTAAAACTCTCCAGCTGGGCACAGTGGCTCATGCCTGTTAATCCAGCCCTTTGGGAGGCTGAGGCAGGTGGATCTCCTGAGGTCAGGAGTTTGAGAACAGCCTGGTCAACATGGTGAAACCCCGTCTCTACTAAAAATACAAAAAATTAGCCCGGTGTAGTGGTGTGTGCCTGTAATCCCAGCTACTAGGGAGGCTGAGGCAGGAGAATTGCTTGAATGCAGGAGAATCGCTTGAATGTGGGAGACGGACGTTGCAGTGAGCTGAGATTGCACCACTGCACTCCGGCAGTGCATAAATAAAACTCTCCTAAAGTTCAACTTATGTTAAAACTGGCAGGGCATGGTAGCTCATGCCAACAGAAGGCTGAGGTGGGAGGACTGTTTGAGCCCAAGAGTTTGAGGCTGCACTGAGCTATAGTCATGCCAGCCAGGGTGACAGAGCAAGACCCTGTCTCAAAAACAAACACCTCTATGAGGTCCAACAGCTGTCACTTGAATATATTCTTAAACATATGAGTATACTAAAAGTATCCCACCAAATGAAGAAATGTAGGAACCACGAAAATTTTCCCTTTGTCAAAAATTCTCAACATTTCAACTTTAAATTGGTTCTTTTCAAACAAATACTGGCGGTATTCACAATAAAAAGGAACAGTGCAGTATCACACAGAAAAAGAAAATGTGATCATTAGAGTTCAAACTGCAGGCTCTACAGTCAGAGTGCCTGGATTAAAACTCTGAATCTATCTCTTTACAAGCAGTACAACCTTGGACAAGGTTAAATAACCCTGTTTTAGGGAAGAACTGAAGCAGAGGCTTAGAAGAACGTAGTTTAAAATGGGGTTTCTCTCTATACCAAAAGTATAAGATATCCTTAAACCTCATCCACCTCCAAAAAAATCTATCTATTACAAAGGCTTAACTGAATCAATGTTCAATTATAACTGTCTCCTGAAATTAATAGTGATTTCTGCTAAGTTAAGTGTCCAATTGGAAATCTTAAGTATTACAAAAGGCTTAGATCACCAAATGATCAACAGCATTCAGTCTCTTAAAAGTTGATAGACTGAAGACTGCAAAACAAAGGCTGAGACCCTGGTACATGTCTATGCAACTGGTAAAGGTATGAAGCAGCTTCATGAGGATGCATCCCGTTCCATGGTAGAGAGGGGTGGATTATCTTTTAAAAAATAAACAAATCATACATTTTTAAATCAATATAAGCAAATGTCAAATTTCATGGTAAATAAAATCTCTGTAACACAGGGCGCACACTCCACAGCTTACTTCTCCAAACAAACACCACTCAGCTCTGCCCAGGTGCTGACCACCAGTCATCTGTGGTCCACTGGTTCTTGGGCTGCCATTGGGGTTTATTATTTTCAAGCACTGTCTCGTACACCAGTCATCAGCAGAGCAAAAAGTTTCCCATTGTTATGCCAGCACATATCCCATCCTTGTCCACCCATACCAGAGGAGTCTCTTTTTTTTTTTTTTTGAGACGGAGTTTCGCTCGTTTTGCCCAGGCTGGAATGCAACGGCTCCATCTCGGCTCACAGTAACCTCCACCTCCCAAGTTCAAGCAATTCTCCTGCCTCAGCCTCCCAAGTAGCTGGGATTACAGGCATGTGCCACCATGCCTGGCTAATTTTGTATTTTTAGTAGAGAGGGGGTTTCTCCATGTTGGTGAGGCTGGTCTTCAACTCCTGACCTCAGGTGATCCGCCCACCTGGGCCTCCCAAAGTGCTGGGATTAGAGGCGTGAGCCACTGTACTCAGCCTAGGATTCTCTTTTCAAACATAATATTCACTTTTGATAAGAATCTCCCAAATACCCACCTTCCAAATCAACTATTAATGTAACAAGTACCCAAATGGTGAGTGTTCAAACATTGCAAGTGCAAACTAAGCAAACATAAATCAGTTTCCTCCTACTTCACTGGCCTTCCCCGTTCAGTCTCCTCAGCTGGTGCCCCCTCATCTCTGACCTCTAACCCATTGGAGCCTCAAGGCTCAGCCCTCAGACCCTGCCTCTATCTCTCTAACTCCCCGTGTACTCAAATACCATCAATATGCTGCCATCTCTGGTCTTAAATACCATCAATATGCTACGGATGTTATTTGTATATCAAGCCTGAACTTCCTCAGTCTTTCCCTTCACCAGGAACTCTATTCCTGTGAGTTCACTGGGAATTCAACTGCTCAGGCAACCTGTCTCTCTCCCCACATCCTACCAACTCTACCTGCAAAATTTATCCATGTATCCACCATTCAACCACTTCTCATCATTCACCTGGTCCCAGTCACTTTCCCTCGCCTCTTCTCAGACTATCAGCATGCCTGCCAACCAACCTCCCTGCTCCAACTCTGCAGCTGCTTCTCCATGAGCTGAGCAGAAGAACCCTCTGGAAATGGAGACTCGTCTGCCCCAACTCTCAGGGCCCTCTCAGCTCACTGACTGTAACCCTCAATGTTCTTATCACAGAAGGGGACAGGCCTCACAGGACGCTGCCCCTCTCACTCACGTGCTCTAACAACTCAGCTTCCGTGTTTTCTTAGTCATGAACATATTCCACTGCCTCAGGCCCTCCGCACGCCCTCTGCTTGAACTGCTCAAAAGGTCTTTTCCCATATATGACCATGGTTTGCCTCTCACTCTCTCAGCTGGACAAGCAGCCCCATCCCTCCATCAGTCTACCGCCTTATCATACATGTATTTCTTCAGACTCAGTGCTACCTGCCATTATTTATTTATTTGTCTCCTTATTTTCTGACATCCCCATAGAGAAACAAACACATCGTGAGAACAGGAACTTTGCTGTGTTCACTGTGGCAGCCCCTATGTCTAGAGCAGGGCCTGTCACCCACAGGTACACAGACAATTTTTTAAAAATATATATTAACAGGCTCGATGCGGTGGCTCACGCCTGTAATCCCAACAATTTGGGAGGCCAAGGTGGACAGATCACTTAAAGTCAGGAGTTCAAGAACAGCCTGGCCAATGTGGCAAAATCCTCTCTACTAAAAACAACAACAACAACAACAACAATTAGCCAGGTGTGCTGGAACGTGCCTGTAACTCCGGCTACTCAGGAAGCTGAGGCACAAGAATCTCTTGAACCCAGGAGGAGCCAAGCTTGCCCCATTGCACGTCAGTTTGGGTGATGGATTGAGAGTTTCTCTCTCAGTCTCTCTCTCTCTACATATATATGTGTGTGTGTGTATATATATGTGTATGTGTATATATGTGTGTGTATATGTGTGTGTGTGTGTGTGTATATATGTGTGTGTATATACGTGTGTGTATATGTGTGTGTATGTATATATATAAACAAAGTTTTAAAAATTAAGTTTGTATTATCTGGGATATTCAATATCCACGCTCACCCTACCCTAATAAAGTAACCAGAAATCTAAATTACAGCATCAATATATAAGCACCTAAAAAGCAAACAGGCATTCCTCGGGTGGTAAAAATAAATGAAACCGTACTCAACTTTCTACCTTAAATAAACCACATCATTTTAAATGAAAGTTTTTTCTTTAAAACCAGTGTATCTGTTCCAGGAGAATGCACAGACAAGTTAACATATGTGAAAGAAAAACTAGCACCTATAGTATTTTTCTGTCATAGGGAGTTTTTTGTTTTGTTTTGTTTTTAAAGAAAAGGCTGTGGAAATAAGTGCTAGACATCAAAGAAAATAGCTTTGTACTTTTTTTGTTTTTCTTTTTAAATCCCTACAAGAGTTCAATGAGAGAAAACACAGAAGCCAAACACTACAGGGTTAACCAAGATGATGTCAGCAAGCCTGAGCGTTAAATTGCGGAGTGAATGCTGAAAGACCTTTTTAGCCAGGGAAACATTTTGCTGTAATGGTACCATTACAAATTTTTTACAGTAATAACACAGCACATTATAAGCTTGCTCAACTGATAAGCTCTTTGTAAGGGTTAGAAGTCTACAGCCCTCACACACAAAGACCTTTCTGTCTGAGGGTTCTTAGAAGTCAATAAGCTAAAATCACATCCTGCACAATATCCACTTAGAGTCACAGAGGATCTAGTCTTCTATTGCTTTGCCTAGTTTCCCCTTGGCATAGAGAAGCCATTAGGACACAGAGGCAGAGAAAGCGACATCACTTTTGTGTCCAATTATCTCTTGGTTCTAGCCACTTTCTACTTTGAGACAATTTTAGATTTAAAGAAGAATTGTAAAGATGGCAGAGAGAGTTCCCACAGCTTCACCCCACTTCTTCTGATGTTAACATCTCACTTTACTATGCCACACAGAGCAAAACTAAGAAACTGATATAGGTATACACTATTACTGAAAGTGTAGACTTTATTCAGATTTCACCAGTTTTCCCACTAATGTCCTTTTTCTCGTCCAATCTAGGGCCCCACAGTACATTTAGTAATTCCACCTCCTTGGTCACCTCTAACCTCTGATAGTTTCCCTGTCTTTCCTTGCTTTTCGTGACCCTGACACTTTTGAAGAACACGGATCAAGTATCTTGTGGAAAATCTCACACCTTGGATTTGTCTTAAGTTTTCTCCTGATTAAACTGGGGTTGTAGATTTGGGGAAGACTATGCAGAGGTGACATGTCTTTCTCATGCCATCACATTGAGGGGGTACCTGATACAAATGTGACCCACTCCTGTGATGTCAAGGTGGTGTCCACCAGATTCCCATTCTCCATTAAGGAGACTTGAGTCACCCTGTTCCTCCACAGTCAAGAGGAGGGAAATTAAGCTCCACTTCCAGGAGGAAGATTATCAAAGACTTTAAAACAAGCATTAAAACCACCACAGTGATTAACAAATACTTTGTTAACTACTTTATTTGAGACAGAGTTTTGCTTTTTGCCCAGGCTGTAGAGAAGTGGTGTGATCTCGGCTCACTTCAACCTCTGCCCCACCAGGTTCAAGTGATTCTCCTGCCTCAGCCTCCTGAGTAGCTGGGATTATAGGTGCTCACCACCACGCCCAGCTAATTTTTTGTATTTTTAGTAGAGACAGGGTTTTGCCATGTTGGCCAGGCTGGTCTTGAACTCCTGACCTCACATGATCCACCCACCTCAGCCTCCCAAAGTGCTAGGATTACAGGCATGAGCCACTGTGCCCGACCAACTACCTTCTTTAAACTATAATTTGTTTGATAAATAAATCTGGAGTTACAGTTCATGGCAACAAAAGCTAAGACTTAAGAAGGCTTTTATAACCAGACCACATGAATATTTGTGAAATCATCAATTACAGAAACAAAAGATGTTTTAAAATATCATTTAGTTTTAGCTTTAAGGTGTTTGTCAGTTTAATCCCTGGCCAAAAGTTCTTTGTTTTCATCGTCTCATCTAATACAGAATACTTCCACATTGTGACTCAGGATTTAGTGCTGACCACTCATCTGCTCACTTTTACAGTCATGGCCCCTGTAACGACGTCTCGGTCAACAACTGACCCCTTATACTGTGGTCCCGTAAGATTGTAATACCTTATTTTTACTGTACCTTTCATATGTTGTGATATGTTTAGAAATACAAACACCATTGTGTTCCAGTTGCCTACAGTATTCAGCACAGTAACATGCTGTACAGGTTTGGAGCCTAGGAGCCGCAGGCTACACCATACAGCCTAGGTATATTGGAGGCTGTACCGTCTAGGCTTGTTCAAGTGCTCTCTATGATGTTTATACAACAAAACCACCTGAGGACATACTTCTCAGAATGCATCCCTGTCATTAAGTAACACATTACTGCATCTGGTTATACAACTCATTGACAGTAACACGGCTCAGAGGAGAGAAGAAAGGAAAAGAATACATATATATAAAGCATTAACCTATCAAATATATGACTGGGGGCATTTGTGTGCCAAGTCTGGCCTCCCACCAACCTGACTTTATAAAAGTTACTTACTAGAAAGACCCAGGGCTAAATGGCAATGATGGTTCTTAAACATTAGCAAGTATAAAATTTACCAGAGAAGCCTGTAAACAATGCAGATCACTGGACTCCACTTGCCAAGTCTGGGGCCTAGAAATTTGCCCATTAGCAAGCACCTGAAGTGATTCTCTTTCAGATGGTCTGCCTCTAAGAAACTCCCACCTGGTCTAAGACCCACAGGCAATGCTAATACTTGAAGTCCACACATACACTGACTTACACTTCTAAACCTTACGTTTTACCTCCGATTTTCCTATCCCAGACAACACTGCCTTAGATGAACAACACTGCCACCACCAGATCCAGTTTCACCTTTGTTCCCTCACCTGTTCCTTTTCAAACAGCAGAGGGTCTTATTAGTTCAATAAAGATGATTAAATGTTAGAACTAAAGACTCAAAAGCTTTGCTGATGCCATCTTAAGACCTCTTAAAAATGTGAAAGGATGCCTTCGTGATTGGTTGGAACAGTCCAGAAACCCAGCCACCTTTACAGAAGGGCATGGCCCAGGCAACCGGAGTGCCTCCCACAGCTCCCCAACTCATCCTGTCTGCTCTAATTGATCCAAGCACCCACCCTGTGCTTTCCCTTATAGCTTACAGTATCCTGCCTTGGTGTGCAGTGGCACAATCACAGCTCTCTGCAGCCTCAACCTTCCAGGCTCAAGCCATCTTCCTACCTCACCTCCAAAGGAGCTAGGACCACAAGCGTGCAACAAAATACCCAGCCAATTTTTTTCTTTCTTTTTCTTTTTTTTTTTTGACAGAGACAGGGTCTTACTATGTTGCCCAGGCTGGTCTTGAACTCCCGGGCTCAAGTGATTCTCCCATCTTGGTGCTGGGATTACAGGCATGAGCCACTGTCGAGCCTTGTTTTATTTTTATCTCAAAATGCTTTGAATATTGATGTATGTTTTAAAAGGCAGACTACCGCTGATACAGTTTGGATATTTGTCCCCACCCATATCTCATGTTGAAATGCAATTCCCAGTGTTGGAGGTGGGCTCCGGTGGGAGGCAACTAGATCATGGGGGTGGATCCCTCATGAATGGTTTGGTTGTGGTGCTGTCTTCCTAACAGTGAGTTAGTTCTTTACAAGATCCGGTTATTTAAACATGTATACCACCCCCTTCCCTTGCTCCCATCTGTGCCATGTGAGATGTTTGCTTCCCCTCTGCCTTCCACCATGAGAAGCTCCCTGAAGCCTCCCCAGAAGCCAAGCAGATGCCTGTGCTATGCTTCCTGTACAGCCTACTGAACCACCAGTCAATTAAACCTCTTTTCCTTATAAATTACCCAGTCTCAGATATTTCCTTATAGCAGTGCGAGAATGGACTAACACGTCAGTTCTATTATGGGAACTGAGGTGATAACACCTGTGATCTCAATCTCTTCAAATGTATACAGGAAATGCCACTGTGCTATGTCTTAAGATAAAGAAAATGATATGTCGATCCCACCTCCTGAGAATGTGCTAATAGGCTCTCACAATCACAGGACTCTGATATAGCCAAGGGTGAAACCATTTCAGAGATGTCCACGTACCTGGAGAAGGTTTGTTCTGCCAACAAAATAATCACAGATTTAAAGCAGCTAACACATCCATCTTAGGTAAACTATGATTGGTTCTGTCAAAATAGTCTTCCCTAAATTGTAAAAACAAACACATGGGATTCCAAGACTATAATGTTACTACAAAGCATATTCATGTATTTGTTTATATAGATCAAAATCTATGTGCGGTCTCAGGGAATGAGTTCTGAAGGGCTTTGCTTTTCAGATACTTGAGGATAGTTTCCGGTAGCCCTCACATTTCACAAGCATGTCATCTCACATGGCACAGATGGGAGCAAGAGAAGGGGGGTGGTACACATGTTTAAACAACCGGATCTTGTAAAGAACTAACTTACTATTAGGAGGACAGCACCACAACCAAACCATTTATGAGGGATCCACTCCCATGATCCAGTTGCCTCCCACCGGAGCCCACCTCACATTTCACAAGCATGTCCCAAACATGAGCTATGGTAATAGGCAACATGCATCTTCTCAATTTATCCTTGGAACCATCCTATAAGGTAGACAATTTCTACCCTCACCCCATTTTTAAGGAAATTAAGGTTCAGGGGAGTCAGGTAACTCGCTGCCCAAGACCACACCGCTAGTGAAGAACGAAGCCGAATGAGGCAAC
Organism: Macaca mulatta; assembly: GCF_049350105.2. NCBI lineage: Eukaryota > Metazoa > Chordata > Mammalia > Primates > Cercopithecidae > Macaca > Macaca mulatta. The sequence goes on from NC_133412.1 coordinate 91,590,035, forward strand.
ATGATTCAAGTCAGGCCTATTTGTGCCCAAACCAATGTCCTTAGCATTCCCTGCATCCCCTCAACTCTGGTGTTGTCTGGCCTTACCCTTCGCCCCGCTCTGCCTCATCATTCCACTACAGTCATGCTGACCACTATGCTATGTCCTAAACATACCACACATACTCCTCTGCACTGTCTGTCTCACTGCACCCCACCTCACTCCACCAGCATATAGGAGACCATGGTCTTGGCTTTCTGCACTGCTGTGTCTCCAGCTAGCACAGTGTCTTGCTACAGATGTCCAAAATTTTTTTTTTTTATTTTTGAAATTAATGTATGTGAATATTGTAACTAATTGGTTGAAGTCTTTCTAATTTTTAGAGCACAATACCCTGACTTCTTAATCAGAGTGTAAGGGGACACTCAGCATAATTCATTTAATTATAAAAAGCAAAATTTAAGCTGTGGAGCTAAGGCCCCATAATGGATGCTCCTAGGTGACATCAGTGAAAATGGCAGAGTGAAGACCTCCAAAAATTCTGTCTGCCCTAAAAGTAAAGAGAATGCTGGCAAAAATGGGCAGAGACAACCTTTTCAGGACTCTGGATATTAAAGCTTTGCAGTAATCCAGACAGCATTTATGCAAGAAAAAGACAAAAATTTTGGTAATAGTTTTATGGCATTTTAATTTGCCCTATTTCCAGTCTGTTTTCTACCCTAGCCTTGAAAAACAACAGTCTACAATCACAGCAAAAACCAGCAGCCTGGAAGCCACTAGAGGGGTCATAAAGCGGCTGGAGCCCCTTCAAAGCCCCATTCCCAAAGAACTGTCATTGTCTGACCTATCTGGTTCCCTGGAAGACCTTGCAATGTTGTCTTTATTTGACCTGACTCAGAATTTTTCTATTGCAAACAGCTTCTTGGAAGCAGAAGGGGGGCTGGTCAAGAACAACCACAGGCAATTGCTGAATACTGCACTGCCCAAGGGGATGGCTAACCATAAACCTGGCAGGGGAGGAGAGGTAGGGGAACAACAACAAAAAAAAAACAAAAACAAAAACAAAACAGGCTACATAAAAAGCTTAAAAAGAAAAGCAAGGAATAAGATGTGATATGGGGTTTTGAAAAAGCTTCAGTATATTACTCCTGGGAATCTACAAGGCCACATGCATGTGTGGGGGTGTGTGCAGGTTCAGCAAAGATCCAAGAAGGCCCTAAGCTCTCTGTATAAGCAAGTCAAGTGAAGGTTAAGGCAGAGTTGTCAACTGCCTGGTGAGTGTTCAGGGCAAGCACCAACATGTACACATACCCCTCAGCAAAGAGTCAGAAACTTTTTAGTTCCAGGCATCTAAGGAAATCTCTGTCCAGTCATTAGCTAAGCACTAAACAAATCATGGAGAGACTTCAGTGGCCACATACAAAAAAAATACACTGTACAGAACTGGTTCTGAAAAGACACTAAACAAACAACAAAGCCCAGCAATAACATCCCTGAAGAAGGGGTAGAATGTGATTTCAAGAGCTGTCACATTTAAATAATAGTAAGTAAATGTCCAGTTTCCAAAAAAAATTATGAGATATGCAAAGAAACAAGAAAGTATGGCCCATACAAAGGGGGGAAAAGTAGCCAATACAGAGACAGAAATTATTTGTATTTTTAATGAGCCAAACAGAAATTATGGAGTTGAAAAGTACAATATCTGAAATGAAAATATCACAGCAGATTTGAACAGGCAGAAGAAAGAATCCATGAAACTGAAAGTAGGCCACTGCAATTATCTAGAGTGAGAAAGAGAAAGAAAACAGGAGTAAAAATGAGTAGAACACAGCATGATGAGCGTTCCAAAGGAAAATAGAAACAGAGAGAAAGGGGCAGAAATACTCAAGAAATAATAAGTGAAAAATCTCCAAATTTGATGAAAAACAAGCCACATATCCAAGAGACACAACAAACTCCAAGTATGATAAACACAAAGGAATCACCTAGACACATCCTATCAAACTGTTGAAAGCCAAAGAGAATCTTAAGAGTAGTAGCAAGAAAAGCAACTCATGACATACAAAGGCTCCTCAGTAAGATTAAAACTGATTTATCAAAAACCATGAATGCCAGATAGCCTCCATTCAAAGTGATAAAAGAAAAAGATTGGCAACCAAGAATTCTATATCCAACAAAGATGTCCTTCAAAAGTGAAGGAGAAATTAGGAAAAAAGTGAAGGAGACATTAGGAAAAAAGTGAAGGAGAAATTAGGACATTCCAAGAGAAACAAAGAGAATTCATGTCTAGCAAACTTGCTCTATGAAAAATATTAAAGGAAGTCTTTCAAGCTGAAATGAAAGAACATTATACAGTAACTCAAATAGGCATAAATAAAAAGCCCAATGAGGGTAACTACATAGGTAAAAAAGGATATAAATGTATTTTTATTTATAATTCCTTTTTTCTCTGATCTGATTTAAAATACAAGTATATAAAGCAATTATTACAACTCTCTATTGACTGGCATACAATGTATAAAGATATAATTTATTTGATAGCAACCACACAAAGAGAGGAGAGAACACAGCTACACATGAGCAAATCTTGTGTTTACTACTATTAAGTTGGTATTAATCAGAACTAAATTATCAGGTAAGATGTTCATTCCCAAGGCAACTACTAAACCATACAGTAAAAGAAATGACAAGGGAATTACAATGGTACACTAGGTAATAAAAAAGGCAGTATTGGAGTAACAGAAAAACAAAGATATGACATACAGAAAATAGCAAAATGGCAGGCATAAGTCCTCCTCTATCAGTAATTATATTAAATGCAAATTAATTAAACACTCCAATTATTAGGCAAAATTGACAGAACGAATTTTTTAAATGATCCAACTATATGCTGTCTTCATGAGAGACATACTTTACATTCAAAGACACAAACAAGTTGAAAGCAAAAGGATGAAAAAAGATATACCATGCAAATGGTAACCAAGAGAGCTGGAGTCGTTATACTAATATCAGACAAAATAGACTTTAGACAAAAATTGTTTCTAGAGACAAAGAAGGAATTTTATAACGATACAAGTATCTATCCATCAAGCAGGTATAACAAATATAAACATATATACATCCCAAAACACAGCCCTGAAATAAAAGGAGAAAAACCTGACAGAATTGAAGGAAGAAACAGACAATTCAACAATAACATTAGAGATTTCTGACTAGGTGTGGTGGTTCACAGCTGTGATTCCAGCATTTTGGGAGGCTAAAGCAGGCAGATCACTTGAGGCCAGGAGTTCAAGATCAGCCTGGTCAACATGGTGAAACTCCATCCCTAATAAAAATACAAAATTTAGCTGGGCATGGTGGCACACTCCTGTTATCCCAGGTACTCAGGAGACTAAGGCCCGACAATCACTTGAACCCAGGAGGCAGAGGTTGCAGCAAGCTGAGGTCATGCCACTGTACTCCAGTCTGGGTAACAGAGTGAGAGTCTGCCTTAAAAATAACAATGGTATTACAGACTTCAATATCCCACTTTTTTGGGGGGGGAGGGGCGGACGGAGTTTTGCCCTTTGCCCAGGCTGAAGTGAAGCGGCATGATCTCGGCTCACTTCAACCTCTGCCCCCCAGGTTCAAGTGATTCTCCTGCCTCAGCCCCCTGAGTAACTAGGACAACAGGTGCCTGCCACCATGCCCAGCTAATTTTTGTATTTTTAGTAGAGACGAGGTTTCACCATGTTGGCCAGGCTGGTCTTGAACTCCTAACCTCAAGTGATCCATCCACCCTGGCCTCCCAAAGCGCTGGGACTACAGACGTGAGCCACCACGCCTGCCCTAATACCCCACTTTTGATAATGGATAGAACATGCAGCATTAGTGCTCACTCTTTGGGACATCTATTCTTGCCACTGAGGGTCTGCCTGGTTCTCAGGCCTGCGAGTTTAACGGGCAGCCTAAATGAGTGAGGAAGCAACTACTGTAACACAAGTCATCTCCATAACAACCCAAAGTCAAGAAAAATTATTTCTTTGTGGAGAGAACATTCAAAAACCTCTCATGAGGTGATGGACATGTTAATCTTCCTGATTTGATCATTATGCAACATATACATGAATACATTAAACCATACTCCACCAATACGTACAATTGCAATGTGTCATTTTTTTTTTTAAAGAAACAGTATTTCTTCTATTATTAAAGGGAAAAATACCCCAGGCTTCTGGTACATGGATGTTCAACATTCCTTTATAAGACAGTCAGACTAACCAGGAAGATTTTATCTTTTTACACATTTTGCTGCAAACTCCAATTTCCCTTGATGATATGCCTTCCCATAAAAAGAACATTATCCATTTCAGCCTTCCCTGCACTGTTTTATATTTAAAATCAGTATCATAGGGTTTCATATTTTTAATTTCTCTTCAACTGTTTCATGAACATATGGTCTTTGTCTCCTCAACTACTCTAAAGTCCTTCAGGGAGAAAAAGGCGGCCATTCATGTTTCAATCTTTTGCAATTTCCCTACCAATTCAGAGGGCAGTTCTGGGCTCATTAATGAGCCCTTAACAAGTACTTACTGGCTAACTCAGAGCTTCATAACTGGTATATTTTGGTGTGCGGGTGTAACACAAAGAAGTTCCACATGTGCCCAGATAATAATCCTTCCAGGCCTAGAGTAGTATGGTGCTGTAGGGGTGGTGGAGGGGACAGCAGTTAGGGATTGGGGTAACAGCAGCCCCTGGAGACAGGCTCCTCAGCGTGAGTGAACGGAGTCAATGTCATGACATGAAAAAGGTTGGGGAGCCTTGGGTTAAATGACCCCCTAGCAACAGTGCTGAAAGAACTGGAAATAGCCTGAATGTCCATCAAAAAAATGAAGTTGTTTTATTTACCAAATAGGCAAATAGGAAATCTTCCAAGACATAGATAGTAGTATTACACTACCATTCATGTAAATGGGGAGAGAAGAAACTTAATTGTTTGTATATGATACGATAAGACACACAGGAAACCTCCATAAGGAGGCACCGTGGTGGCTGATTCACAGTGAAAGCCCAGGGGCTGGAGGCAGAGGAAGGAAGACATATTCCTATAAGCCCTTTGCACTTCTGAATTTTGAGCCACATGACAGTATCGGCTATTAAAAACAATAAACATTTTAAAGTTGTCAAATCCACCTTTGCCTATCTCCAAATTTCATTAATAACGATTACTCTCTACACCTTCACCCCTAGTCAAATATGAGAAATAATAAAAGAAAGATCCGGGTACTGGTTGCCTGCATGCAGTCTGTGAAAAATCCACTGAGCTCAACACTTACGACCTATGCACTTTTCCATAGGTATAGTACACGTCAACTCGAAAGTTAAAAGACAAAATGAATAGGTTACTTAAGTCAACTTTCTTTTTGTTCCCTCTTAAGAGTAGTATAGCTTTTAATGCACTTGCCTTGATAAAATGAATTTCTATTTCAAACCTTTCAATAATAATTCTCAAAAAAGCCTCACCTGAGTTGAGTCAATACTGCTGACACCATGTGGCAAGGGGAACCAGGAGCCGAGCTCCTCTCAGCTCTTCTCCAGCCTCAAGGCCTACGCTCTTACTCTCTTGTGACTTTTCTGTGAGTTTAACATTATTTCCAAACAAAGTTCTCAAGTCTATTTATTAATAACCACCAATAATTATCAAAACAAGTTTAGAAATGAATCTTGACTTTGATTTTGATAGTTGTTCCTTTCCTCACAAGTCATTTTAATTACCTAAGTGTTATCCCAAGGTATTATTTCTACTTGCCAAAAAAAATTATACCTTCTGGCTAGGTTTATAATAGGGCAAAATAAGTACCTTCCAAGTCCCAAAGCTTAACATAATTGTCTTTAACATAAGACTACACCTCAATAATTTCCCATAATGTGAGCCTTAATGGGGAAACTAGATTTACAGGAAGTTTAATAAAAAGTTCCTCATCCACACGAAGGATTAATTTTACCTGAGTGGTAAACACAATGATAAACCCTAATAACAACTTAGGTTAGAAGCACTTAAAGTTTTATAAAAAGAAAAAGAAAAAAACATAGAAATCAAAGGTCTAATAAGATGGCAAGTATTCCAATAGATGAATTCTTAAAATTATAATGAAGAACTATACGTGAAAGGCAACACTTTAAACACAAGAAAACATACAGGAGAAAAAATATTCGTGACCTAAGAAAGGGAAGAATTTCTTAAACAAGGCACAAAAGCATAAACCGTAAAAGAAAAGAATGATGCATTAGATTGCACTTAAAGATTCACAATTCATGTACAATAAAAATCCCACAATTAAAGTGAAAAGATAAGTCATAGTCTGAGAAAAGATACTCCATCCAGAATAAAGCGCTTCAACAAAACCCTAAGACAGACATTTCAGCAGAAATATGGGCCAAGACTATGAACAGGCAAGGCAGCTCACAGAAGAGAAAAAGAGAACTCTGGGCACTGCAGGTGGGAGGGCCCTGTGGCACAAGCCCCTGAGGAGAAGCCTGCAGCATTGAGTCAAAGCTCCATCACCACAGGGCATTTAAAGAAATGCAGAGCTGCAGCAGGCCCAACTCACCACACTCCCAGGGAGAGCCTTGCTGCTGCTGTCCCGGACCCACCTCCCAAGGCAGGGAGACAGGGAACTACCCAGGTTGGGGGCCTTCTCACCAGCCAGGTCCCTTTAGCTGATACGAACACTGACAGGATGCATCAAGCCTAAGAGGAGGCTTCAAGTGTCCAGACAGGATAATTCCATGTACCCCATGCACCCCTTCGTAGGCCATCAGAAACCTTTTGTAATTACCTCATATCAGAGGAAAATCATCTCCAAAATGGCCTCCCACCCCTGCAGCCCCAGGATGACACTTTCTAACTACATCTTGGCACTAATGCTAAACCCAAGTTCTTGATCAAACTCAAGAGACTGGCTCCATTGGTGTCTGTCCAGCAGTATATAACAACATGACCACACTAAGACACACTTTTTCTCTCCCAAAAGAAGGTCTGTTTTCTATGATTACAGCAAGAAAGGTTGGCTTCTTGGAGATGATGGTCAGGGGAAAGTGTTCCAAAATACACAACGTGTTACATGTTTTAACCATAATGAAATGTGTTAAGGCTATAACTACTTAATTAGGATGGGGAAAATGCAGAAATACTGCCAGCTGTATTCTGCTTAAAACAGCGTGAAATCCTCAAACAGCTTTCCTCACTGCAAAAATCCGTGACAACAGAGAGATCCTGCAGGCCCAGTGAGCCATCTCCTATGTGCTGGGGCTGGGGGGATAGCGTAAGGCACACAGGGATTAAAGCGTTCACCCAAGATCACATTTAGGACTTAAAATGTATTTGTGACTTTATAATTAAAAATTACATGACCACCCCGTGTATGCTTGAAAATGTCCACTTCCCTAAAGTTCAAACAAACAACAAAAAAATGAGTGATTAGCAGACATTTAAAAGCAAGTCTGGGGGTAGACAAGTACAGGCAAGAATACTACTCTTTCACTCAAGTACGGGCTTTAGAAAATTAGTTCAGAAAAAAGCTAACAGTTCATATCAGAAAGTGTATTCTTTTTCTTAGGCAAAAGATCTAGCAATTCCCTCTGCTCCTCACAACTGCCAATAGTTTATTAATCTAAAGACAACACAACCTAAATAATTTCTTTCACCCTAACTGATATCAGATTCTGCAAACTGCAGGCAAAGGGAGCACACTGCCAATAACAACAGAGGAAAGTCCAAAGCCAACTCATCTTCTCTAGAACTGCTACAGAGAAAACATCTACAATTGGACTTCCTTCGGCAATTTCATTTATGTGTCAGAGTAACTCAGAAGCTGAATGACACCTATTCTAAAGCAATAACTATATTGTAAACTCACAGATTACAGTCACTATCTGAAAGTCAAGGTACACAACAAATGCAAAACCAAATGCTATTGGCTTTTTTACATCATGATTCCTTTTATAAATTCAAAACAGATAAGTTTCTAATCTGTGTAGGTCATTATGACCAGATAACAAGAGCCAGGCCTTTGCAAAAACAAATAGGGAGATATCCTACATTCTTGCAATTACATCTGTGGAATCAGAAGTCAGACAAGATGATTTTCTGGATAATCAAGAAAATATCACCGTGACCATAAACAAACCATTATCTATTCTTTAGGCCCCAAATGCCATTATTTATTAAGTATTAGGACAAAAGTATGGAAGAGCCAGGCGCAGTGGCTCATGCCTGTAATCCCAGCACTTTGGGAGGCTGAGGCGGGTAGATCACGAGGTCAAGAGTTCAAGACCAGCCTGCCCAGCATGGTGAAACCTCGTCTCTACTAAGAATACAAAAATTAGCCTAGTGTGGTGGTGCATGCCTATAATCCTAGCTACTCGGAAGGCTGAGGCAGGGGAATTGCTTGAACCTAGAAGGCGGAGGTTGCAGTAAGCCGAGATCACACCACTGCACTCCAGTCTGGAAGACAGAGCAAGACTGTGTGTGTGGAGGGGGGGGGGGGCGGGGGGGGGAGAAAACGTATAGAAGATATGCGCTCAAAGCTGAGAAAAGGTAATAAAGGGGAACTGAAACTTTTAATCTAAGGCTAAAAATGTAGAATACCACCAACTTTAACCCTCAAAGAGGATATCATCTCTTATTTCCTATGATACACTGAGAACTAATGACAAAATTGACAAAATTAAGTTTTTCCCGTGGTAAAGAATTCTTACCTCATAAGACCATACACACTGCACCCCTGCAAACCTCCGGACACATCTTCCCACCTCCACGTCCTCATGGGTGGTGTACATCTCCCGGAGACACTTGCCAATGTGCGGCACCATTCTCCGAAGTACCTCCCGGCTCATGATCACGCCAGGCCCCCCCATGCAGAAGTTCTCACCAGGCTCGAGGGCCAGTTTTCCCATTTCTTCCGTGGTGCCCAGGCCTGTCTGCCCAAGAAAGAGGGGCTCGCTGCTATTCAAACTCCTCAGGAAATTCTCCAGACGGTCTCCTTTGATGTACACGTCATCATCTGCTCTCATAAACCATTCATACTTGTCCAAGTAGTGGTCGTGCATGTACTTGAGCATCATGAAGGACTTCTTCTGGGGCGGGTAGGAGTCATCCACACCCCGTAGTGGCACTATTGGAATTGGTATAGATGTGTCAGAACCCTCACTTGAGAAGAACTGCACTTTCCCAGGAATTGTCTTGGACCATGTTCTGGAATTAAAATAAGTATCAGTTAGAGAACAGTTTATTCCAAGCTGATTTTCAGGAATTCACGTATCTGCTCATTTTGCATCGCCATGTTCAATGGAATGATAAAAAGCTACCTGGCCTGCTTGATTCCTCTTAATGAAAGGCCAGGTTACTGGGTATTGCAAAGTCTAAATTAATTTTCAAAAGAACCCCAATAAAAAATGAAGAAGTGGTAAAACTGTTCTAGGATAACTAGTTATGGTTGAAAACCAAACTGCCAGGGGACCAAGATCTGGGTATACAGATTAATTTTGTGATACTATCAACTCCCTACCTACAAACTTCTCAGCTCTATAAAACAAAAAACAAAATCAAATGGTTCACTCAAAAAATTTTCTTTGAACCAAGCGCCAAGTATGTGCTAAGCTAAAGGGATGTGATGGTGAACAAAAACGTGGTCCCCAACTCATAGAGAGGACATAAGCTAAGAGAAGTACTTACAAAGAGCAGAGCACAGGACATGAGCTAGACCAACAGAACAGGGAGCCTTCCCCTGAAACAGGGTTAACATCAAGGAATGCAGGGCACGAAAGCGCTGTCATGAGGCGAAGAAGAAGGCTGATACAGTTTGGCTGTGTCCCCACCCAAATCTCATCTTGAATTATAGCTCCCACAATTCCCACATGTTGCGGGAGGGACCTGGAGGGAGATAAGTGAATCATGGGGGCAATTTCCCCCACACTGTTCTCATGGTCATGACTGAGTCTCAAGAGATCTCATGGTTTTACAAGGGGTTTCCCTTTTAGCTTGGCTCTCATTCTCTCTTGTCTGCCACCAAGTAAGATGTGTCTTTCACTTTCTGCCATGATTGTGAGTCCTCCTCAGCTACGTGGAACTGTGAATCTATTAAACCTCTGTTTCTTGGCCGGGCGCGGTGGCTCATGCCTGTAATCCCAGCACTTTGGGAGGCCGAGGCGGGCAGATCATGAATGAGGTCAGGAGATCAAGACCATCCTGGTTAACGTGGTGAAACCCTGTCTACTAAAAATACAAAAAAATTAGCCAGGCCGTGGTGGTGGGCGCCTATAGTCCCAGCTACTCGGGAGGCTGAGGCAGGAGAATGGTGTGAACCAGGAAGGCAGAGTGTGCAGCGAGCTGAGAGCGACAGAGCGAGACTCCGTCTCAAAAAAATAAATTTAAAACAACAACAACAACAGCAACAACAAAACCTCTGTTTCTTTATAAATTACCTATTTTGGGTATGTCTTTATCAGCAGTGTGAGAATGGACTAATACAGAGGCAAATGTGGCCAGGCACAGTGGCTCACGCCTGTAATCCCAGCACTTTGGAAGGCTGAGGCAGGAAGATCACAAGGTCAGGAGTTCAAGACCAGCCTGGTCAACATGGTGAAACTCTGTCTCTACTAAAAAAAATACAAAGTTTAGCCAGGCATGGTGGTGAGTGCCTGTAATCCCAGCTACTCGGGAGGCTAAGGCAGGAGAATTGCTTGAACCTGGGAGGTGGAGGTTGCAGTGAGCCGAGATCGCACCACTGCACTCCAGCCTGGGCAAAAGAGCAAGACTCCATCTCAAAAAAAAAAAAAAAAAAAAGTACAGAGGCAAATGTGCAGGGCCTGGCAGAGTACACTAAAGATGCAGGGCTCTATGTTGCAAGAGCCACAGGAAGCTTCTAGAGGGAATGTGGCAGAAGACAAGATTAAGGCCCACACATTTTGAACTCCCTAGGAATGGAGAAGAGGACCGAAGGAAGCCAGAGAGGACCCAGGAAGACCACTGAGTAAACTACTGCAGCAGCCCAGACCCGGGTTTCAGAGACAACAGTTGCCCATCAACAGAAGGAGGATGAGTGGTCAACTGCAAGGAAACCACATAAAGGCTGCTTCTGCTGAGCAGCTAATTTAAGGCTATCATGTCGCACTTTCCCTCACATTTTCTTCACGCTCTGTATTAAGATCTAAAGTTGTTTGGCTACAATAATTAATTTATACAGACTACTTCCAAGAAAAAGTATCGTGGAGAATAAATAAAATAGTAAATTTAATCCTAAGATCAAAAAAGCACAGTTATCAAAGGACGTTCTCTCAAATATTTTTTTATTTTACCTGTTACAACTGTATTTATTATAGTGAAAAATTACTTGAAGGATCAATGAAACCCCCACACATCTTTAAGGAAAAGTCTTAGGAGAGAAATATCTGAAAAGATACACACCAAACCTCTGGGGAAGAGATACCAAGGAGGAAAATTGGGAGGAGCTGGAATGTGTGTGTGGACAAAGGTGACTTTCACTTTTTATTCTATGCATCTCTCTATCGAAGGACAATGGCGTTAAGTATCATATTACTTTTTGAAAAAAACTGTGATAAAATATACATAAAATTTATCATCTTAACCATTTCTAAACGTAAAGTTCAGCAGCATTCAGTGTTGTGAAACCATCACCACCATCCATTTCCAAAACTTTTTTCATCTTGCGAAACTGAGATTCTAAACATTTTGCTTTTGTAATTTTAAAAAGAACTCACAATGAAGTACTTGGAAAACAAATGACTGGCTTTTATTTCTCTTCCAAACCCAAATACGAGGAATACAAAACAACTTCAAATGTATCTTTCAAGTAGAGGCAAAATTTAATGGAATTCAACTTTCTGCCAATACGCCTCTCAAAAAGTGCAAGGATTAAATATATACCATTTTTCATCAAATTTAGGATGTTAACTGGAAGACGCACCATTGTTTTATCTATCAACAACAAATTTTAAAAATACTGCCAATCATAATCCCATGATGCCAGTAACTATAAAATCCATCCTAATTTCTGAGATGTCAAAATCACAGAATGGATATAAGATGGCGTTGTTAATCTTTTCGCTTAGTGCCTATGGATTTAAAATGGACCTGTATTCTTATGCCACTTAAATAACTCATTAACAAAGAACAACAATAACAATGAAGAACAACAATAACAACACAAACCAAATTCAGCTCATTCATTTCACAGTATTAACAGATACTGTACTAGGTACTGCACTTCATTTTCACAAAGGATATGCTCCTGAAGAAAAAGGATGTAGAATAAACAGAGATGTGGCAATTAATTTAAAGAAAAACCAATTCCACCTACAAAGGGACAAGTCCTTTTGCAAATGCGACAATGTGTGAATGTGTGACAAGCGATACACAGTCTTCTGATGTGGTGACATATGGAGGGGAGACAACTTCTCAGAACGCCTCCAGCCTTGAGAAGTTAGGACAAAATTGTAGTGTAATGATCCCCCATTCAAGTTGAGGAGCCCCTGATGATGCTCTCTTTATAGAGAAATGTTTTTCATTTGGCAGTCACAACAATTCTTTGAAAAGGTAAATAATTTCAGTGTTTGGCACACAATAGAGGTCAATAAATGTGTGGACTGAATACTGCCCACTAGTGTACTATAAGCGACTTAATGGTGCCACATGTGTTTACAAAAGGTCAGAAATAATTTCTATCTTGTATCTTTGAGAAATTTTCAACTTAGGAAGCCATGAAAATACTAAAACACTATAATGTTATTTGGGAGATGGGGTGGGTGAGACAATTCCTGCCTTCAAAGAACCACCTACTAAGGACGCAATCTACAGCATCATGGTCAAGAGCTGGCTCTGGAATCAGGCCATGGGGGTGAGAATCCCAGCTCCACTTTGGGTGAGTTACTCTGTGCCTCAGTTTCCTTATCTGTAAACGGTGGTTGCTGTGAGGGTTAAATGAGTTCTCTGTAAAGTGCTTAGAAGCCTGCTTGGCACTATGTAAGTATGACTTATTATTAGGTAAGGCAAGAGTTTGCAAATCAAATAATGCAGTGAAAGAAAAAGTAAGGAAGACAGGAAAGTGTGGGTTCAACATGGAGTAGTCAGTCTCAGGAATACACGGAACAAAGGTAATGTGGAAAATGCTTCTTATGTTTCTGGCTAAAAACCTGAGCCTCAAGCTATATACTGAAATCTTGTTTTACTATCAACTTCAGACAATGTTACAGGATAGAAGTCTAAGACTTGAAATTTCACAAGTGTTTTTGCTTTAGAACACCAGAAACTTTCCTATTAGACTGAGGATGAAACTTCATTTTAGTTTGGCCCTGCTTCCCATGTGCCCCACCAGGAAGAACACAGTGAAGGAGGCCCTAGCAGTACAACCAGCACGTACGCAATTAATGCCTCAACTATGACTTGAAATGGTGTAATTTGCTCAAGAAGAGAAACCAATTAATTTTAAAAACAGTCTAACCTCAACCCTACGGTTTAATGGTAACTCCACCCAATTATTATCTGTTCCTTTTTAGGTAATTCAGGGAAAAACCTCATATTGTCCTTTTCTGTTCTAAATGACTGGTGGTTGGTTTTGAGGGAAATCTCTCAATGTCAAGTCTTTGTAAACCCTCCAATCTTAAGAAATTACAATCTTTTCAATTAGGGTCCTTAACTTAAATAGCTCCACAAAGTGAACGAGTTCTGGAACATAAATCGTGATTCACCACCATCCTGAGGAAGGAGGAGGGGATGCATTAATAATTTCAAATAATTGAAGGGAATGCTCCTGAAGAAGCAAGCTGTCCCCTCTTCTGCAATATCAACAGGTCCAGTTCCTTCATTTTCATAAGCAAACGTCAGCTTTGCCATCAACACATTTGTTACCAGGAGCGAAGAACTCTCACTTAATTGAAACGACAAAACGTTTGCAGAGGCCTTGCCAGAAAAAGCTCATTTTCAACGAACTGATATCCAACTCTTGCTCAAGCCCAGATAAGACAGCTGAAACTTGAGAGTGCCAAGTGAATCTTCCATCATTCTAGGTTTCTAAATGCTATTCCTACACTGAGTTAAATCACAGTTAAGTAATTCGGCTGGACCAATATTAGCTTAGCTAAGGAATGCCTTTGCTGGTTAGGACTTAACCCATTTATGCCGGAGGTTGCGATTTTTTGGTGTGTGGAAAAAATCAGACCTTGATGATGACCTTGAGCAGGATAATAAATAACTCCCACAAGCTTAGTGTTCCAATAATGGAACTCTAGGCATAAAATGGGTTAATATTGGTCTCCATTTCTATTCAGTGTTGTTTTAAGAAAAGCTACATAAAACATACCTCTGTACAAAGTTGCATCTATAGCATGACTCTTGTGCTCGGTAAATATTCATAATATATGGGTAAGTTTAAAAAGCAGGCAACAGTATATACTTGTGATGTGGCTTACCAAGGGAACAAAAGTACATATAAAAAATAAAATAACATACAACTCCACCCCCAAAGTATTCACCGTGGTTATTCTTGGATGGGAAAACCAGAAAGGATTTAATAGTCTTTTTTTTTTTTTTTTTTTTCCTGAGACGGAGTCTGGCCCTGTTGCCCAGGCTGGAGTGCAATGGCGTGATCTCACTGCAACCTCTGCCTCCCGGGTTCAAACGATTCTCCTGCCTCAGCCTCCCGAGTAGCTGGGATTACAGGCACCTGCCACCACGCCCAGCTAATTTTTATACTTTTAGTCAAGACGAGGTTTTACCATGTTGGTCGGGCTGGTCTCGAACTCCTGACCTCGTGATCCGCCCACCTCGGCCTCCCAAAGTGCTGGGATTACTGGCGGGAGCCAAAGTGCCCGACCAATAGTCTTTTGTATGTTTTCTAAATTTTCTAAGTTTTCTGCAACAGGTATATTTAGAGTTAGAAAAAAAAGTTTTAACTGGGCAAAAGCTTTCAGGCTAACAAGCAACCAAAGAAATCAAAACATGTAACAACAGAGAATTTTTACTTTTGTAATAAAACATTTTTTTATCCAACAAGAAAAACTGAAAGAAAAATGGAGTAAGATTGAGTTGTTTCGATTGTGATTTTTAAACTTTAATAGTTATTCTACTATTTGCCATTAAAAAGGTGGGGAGATTTTCCGTGAGTTCCCCAAAATTACTATTATATGTGCTGTCTGATGGTTACACAGCAGTAAGTGTGAAAGGACTCATGATAAAATCATCTTGGAAGTTAAAGGGAGGATATGGGTTTTTCTCTTTGTAGAACTGATGGATAATAGGAATTAAGTGTATATACAGCTGTTCCTTAGTATCCAAGAGAGTGAATGATCCCAGGACCCCAAAATCCACAGATGCTCAAGTCCCTGATATAAAATGGTGCAGTATTTGCTTAAACCTTCACATATCCTCCTGTATACTTTAAAGCATCTCTAGATTACTTATAATACCTGATACAATGTAAATGCTATGTAAATAGTTGTTATACTACATTGTATTTATTTGTATTATTTTTATTATTGTGTTATTTTTTATTGGTTTTCCCCCCAAATATTTTCAATCCATGGATGGTGGAATCCACAGGAGTAGCAGATAGCAGGGCCAGCTGTATTTACAGTCTCCCCTGTTACAGAAGGGATTTAAGACAACTTAACCAAAATGCATACAGGATGAGAAAAATCAGCAAGAAAATGAGACCAAAGAAAAGTAAGAGTAGGAAACCCTTAAGCAAGGAACAAAACGCAAATCCTGGTTGGGGCTGCCCTGCCCCGGCAAACCCTGAATCAGTGAGAGCACTCTCAGGAGTCACCACTTCAACTGCAAAGTGCTGTGCTGAGACCTATCTGCCATCATGTGACCGACGGATTTACTAGTGGTGGGCCCAAATTCAGCTACAAACTTTCTAGCAGGCAACCATGGGAAGTCACAAGACCGTGTCCTACTGTTCAGGGTTAAGTGTAAAAACTATTTCAGATACTAAGGCCTGAGGGAAACTTCTCCCTAGGTCAATGACGGAGGTATCCTTACAGGAAGCACAGGGTGATGGAGCAGCAGTCCAAGTTTATCCTCCCAAAAAAGTACATGGAGGGCACTAATCTATGCTGCCAGTGAGAGCCATGGCCTTGAGAAAAGGCAGAGGCCTTTCAAGGCTACCAAGTGATGCCACGGGGCTCTCCTCGGCTGGAAGGAATCCCCTCTGGCAAGATGTTGCAAACACTGTTCAGTCCCTCATCTCCGTCTTCTGCCTTGGTCCCAAAAGCTCTGCAGCAAATGCATTCAGTTGCAGTTTCCCACTTCTGTGCATGTGGTTTCCGGGTATGTGGTTTCCTCTTTCAAAACCTTTAACCGTCTCATCGTGCACGTCCTTATGACCTGTCCAATCTCAAATTCTTTTTGAAAGGAAACGGGAAAATATAACAGAGGTTGTGAATGGTTGGAAAATTATTTTAAAAGAAAAATCAAATTATACTCTTTACTGTCCATCCTAAACAATAGACTTCAGGGGAAAGCAAGCAGTAAAGAGCCCTTTTTCTTCTTAATTAAGCTGTTGGCAGGGTGGATTACAGCTTCCCACTTCAACAATGGCCTGGGCACAAGCCCAGAGGGCATTCTAAGGTATTAAAGGCTAAGAGGAGCCTGCCCTGTGAGCCCAGGTTCACAGCAAACAATGGGAACAGAGACCACAAATAGGACACTTTTGAAACATAAGAATTAAAATTTGGAGTGTAAATGACAGAAGGCAAATTCTGATCTCTCGAGACATTTCCAAAGCTTCAAAGTTTTGGAGAGCTACTTTATATAATTTGCATATCACTGCTGTACCCTTAAAAGTATAAATATACAACTAATACTTAATGATCCACATGAACCAAAAATCAGTATTGTTTAATGCAAACAACTAAACCACACTGAACTTATTCTGGCCGACCACTTTGCAAATCACCGTCTTCCTGGACTGAGGCACTACCCTGTATGAAGCCCACCTAACAAGTCACTAGCCACCCTGGCTCTACAGCCTCCACAGGCCAATCCACTGGCTTTTCCATCCCACACATGTCTCCCAAGTGATCACCTACATCACTTTCCCACTCTCATGGACACTGTTAAGGGTG
Source organism: Macaca mulatta (assembly GCF_049350105.2). Classification (NCBI taxonomy): domain Eukaryota; kingdom Metazoa; phylum Chordata; class Mammalia; order Primates; family Cercopithecidae; genus Macaca; species Macaca mulatta. The sequence continues at coordinate 91,607,138 of NC_133412.1, forward strand.
GGCAAACAGTCATCATGGATAAGGAGACCAGCCTTACACATACTTCAACCACTTTCAGACCCACTCTCAGTGTGCATGGCTTGGCGATTTGAAAACCTGGACAAAACCTGCCGGTTAAGGACACCTTTGCAGTGCTTGGGCTGGATTTAACTGAAGGCCAGAAAACTTGATTCCAACATTAGCTTCTGAGGCCACATTCTGAGTCTGGATCCATGTGCTACTCTAAATTCTGCCCAATTATCTGTGGACACTACCATCAGAAACACGCTGAGCAAAGTGTAACAGCCTTTGCACCTATGGTCCACCTAGAAAACCACAACTTCAACGGCCTCAACACCTACCTGTCAATAATCCTCAGGTTTTTGGTTTACAAGCACCAACCTGACACCAAATCAGAGCAGACTGTACCTTATTTTTAATAATCCAGAAAATGTATTTGTCTACAGAATAAATGCTGTAGCTATAAATGCTTCAGAGATGACACTGAATTCAGGTGAGAAGATGGACTGCTTTTATACTTGTAAACTGTAACTAGGTTTTCTTGTTCACCCAATGCCATCCAGAACCAGAAGCCAAAAAGGCATCAACAACAGGTGGAAGCACTTAGGATTTACATTAAGATACAAAAGCTGGGGCCCCTGCATTGAAAATGCTGCCACCAGATCCTCCCTAGTATCACCTGGAAGCATGAAGTTACAGTAACTGAGGAAAACAGTCGTTACACTAACCAAGTAAATGTGTGCTAAAATAACTCTGTCACTTCAGGACAGAATTAATGGTAACTGACTGAAACAAGAATGGGCTGTAGCTCTGTGCCTAGCAGACCTCCAGGCCAACAGCCTAACGTGCTCAAAATGGAATGCACAGTTTCTCTTAGAGCTGGCATCTTTTTGTGGTTTTACTGTAGCTTTATTACAAAATAACTGCTTACTGTAGAAAAACTAGAATATGTAGAAAAGTGCTAAAAAGAATATAAAAGATCATTCGGCATCACAGTGAGTACATCCTTTTATGTGTCCTTTTCTATGCTACACATACACTTTTGTTTTACTTTAAACACAAAGGGACTTGTACTGACCATACTGTTTTACAGCTTACTTTCACTTAAGTATATTCTGAACCTCTCTTCATGTTAATAACAATATTTCAGCCACACCATCTTTACTTGTCAGAGATGCAGACCACAGTATGGATGAATCAGTTAAGTCAATTTTGGTTCTTATCTCCTAAAGCAGGACACCTAAGATACCTGAAATTTCCACTTCATATGTACACCTTTAAGCACACCTTTAAAACTTCTTTGGAAAAAATTCTAGAGGAATTGCTAGACCTCAAGAGAGCTGCATTTTAGACTTCTAGATAAATGCTACCCAAGCGCCCCTCAACAGGTACCGGTCCTGTCCAACTCTAGCTAGGTACCAGTACTTGATGAACTCCAGCCACCCTCTGCAGTGGCGACACCGCTGGGCTGATCTTCCAAAATACACATCCCATCAGGCTACTGTCCTGCTGAAATGTCACCAACAGCTCTGGACACCAACCACACGAAGCCCAAATTCCTAAGCCTGGCGCGCAGACTTTCCCTCCACGTCCCTGCCCACCACTCTACCACCCACAGCCTACACCCAGCCCCAAGCAGCTGGTCTTTCCCATCGCTCCTTCACTAATTCCTGCCATTTCATGTTGTAGGAAACCTGTAGTTGTCTCTGCCTCAAAAACACCTCTTCATCTTCCAAGACTCAGCTAGTGGGTAAAAAAAGGGTAGGAGTGTGGGTGAGACATTTCTTCATCCATTCACCCACTGGGTGTAAGCCTTTCTTCTGTTCCCCCACAGCCCACAGTGACTAGTTCAGGCACCTTGACAGCCCTCTAACCAATACCGTCGCTCGTTTCCTTCTGAGACTATGAACTCTGCAGAGACTAGGGCCCTGTATTAGCAATCTACTTTTAATAAACAGCAGCTTAGTTAATGGACAGACGACAGTGAAGCTGCCAATGCAATGAAAACAGTCATGCACAATCCCCTATTGACAGCCATAGCTATCCCTGGAATATTCTGTTTGAGGGCATCAAGATCTTGAACCATGACATAAAAAACTACACTCATTTTCAGGGCCACACTGTTCACTAGTCTCCTACAGGAAATTCATAATCTGAAATGACTTGGCACGCCAAAAGTTCACTTACAGGTTGATTATTTGGATTTTATATGGAAAAGCTTTCTGTATAAATGTTTGCCAAGTTGAATTCTATCTAAGAGAGTGAGCTTAGCTCAAGAAATAAGGAAAAGAATTCAGATTTATAAAGTAGGAGGATCTCATTAAGGTTGGTAAAGAACAGTCCGCCTTCATCTAAAGCATTGGGAAGAGATCATTAACTGGTAACAGTATCTTGAAATAAGATTCCTATATCTCAAGGTAATGCTTCTCAAACTTTCTTCCCACAGTCCCCTACTACAGACTGACGCTAATCTTTAATGCTGCCCTTGTTCAATTTTGGTGCAAAGAAAGGAAACCATCCACCTCTTTCTTCTGACAACATAAAAAAAGAACAAAACTATTCGCCATCTTCAGCCCAGAGAGGGTAAGAACCAAAACAAACAAAAGGTGTTGGATTAGCTCAAGGTTCTGGGCATAAAAATGGACAAATAAGCAAAATACGTGTGGCTTTTTCTTTTTATCAAAACGTTGATTAAAAAAAATTTAAATAGCATGAAAACTCTCTCAGCAAGAAAAGGTAAGTGTAGCCAAGAAATGTTTGAAGCAGATGAATAACAAAGGAGAACTTGTCCACCGGATATTAAAATATTATTCAACCTCCAATAATTTCAATGGGTGGTACTGGCACAAGAACAGACAGAAAGATCAATGGAACAAAACATGAAGTCCAGAAACATACCCAAGAATTCTGAGTATGATGAAGATGGCATTTCAAATTGGTAGGGAAATGAAAACTTAGTCAACGGTACGTGGTGCTGCGACCACATACTATTTGGGGAAAAAATAAAGTTGAGATGATTTCTACCCTTTCTAGAATTAGGAAGGAAACGTTACCTTTAAAAATCTCTCCAGGGCAGTAACTGTGAACCTGGGGTAGGGGAAACTAAAATCAAAAAGGCAAAGACATAGACTGAACTACATAAACACTTCCCTTCCATATGTCACAGAACACAACTAAGAAGAAAATTTTTAAATATGGGAAAAATACGAATTGCAGCTAGTAATGCAAGACACAAGAAACCCAGAGGTTCTGACAAGCTGTCCTTAATTCGCATAATAAATGACTTCAGAGAAATTACAGTACCATTTTAAAGCGAAATTACCTAGAATACGAATAATTTGCAGATGAGTCAAAATAAATTATTTGTGTTAATTTACAGAACCCCAGCTACCCACCTCCTCTTCCTGCATAAACCCTCCAGTGGCTTTCTAATTCATTTAGAATGACTGGACACTAGCGAGCCCCTTCCCTTTCTTTTATTAGCCTTCTTGGTGTTCCTTTCCAAGCCGGTCCCTGCCTTGGGACTTTCCAGCGCTTCCTTGGCCTTGATGCTCATCATTGATATTCACACAACTGGCTCTTCACGATCAGATCTCAGCCCAAATGCCACTCTCTCCAAACTCTTCCCCGATCACCTAACACAGAGAGGACACACGTGCCCTGCCCCAACCCTGTTCTGTTTTCTCTACAGCATCCATCGCTAGCAGAAACCCTCTTTTTAGTGTTGTCCCTCTGACTAAAGAACACGAGAGCAAGCCATGTATCGTAGTCTCCCCCAGGACTCAGGGTCTGGGCCCAGAGGGGCCATGCATGCATGTGCTTTACAAAGAAATGGATCCTAAGTAATGAATCAGGAACACTCCTATGAACTTAACAGCTACGGTGTCACTCAGGGCCTCCAAAGGTCAGTCTGGCTGGTTTCTCACCTGCTACATTTTGAGTTTTGTCTTGCCTGCTGTGAAAAATCTGTTTCTTGCCTGCTGTCAGCTGTCACTGCCCTGCTATATCTTGGTGGCCCCCATCCACCCCTCAAGCAGATGGTAGGTCTAGAAAGTAAAAATGTGTAATGATGGAGACGTTCTATCATCAAAGTGCAGTGCCTTTAGTGTGGACGGGCATATCTCCTTGGATTTTCAAAAGCTTTTTTAGCCCCTTTCTGGATGTCAGACAGTTGTTGGAAAGAAGTGGTTGCTAGCTACTAGTCCCTAGACCTAAATTCTGACATTTTCAGTATTCTACACCAAAGTATCATCTTACTGAAATTGCTGGCATCTCCTTCATCCATAAGCCAAACAACAGTTGCTTTTGTTTTTTTTAAAAACAAAACTAGAGTTTTCTCTAAGATAAAGAATGAATTTACCTTTCAGGAGAAATGTAAAACTCAGCACATCGATTTCCAAACTAGAGTTCTATCTTGTGCTAGAAGAATCAAGCTTACTTTTATACTGAACTGTGCATGCAATTTCCAATTTAAGAGCTCAGTGCAGACTTTTGGCCTGGGCTGCAGAGTACAGTAAAACTGTAATCATATGTTATACCCTATAACCTCCATCCCAATTGAGGCCTTCCCCAAAAGTTTCTTAACTTTTAGCCTTAAGGCTAAAATCGTCTTGTGCCAACTCCTGCAGTCAGTCTAAACACAGTGTTGGCAGGCAAGAGGAAAAGGACCCTAACTGGCAGGGCAGGTCCACCTCCAGGCTCCAGGTACTCTGACTTCTTAAGATCTGGGAGATAAAAGGAAATTTATGTGAGAAAGCTGGAGTGACACTACCTCCTGGTAGGCGTTTTCCTGTCTCAGAAAGGCAGAGGTGTCACAATGAAGGGAGAACCCGGCCTGGGGGCAAACTGTGTTTCTGCTTCCCCTAACTACCTGAAAAAAACAAACAAACAAAAAAAAAAACCAAAAAATACAAATTAAATCTTACATCCAGAAAAAGATGAGGGAGGAGATGTGGAAAGGAGGCCAAAAGTAAGAGTAGCTGAGTTTGGGAAACCATCTCCAAGTGTGAAACAGTAGTTCTAGTTTGCATTACCTTTCTTTTTTGGAGACAGTCTCGCTCTGTCCCCTAGGCTGGAGGGCAGTGGCGCAATGTCGGCTCACAGCAAGGTCTGCCTCCCAGGTTTACGCTATTCTCCTGCCTCAGCTTCCCCAGTAGCTGGGATTACAGGCGCCTGCCACCAAGCCCGGCTAATTTTTTTTTTTTTTTTTGCATTTTTAGTAGAGACGGGTTTCACCGTGTTAGTGTTAGCCAGGATGGTATCTATCTCCTGACCTCGTGATCCGCCCGCCTCAGCCTCCCAAAGTGCTGGGATTACAGGCGTGAGCCACCCCGCCCAGCCTACATTACATTTTCTGAGTATTGCTGGTGCATTAGGCCCCCCATTGATTTGAATATATTCATACTACAAACATGAAAATGCATTTGCTCAGCGGCATGGGGGAGATAAGGGAGTCACCTAATTTACTATTTGTACTAGTTTGGTAACTGTCCCCAAAATTGTTATTTCACATGGTCTATCACCACACTAGAGTCATGCGGATTTACTTTCAAAACCATGCTGTAAATAATTTACGCGGCTCATCCTTGATTTCTGATGCGGCTGTTTCTCCGGTCAAAAAAAATCCCATAAAACCTCAGGTAATGCAAGGTAGATCTAGGAGAGAATTCTGATCAGTTGGTTCCCAAATCGCTGCATTGGCCCATGTATCTCTATCTATCTATCGATAGATGGATACATAGATTTTTTTTTTTTTTTTTGAGATGGAGTCTCGCTCTGTAGCCCAGGTTGGAGTGCAGTGGCATGATCTTGGCTCATTGCAACCTCCGCCTCCTGGGTTCAAGCGATTCTCCTGCCTCAGCCTCCAGAGTGGCTGGGACTACATGCGCAGGCCACCATGCCTGGCTAATTTTTGTATTTTGAGTAGAGACGGGGTTTCACGATATTGGTCAGGCTGGTGTCGAACTCCTGACCTCGGGTGATCCGCCCGCCTCGGCCTTCCAAAGTGCTAGGATTACAAGCGTGAGCCACAGCGCCCGGCCTGCATTAGTCTGTTTTTACACTACCTGCATTCTAAGGTTTTCAGCCACTCAGGACCCTTCCTGGCGGAATGTGGGCTCTGGACTTAAGCAGGACCCTAAAGGAAATGTGCAGGAATGGGGATCAAGCCATTCAAGGGGCAGTCACTGAAGACCGCTTTCACCTTCTTTCTCAGTCCTTTACTTCCTCCCTTAAAGGCAAGGGGGACCATATATGCTTTTCCCCTCACAATATATAATGCTTGAAAAATCTGACCAAGACTGCATTTAAAAACTGAAGTGTAAAGGTACTGGTTATAAGAACAAACAGCAACCAGCTTAGCCTGGCTCAGCACTGGCTGCTCTGAAATTTCATTCCCAGACCATTCAAGGCTCTAAAACCACTCCCCACATTGGTTTGTTCTGTGGCTGAATAAGACCCAAACTTTATCCATACGGTGTTTCTATACTTCATACATACAGGGTTTCAATCAAATTCCTTTACTGAGTCTACAACCCTCTCCAAGTTCAAATTCACTCCAATACAAATCTGATTCTAACTATGCCAGCCATTCCAAAATCATCTCCCTTCTAAAGACTACATTGGCTAATCCCTTTGTTAAACCTGGACACGATTCCAGCTGCTTTTATGACTCATTTGGCCAACTAGAGCCCAGTTACTGGATAACATGCATACACCACTAAGCTGAACTAATTACCACCAGAATGCAGTTTTCCACTGTATCTACCAACGGCCAAGAACTGCTTTTCTCCAAGGTTCTCTCCCTCTTTACTCAACAGACTGGAGTGGTCCAGTGTGCTGCGGGCATTCTCTTTCATTTATAGGAGTGCCTCCAACTGCGAAATGTGAGAGTATGATATGGAAAGGTTCTAGAACTAGATTAATGTACACGGGCTCTAGTTTTACAAAGACAAAGGTGCACATTTTAGAGAATCCAATAACAGCCCTAATTGCCTCCACTATCAGGTACTGTGCTATGAGTTTTCCAACATCATGAGGGAGACCCGATATGTCGGGCCCTTTTAACGAGAGGCTTCGATTTGTAAAGGCTAAAGTGCCTTAATCAGGGTGAGAGGCACACCCAGTGAGGCCACACTAGTCTATTTGACCCCAAAGGCCATGTTCTTGAGCGCTGCGCTCACTATTCCGCCTCTGATCTTTTCTCCCTCGGCCCGGCATCTCCCGAGAGGCAAGCCGATCCCACCGGAAGGCCAGGAAGGGCCTAGGAAGCGGGCGAACGCGAGAGCCAGGAGAGGACCCGGGATGCCAGCCGACAGGATGCCGGACGCAGGGGGCGGTGCCCGGGAAGCAGGGGCTCACCTGTAGGCGGCCACGGCGCGGGTCTGCAGGTATTTCTGGGCGGTCATGACTCCCACGAAGAGAAAGTTCCTGTCGCGCGGGCCGCCATCTGGGTCCGAGCCGGGCGACCAGAGCTGCGCCCCGCGCGCATCGCCGCGCGCCCCGCCGGCCTGGGAAGCCGCCGCCTGCCCGGACCGGCAGCCCTCGGGGCTGGCGCGGCGCCGTGGGCCCGCTCGCTTCAGCTCGGAAGCACGGGGCAGGACAAGCCGCGAGGCCAGCACGAAGCCCAGGACGAGCCCGAGCAGCACGCTGAGCCAGGCGCGCCGGCCGCGCGCGGCCATGCCCGCGCCGCTCCGCCCGCCGGGCCGCCGCCGCCGCAGGCTCCGCGCGCCCTCAGCCCGCCGCCCCCGCCCGCGGAGGCCAGCCCGCCCTAGCGCCGCGAGGCCCGGCCCGGGCAGCGCCGCGGCCGCCGCGGGCCCGCCGCGCCCATCGCGGCCCCCGAGCAGCCCGCAGGCCCCGCGCCGGCGCTTTGTTCCGCACGCCCGCCCCCGCCGCCGCTGCCTGCGCCTTTAAGAAGGGACCATGCCCGGCGCGCGCTGGCGGCGGCTCGGGCGCGAGGCGGCGGCGGCTCCTCCTGCTCGCGCGCGGGGGCACGGGGCCGGCACGACGGCGACGGCAGCGGCAGCCAAGTCCGGGCCCCCGTTTCGCCCCGCCCGCGTCCCCCGGCTGGCTCGGCTCGGTTCGCACGGCGCCTGCCCCCGTCCTCTTCGTGGCCGGCACCGCCGCCGCAGCTACACATCCTCCGGCTTAGCTCGCCATTGCCACAGGAGCCCCTCACGTCACGCACAGCGCGTTATGAAGTGGCCCCGCCGGCGGCGAGCCGTGGCCCCTCTCGGGATCCGTCCGCGCCGCGCGATTGGCGCAAAAGTGAATGAGGGGCGGTTCACGTGGCCAAAGTTTGACCAAAAAAAAAAAAAAAAAAAAAAAAAAAAAAGCCCTCTTGGGCGCCCCGCCTGCGCGGTCTGCGACGGGAGCTGGCGGCCGGAGGGGGCGTGGGCTCCGGCCCGGCGCCCGCGGGCCCGGAGCTGCCCGCTATCCGCGCCCAGAACCCGGCGCAAGGGCGTCCCCGCGGGGGCGGCCGGTTCCTGTACCGCGGCGCCGGGGCGCGAATCTCAGGAGCCAGCCTTGCAGCGGGGGCTTCTCGGCCTCCAGACTCCACGCTGCGCACGTTCGTCCCGCACAGACCGTCCTCGCTGCACCCTACAGCCACACCCTTCCTGCCGCGGGGCCGGCCTCCCGCTCCCGGCCCCGCGCTCCCGACCACACTGCAGCTTTGTCCGCAGTCCCGCGGCCGCTGCCGCACGCAGGGAACGGCCGTCCCGGAGCCCTGGGGACGTGTGCGCCTGCGAGTGGACCGTGAATTCAGTTACCTTCTTCCCTGTCGCTAGTTTCTACGCTAAATAAGAAGAAAAAAAAAAGCCATCTTTAATATTTAAGGTCCACGCTTCTCATACAGTACTAGCATTTAATGGATGTTGAAGACATGGAAAATGATGTTAATGCCCTGGATGGTAAACCCTACTTTTATTTACATACTGTGTGGGCAGATAGCCGGCTAGTACCCCCAGCCTGGGACTTCGTCAGTATTTTAATATGGCCTGTCTGTAAAAGTGCCGTTGATTCTAAATACGGATTTTGAGTCCCAGATCCTCTACCCTGGATTTTAAGTTTTATACATTTCCTCTACAATACTTCAGCTAAGGCAACAAAAGCGGAGGTCTCCATACAACAGAAGTTTGTGTAGAGTTTCAGTCTTGTTACTTAGTCACCAGTATATTGGGGTTTTCTAATGAAACTTTTGAAGGGCAAAGTGTTTCCCTGGGCCTAAGAAGTTACCTTCATTGAATCAAATAAACACAGGAGTTAGGACCGAAAGTAAGCATGCCTGGGGCAATCCTTGGATTGTCTTCATTGTTGACCAAATGGTTGAAATACTATCACACAGTTTAAAATGCCGAGCTGTGGGAGCTTCAGATAACTTCTCGGCACCTGAATGGTGGTCACTCTTGTTTATTCTTTGGATATTACCACTTTCTTTGACACTTGTGATTTATATTAAAAATAGTTCATTACCCACCTTCCCACAGACTCCCTCCCTGAGAGGTGATCCACATCTAAAAATAAAATACTCATTATGCAGTGAATACAGGATTCCAGCAGTGGTCTTGGGAAAAATACAGAACATACAACCATGAATTACAGGCTCGAAAACCATCGAAAGAGGTTTCCAGTAAGACCATAAACCACAAATGCCGAGGAGTCACCAGATCCCCCAAATTCGGCAGTAGCCCCGTCATTCACAGTGATTTACATGAAGCACAAATCTGGCAAGATTCAGATGTTCAATTTTGTGGCATATTCAATGATTTCAATATTTTCTAACCTGCTTTAGACTAACCTAGTTTTCTTCTAAACTAGTGTCCAGTGAAAAGTTGGCCGGGCGCGGTGGCTCACGCCTGTAAACCCAGCACTTTGGGAGGCTGAGGTGGGTGGATCACCTGAGGTCAGGAGTGCGAAACCAGCCTGACCAACATGGAGAAACCCTGTCTCTACTAAAAACACAAAATTAACCGGGCGTGGTGGTGCATGCCTGTAATCCCAGCTACTCGAGAGGTTGAGGCAGAAGAATCGCTTGAACCCAGGAGGCGGACGTTGCCATGAGCTGAGATTGTGCCATGGCACTCCAGCCTGAGCGACAAGAGCGAAACTCCATCTCAAAAAAAAAAAATATATATATATATATATATGTATGTGTGTGTGTGTGTGTGTGTGTGATGGGAATAATATTTTGAGGATGCCAAATATTTTGTCCTCCTCAATATCCTGGTTCCTAGTTGTCCCTCAGTTCCTAGACAGCCTCACCTGTCTCACTTGCAGGCTCAGTGGGGGTCTTTCGTAATGTGGAAAGGATACCCTTCGTAAAGGCTGAGCCTGAAGGCTTACAATTCCCTGGAGAAGGAGAGTAAGACATCAGGGAATCCCTCTGGAAGAAGAGGGATATGCCAGGCCAAGAGAGGGTTGGAAGGAGAAGAGAGAAACTGAGGTCCTATAGAAGTCTGCCAGGGGCAGGGACCAATTCCAGCATGCAGCCTGGGAGCAGGAAGGCAAGCTCTAGCACAGCTGGAAGGAGCAGCTGGATTGTTGAGGCAGTTCTCCTGGGGAGGAATCCAAAAGTGTCCCAGCAAGGGGCCTGGCTCAGGAGACTATCCTAAGTGGGGATTTCACAGCCAGTAGCAAATACCTAGAATCAAGAACTTCAGTGACAGCCAGAGGCCTAAACACCTGGATAGGACTGGTACCCCCAGTATGAAGGCCTGTCCCAAGCCCAGCCCCACTAGTCAATACCAGCAAGGAGCCAGGGAGGACAACGAGGGTCTGGAATATCTGCCCCCAGTGCACACACATGCATCCTTCCCCGAAGCCCCCCGGGGGCCAAGGCTGCTCCTCATCCTAAAGCTACCTCATCCTAATTTATTTTTAAAGGTAAGGAGAAGGCAGGGATTTCACTGCAGTGAGCTGAGGAAAGACTTTTCATGATTCCGGGTTTCTTGATTTCACTGTGCTACCGTCCTTCTCTGTTGAGGGAATGAATCATTGACCATTTTTCTCATCATAAAAGAAGGGGAGGTATTAACTGTTACCAGGAACACTTGTAAGGGAAGCCCTTAACTGTAGTTATTCCATGAAACTCCCAATGGCACAGGACTGGCCCAAGAGGTGGGCTGTGATGGATCAGGGATCAGGAGTGTGGGACCGAGTCTGAGCACTGCGTGGAGTGAGTTCCACCTGGAGGGGCTCCGGGAGTCCAGCTCTGTCTCCAAATGAGTCTTTCTGCTGGATCACATTAAAGGGTCCTCCATAGTGATTCCAGACCAGTATTCAGAAATGTGTTCAAAAGTCCCAGATCACTTCACTTCCCTTCTGTATTCATGAGTGTGACTCTTTATGACACATCATTAAAATTCATCGCCACCTACCTTACCGAACATTTTCTCACAGATTGCAACTTTGTTCCCACGCACTTTACATTTTTTTTTCTGTTGCTAATACATTGAACGTCTGTTACCAGTATAACATTTCATATAATTTGCAGCAATTTCTTGGAAACCCTTGGTAAATACCTCAATTGTTTGTTGGCAGCAAGCCTCAAACAACCGACAGAGTTCCCTGTAAGGGCTTCTTTAAAGATGAAGCCTCTCCACTCATGCCTCAAACAGGGGTCCCTGGAAAAAGTGGTAATTTATGTGTATATATATGTGTGTGTGTGTGTGTATATATATATAAACTTTCAGAAAGGCCTGTTTTAAGAAACAGTGAATGCTGAGGAGTTATAATAATCCATCCTTTCAGAAGGTTCTGTTCACTGCCTGCAAGGAAGAAAATCTATAATGACCACTTTACTAATATTGCCACTTAACTTCTGTTAACCCAATAAAATGCTGCTTCATTACTAATGCTGCTATTAAACTTACAAGCAAGATCCTCATTAGGTTATTAATTTCACTCATTATTTCCTTCTGTTTGTAGCATTTCCAGTCAGATGCAGGAAAGGACAAGTGAGCAGGGCTTATGTTCTGGCTTCAGACACTGGCCTGTCCAGCCCTTGGGGTTCTGGAATGTCCTTCAGTGCCTTGTGCTGCCAGGATCTGCTTATCAGCTGTGTACACTGTTTCCATCAGACACTGAGTCAGTGTGAGTGCTTCTCACACAAGTATGTGTGTGTGTGTGAGCGTTCATGTGTATGACAGAGACATGGAAGAAATTTAAATTTGGTACAACTCTGTGGACCGGCCAGATGGGATGTGATCTTCCTAACTAAAACGTGTTGGGTGCCGCCAGCACAGGCACTACTGGGAAACAGCCTGAATGTTCTTTAGGAGATAACCTCACTGCAGGGGCTGAGGACAATTGGCTTCTAGTATAAGACTTAATCCTTGTGTAGAGGAGTTTGCCTTTCCCATCCCTTGCCAATGAATGCATTGATCTTTAAAGTGGTGCCAGAGTTTCCACAGCTGGGAAGTCTGCTCAAAGACAAAGCTCCCATCTACAGGAGGGAACCCCCTATTGGAACCCAGGCACTGGACAGCTGGGCAGCAGCATGGCCACCTGAGGGCTCAGCACAGCTGGGGCCAGATGTGCAGCTCAGACTCTATTCCCACTGGAGGCCTAATGAAGCGTAAAACTAGGAAAAACATTCACGCTGCAGGAGAAGGTTTAAGCTACAAATTGAGGCAGCAGAAATAGGGATCTACAAACACCTGAAAGTATAATGCAAGAGAAAACACTGTCACCATAATACCCACGGCTAAATGGCCCCAGGTCATTGATCCTTCACACACCCTGTTATTATGCTATCAAGCCCATGCTAGGGTCATAAATACTCTTTTTTTTTTTTTTTTTTTTTTTTTGAGACGGAGTCTCGCTCTGTCACCCAGGCTGGAGTGCAGTGGCCGGATCTCAGCTCACTGCAAGCTCCGCCTCCCGGGTTTACGCCATTCTCCTGCCTCAGCCTCCCAAGTAGCTGGGACTACAGGCGCCCGCCACCTCGCCTGGTTAGTTTTTTGTATTTTTTAGTAGAGACGGGGTTTCACCGTGTTAGCCAGGATGGTCTCGATCTCCTGACCTCGTGATCCGCCTGTCTCAGCCTCCCAAAGTGCTGCGATTACAGGCTTGAGTCACCGCACCCGGCCATAAATACTCTTAATGCACACCTCATGGATGATAAATGTTGTTTCCCAACTTGGCAATTAAGGCCGCTCTAAGAATTCAAAATAATCACCATATGTATATTCCCTTGGAGGAGTCTGTGGAAATAGAGGCTTTCCCAACACGCTTGCGGGAGAGCAAAGTCATACAAACCCATTGGGAGGGCAGTTTTGTCTGAATATAAGTGTGAACTTTTTTTTCATTTTTTTAAAGACAGGGTCTCACTCTGTCACCCAGGCTGGAGTGCAGTGGCATGATCGTGGCTCACTGTCAACATTATAAATTACAAGTACATTTACTTTTGACCCCACAGTCCTACTTCTGAGAATTTGTCCTCCAACCATACCAGTACAAAATGATACTTGAACGAGGTTATTCTCTGCAACATTGTTTGTGATAGTAAAAGATTAGACCTCAGTGTTCATGTATAGGGAATTGGATAAATACACAAAGGCGCACCCGTCAGAGAATGAACTATTGTGCAGCTGTAAACCACAGCAAGGAGGCGCTCTCTCTACTGAAATGGAAACAGTTCCACATGGCACAAAACAGAAAGCAGAAAGAAGTTTGCTAGTGTTTTTATAACAAAATGCTAGAGGGATGCACAAGAAATAAAAGTGATGGCCTAATGGGGAGTGGGGAAAATGAGGGCAGTTGAAGTTTGTGCATTTTTTTGTTTCTTTGAGACAGGGTCTCGCTCTGTCACCAGACTGGAGTGCAGTGGCGCGATCTCAACTCACTGCAACCTCCACCTCCCAGTTCAAGTGATTCTCCTGCCTCAGTCTCCCCAGTAGCTGGGACTACAGATGTGCACCACCACACCCAGCTAATTTTTGTATTTTTACTAGAGATGGGGTTTCACCATGTTAGCTAGAATGGTCTCGGTCTCTTGACCTCATGATCTGCCCACAATGGCCTCCCAAAGTGCTGGGATTATAGGCGTGAGCCACCATGCCCGGCCCTTTTTTTTTTAGATGAAGTTTTGTTCTTGTTGCCCAGGCTGGAATGCAAAGGCGTGATCTTGGCTCACTGCAACCTCTGCCTCCCGGGTTCAAGCGATTTTCCTGCTTCAGCCTCCCAAGTAGCTGAGATTATAGGTGCCTGCCACCACACCCGCCTAATTTTGTATTTTTAGTAGAGACAGATTTTCACCATGTTGGCCAGGCTGGTCTCAAACTCCTGACCTTAGGTGATCCACCTGCCTTGGCCTCCCAAAGTGCTGGGATTACAGGCGTGAGCCACTGCGCCCAGCCATGATTTTTTTTTTTAAAGACAGGGTCTCACTCTGTCACCCAGTCTGGAGTGCAATGGAGTAATACTGGCTCACTGCAACCTTGACCTCCCAAGCCATCCTCTCACCTCACCTCCTAAGTAGCTAGGACTACAGGCCTGACTTTTTTTTTTTTTTTTTGGTGAGATGGGGTCTCACTATGTTGCCCAGGCTGATCAAGTGATCTTCCTGCCTTGGCCTCCTGGAGTGTTGGGATTACAGGTTCGCGAGCCACAGCACACAGCCTTATTTCCCTTGTTTTATATGTGTTCCTCCTTGTACTTTATTCTCTGACCTTCCATAATATTAGAGCATTGTGTCATGTCTTTTCTTAACCTTTTAACATAGAAAAATAATTTTTCAAATTTTTCTTGGATATCATATTGAATATAACAAAGGGCTGGAAGGGCAATGCTACAACTTTGCAACAATGGCACCCTCTTGTGGTATACAGCTAATTCCTGCGAAGTGAGGATTTCTTTAATCTTGGACTTAAAGAACAATGGTCATTTTACTTTATGGTTAATAATAACCTACTTCTAATTGTCACATATTCCAGCATTTTCCAAGGCGATACCCTGGTTCTGGATTTGTGGTTCCCCAGCTGGTGACACTGTAACATGAGAGAAATTGAATTAAAAGCTGCCAGCTGGAAACTCCCCTGAAACTCTGAGGGAAGTAGGTAGGTTTCCCAAGCACCCATGATGATTCTGATACCCAGAGTGGTTTGAGAGCCACAGGTCTCTGCTTTCATGTGAGAAATGGGTCAGTTATCTCCCAACGGATGCAAACTATCAGCCAGCGTAAGTTATCGCTGAGAAGCTTTTGTCTTCCTGCATCTGCCTGGGTATCTCAAGCTGCAGAGGAGGTCACCCAAGACAGCTTTTCTGCAGGCCCTTGCTGCTGAAGTCTGAGCAAATAAGCACTATGTGGCTGTACAAAATCCAGAGTTTTCCGGGATACTCTTGGGCATACTGCCTCCAACAGCATCAAACATGCTCACAATGCAAAAGGTTATCAGAGTGCTTTCCCTAAGCCTGGCAAATCTTGATGTCCCATGGGGGCTGGTGGGCATAGAATCTGGGGCAGTGGGAGGAGGGGCCAGGGTTAAAGGTCAGAGAGGTTGCTTACATCATCGGGCTTTCATTAGCCCCCCAACACCAATGCAAAGGGAGTGAGCTCCTCTTCCTCCCCACGAGGGGCTGCTGACCTCTTTGAGACTTCTGTTTTCTTTGCAATTCTCCTAAAACTGCCACCTTTTCTGTATTTTGAAAATTTTTGTGGATAGGGAATAGTCATATATATTTATGGGTACATGTGATAATTTGATACAAACCTACAATGTGTAATGATCAAATCAGGGTAACTGGTCACCTCAAACATATATCATTTCTTTGTGTTAGGAACATTCCAATTCTACTCTTCTAGTTACTTTGAAATACACAATAAATTATTAGCTAAAGTCACCCTATTGTGCTACTGAACACTAGATCATATTCCTCTAATCTAGCTCTACTTTTGTACCCATTAATCATTCCCTCTTTATACTGCCTGGTAATCACCATTCCATTCTCTATCTCCATGAGAAAAAAGGTCTCACATATGAGTGCAATATTTGATATATGCTAAACTGCACATGTTTAAAATGTACAATTTAAGTGTTGGTATATACACCTGTGACACCATGTGTGAAAGAACCAACTCATCTGTGTTTTTCCGCTGCTTTCACACCACAACAATCAACACAGAAGGCTTCTCTGATCACACGTGTTGGGAGTTGTGTTTTCCCCGCCAAGAAGCAACCAATCAATTCCTTAGCCAACATCAGCTAGGTGTCCTCCAATTCAATTTTGACATCATCTACCTGGAGATAGCGTCAGATACAGGTTGAGGGCTCAGTGCCCAAGGTGGCTCCTGTCCACACTCAGGCACGTATAAATCTGGGCCTTTGGACCTTGTGACTATGAACTGGGGTTCCCACAACCCCTCGTTGGTTCAGTGAATTTGCTAGAGTGGCTCACAGTACTCAGGGAAACTTGTTTACCAGTTCATTTCAAAGGACATTTTGAAGGACACGGATAAACAGCCAGATAAAGAGATACATAGGGAGAGGTCTGGAAGGGTCCTGAGGACAGGAGCCTCTGTCCTGGTGGAGTTGGGATGCACCACCCTCGTGGCACATGGATGAGGTGTTGTTCAGTTCACTGTAAGCTTCCAAATGTTCAGCTGTCTGCAATCTCCCCAAATCAGTCCTCTTGGGTTTTTATGGGAGCTTCATTACATAGGCATGATTGACTACATCATTGGCCATTGGTGATCAACTAAACCTTCAGCCCCTCTCTCCTCCCTGAGGTTGAGGGATGGGGCTGAAAGTCCCAGCCCTCTAATCCTGCCTTGGTCTTTCTGGTACCAGCCCCATTCTGAAGCTACCTAGCGGGCTAACAGCCACCAGTCAACTCATTAGCATAGGAGAGGACATCACTTGAAGATTCTGAGGATTTTAGGAGTTGTATCCCAGCAAACAGAGTTGAAAACCAAACATATGTTTCACAGTATCACAGATGCCATCACCACCAAGACAGCAGATTTGTCTATTACCCTGAAAAGTTTTCTTGAACCACCTTTTCCTCCTCTCCCTGTTCCCCACCTCCACCTCAGGCAACCACTGATCTGCACTCTGTCACTATAGATGAATGTGCGTTTTCTAGATTTTTGTAGAAATGGAATCATATAGTATGTAGTGTTTTTTGTTTGTTTGTTGTTGTTGTTCTTCTGGCCTGGCTTCTTTCACATGGTGTAACTATTTTGAGATCCATCCACGTGGCATGCATCAGTAGTTCATTCCATTTTGTTGCTGAATAGCATTCCATTCTTTGAACGTACCACGATTTATCCATCCATTCACCTGTTGATGAGCATTTGCATTGATTTCAATTTGGGCTACTACATATAAAGTAGCTGGGAACATTCATGTGCCAATCTTGGTATGGACAGATGCTTTTATTTCCCTGAGGTATTTATGGGTGGAATGGCTGTCACTTTTTATGGCACTGCCAAACTGTTTTCCATTTTCTGTTGCTACCAGGAGCATGTAAGTTCCAGTTCATCCACATCCTCATTAACACTTGGAACAGTCTTTCTAATTTTAGCTTTTTTTTTTTTTTTTTTTGGCAGAGTGTCACTCTGTCATTCAGGCTGGAGTCAGTGGCATGATCTCAGCTCACCGCAACCTCCACCTCTCCGGTTCAAGCGATTCTCATGCCTCAGCTTCCCAAGTGGATTACATGTGGGCACCACCATGCCCAGCTAATTTTTTTCTCTTTTTAGTAGAGATGGGGTTTTGCCATGTTGGCCAGGCTGGTCTCAAACTCCTGACCTCAAGTGATCCACCATCCTCAGCCTCCCAAAGTGCTGGGATTACAGGCATGAACCACCACTGCACCCAGCCTACCTTTTCCAATAAGTGTGTAGTGGTATCTCATTGTGGTTTTTAATTTGCATTTTCCCAATGATTAACAATGTGTCTTGGGAGACATATTCTCAAAATGGGACTGGGGACAGGATCGCTCAGCTATTTAAGGAATGAGCAACAGGACTCTGGTACTTACTCCATGGCAGGCAGGGACATCATGGGCATTCAAAGTACCCATGGCCATGGCCTAGGAAAGTGGACGAGAGCAGAGCAAGGCAGTGGAGGCCAAATGGCGTAGCAGGCACAATGGCAACGAGGATGACTATGAAGAAGGTGGGGTCACCTGGCTGCTTCTGATGGGCCTTGAGTGTGTGCAGGGAAACGGACACATTAAAGTTACCTAGGATGTGATGCGGAACACAGACGAAAATTGAGGTCAGAAGTTCAAGACCAGCCTGGCCAACATGGCGAGACCCTGTCTCTACTAAAAATACAAAAATTAGCTGGACGTGGTGGCATGTGCCTATAGTCCCAGCCTCCTAACTGGGAGGCTGAGGAAGGAGAATCGCTTGTACCCAGGAGGCGGAGGTTGCAGTGAGCTGAGATCTCGCCACTGCACTCCAGGCTGGGTGACAGAGCGAGACTCTGTCTCAAATAAATAATAAATAAATAAATAATAAATAAATAAGAGGAGACACAGACACTGAAAAGTGATCACATGAAGCCCATGGCAGAGATGAGTGACGCAGCCACAAGCCAAGGAAAGCCTGGGGCCACCAGAAGCTGAAAGAGGCAAGGAAGGATCCTCCCGTCAAGGCCAGGAAGGAGCATGGCCCTGCTGACACCTTAAGTTTGGCCTCGGAAACTGTGGGAGAAGCAATGTCTGTAGTTATAAGCCACCCAGTTTGTGGTCATTTGTTCTAGCAGCCACAGGAAGTGAACACAGTGAATTCCAGCCCTGCTGGAATTCCCCCATCCCCTGTAGTTGCAGGAAATGGCTGAAGCCCAGCCCAGGCCTGGCTTTAAGGGCTGCAGAGCAGCATTGCCAGTGAAATGCTGACCCCTGTCAGGTCTCTAATGCTAAGGGCACTGATGGGAAAGGAGTGGGACCCTGAAATATGGTTCGACACAGAGGAGGCTGAGAATTGAAAATGCCGAGCCTCCAAATCCCTTCATCTCAGCCCCCTGCCTGCTTCCTCCTGCGAAACAGCTTTCACTTAAGGCACTGGGACAGTTCTCTCTCCAGCTGCTGCTGATCCAGCAGGTATCACTCTCATCGCCCCTCACAACCTCCAGGCAATGGAAAGAGTCTGATTCCAGAAAATCCCAGATCGAAGAGTATAAGGCTCAATGTACCCAGCCATCACTGAAAATGTGGTATGACTTCATCCATCCCTGTGGCAGGAGTCTGGGAAGAATCACGGCCACAGACTCCAAGGGTGTCAGGAGGAGGAGAATGGATCCTAAGGCTTGCTAGAGCCCAACTTCAGGAAAAGGAATTCAGGGTTTACTGTGCTGGCTGGAACACCTGGGGTGGTCATATCCATTTAGAAAGTTACCTATGCCTGCAGTCAAGGTGGCCTAGGGACAGCACTCCAGGAGAAGGCCTGAATGGACTGCATAGAAGGGCTCCTTGCAGCTTATATAGGTCAGCTTCGTGGGGCAGGAACTGGGTGGAGAGTAGATGTGGAGGGGCAAACAGACCTCATCCAGCACGGTGCATCCCCACTGCCCTCGAGCCGGCCTTCCTCC
The DNA here is from genome assembly GCF_049350105.2 of Macaca mulatta. Classification (NCBI taxonomy): domain Eukaryota; kingdom Metazoa; phylum Chordata; class Mammalia; order Primates; family Cercopithecidae; genus Macaca; species Macaca mulatta. Next base: position 91,626,676 of record NC_133412.1, read on the forward strand.
CGTGCTGCTGAAGAGTCCTGGTTCCCCCACCAGCACTTGCTTTATGCTCTGATGAAGGAATGCCCTCTGGGCCATCTCTGGGGAGCATTGTTGGGGAGGGGTGCTAAGTAAGCTACACGTGGTACATCCATGCAACTTGCGGGTGCCCTGAGCCTTGGGACCACATCTCGTCACATGTGAGGGAAATTCCGACAGTTGAACTGTGCTTGCCAAAGGCCACTGTTTTCACTTCCTATGGCTGCTAGAACAAATGACCACAAAACGGGTGGCTTATAACTACAGGCATTGCTTCTGTCACAGTTTCTGAGGCCAAACTTAAGGTGTCAGCAGGGCCATGCTCCTCCTGGCCTCAAGGGGAGGATCCTTCCTTGCCTCTTTCAGCTTCTGGTGGCCCCAGGCTTTCCTTGGCTTGTGGCTGGGTCACTCCAGTCTCTCCCGTGGGCTTCATTTCACGTGGTCACCTTCTTTCAGTGTCTGTGTCTTATTTATTTATTTAGACAGAGTCTCGCTGTGTCACCTAGGCCTTCATGTGGTCACCTTCAGTGTCTGTCTCTTTTATTTATTTATTTAGACAGTCTCGCTCTGTCACCCAGGCTGAACAGAGTGCAGTGGCGGGATCTCGGCTCATTGCAACCTCTGCCTCCTGGGTTCAAGTGATTCTTCTCTCAGCTTCCCAGTTGGGAGGCTGGGACTACAGGTGCACGCCACCATGTCCGACTAATTTTTGTATTTTTAGTAGAGACGGGGTCTCGCCATTTGGGCCAGGCTAGTCTTGAACTCCTGACTTCAAGTGATCTGCCCACATCAGCCTCCCAAAGTGTTGAGATTACAGGCTTGAGCCACCAAACCTGGACTCTTCTCTTCTTTTATAAGGACACCAATTGTTATGAGCTGAATTGTCCCCTCTAAAATTCATATGTTGGAGCCTTAACACTCAGTACTCCAGAATGTGACTATATTTGGTGGCAGTCTTTAAAGAAGTAATTAAGAAGAGCCCATTAGAGTGGGCCCTAATCTGATATGACTGATGTACTTGTAAGGAGAGATTAGGACACAGAGAGGAGGGAGGGATAACTGTGACAAAGAAAAGACCCTGTGACCAGGCAGCAGGAGGGTGGCCATCTGCAAGTCAAGAATTGAGGCCTTGGAGGAAAGCCCTGCAGCACCTCCTCCAACTTCCAGCCTCCAGAACTGTGACAGAATAAATGTCTGTGGTTGAAGCCACCCAGTCTGTGACATTTTGTTATGGCAGCCCTAGTGAACTCATACACTAATCACATTGGCTCAGGGCCCACCCTAACTCAGCAGACCTCATCTTAACTGGATTACATCTGCTGAGATTCTATTTCCAAATAAGGGCATATTCACAGGTACTGGGGGCAGGACCTCAGCACATTTTGAGGGACACAACTCAACCCCTAACAGTCACCTTGAGTGCAGGCATCGGTTAATGAGCTTAGCAGATATTAAAGCCAGGCACAGTGGCTCATTCCTGTAATCCCAGCATTTTGGGAGGCCGAGGCGGGAGGATCACCTGAGGTCAGGAGTGCGACCACCCTGGCCAACAAGACGAAACCCTGTCTCTACTAAAAATACAAAAATTAGCTGGGCGTGGTGGTGCATGCCTGTAATCCCAGGTACTCAAGAGGCTGAAGCAGGAGAGTGGCTTGAACCTGGGAGGCGGAGGTTGCAGTGAGCCGACACCGCGCCACTGCACTCAGCCTGGGTAAGAGTGGGACTCCATCTAAAAAAAAAAAAAAAAAAAGGAGAAATTAAGCCATCCCCAGAGGCTCACTCACGCCTTCAGCTGGGCTCAGCCAATGGGAGGTACAGGCAGAAGGCTGGTGGGTGGGAGGAGACTAAGGTCATTTATTGTGGTCCTTCTCGCTGGGTCACTGAGAGCTGGCTGTTTCTATTGAAGGCTGGTCTCTGTCAGGTTTGGGGACATTAAAGGCTCCCTGATGTTGCTAGCTGCCCAGATTTGTATCATGCCTAACCCTGTCTGCACCCTGGCAAACAGCGCCTTTACTAAACGCTCCTCAGCTACCCAATTGGAGCATGCCATTTCCGGCTGACTCCTGACTGCTACAGGCCATTTTCTAGGCTCTTTTGGGATTCAGGTGGAGTGTACTGGTCAGAGCAGGAGTCTTCACATTTGCTGGGTAATTTTCTTGCTTATAAATTTTGGGGATGGTCCTCAAAGATCAAGTTGGGGCAGTCTTGATCCAGATGGGGAGAAGTTTCACAGACACAAAGATGTGTAGTAAGGCTGTATGACCCGAAGGCTCACTTCTACTGCCAATGGCCAGTTTCTTCCCCTCCCTGCATCTACGCCTTTGCAATGTGACTCGACAGCTCCTTCAACCGAGAGGCAGTGCCTTCCTCCAGCCTTTGCATTGGGACTGGCCTTCTGAATTGCTTTGACCCATGGGATGGTAGCAAAATGTGGAGCAAGCAGCAACTTGAAACACTTGGGCACACTGTTCTTGGAAATGAACCACCATGTGAACATATCCGGGTTAGCCTGCTGCAGATGGAGAAATACATGGGCCAGTCACCTGTCGCCCAGCTTACCACCAGCCAGCTGGCAGATGTGAGGGAGGCCACTGGGCCCCGCCAGCCGCCAGCTGACCACAAGCATGAGTGCGGCCAAGACCAACTGAGCCAGCCCAGCAGAATCTTAGCGATAAATGGTTGTTTGAAGTCATGTTCAGAGCAGTCCAGATGCTGGAAACACTGAGCTGACCATCTTCCAAATCAGAGGTCACCCTGGCAAGCTCACGTCTCTTGCATTTTTTGATGACAAGCCCTTCTTATTACAGGGTTTGTCATTGTTTGGAATGATGACAAAGAGAAGCCTGAAGTGCTCCGAGTGGAGGCTTGGAATAGCTACTTCAAAGAGAAGGGGGCTTACCCTGCATCAACATCTGCAGACATGCACTCCTAAAGCTGGTCTGGTGGCACTGGATGACCCCCTCTCAGGAGGCTGAAGGCAGCAAGGGGCCAGTGAAGTTTCCTCAGAACCTGCAAAGGACCACGTAGACCCCAAGACAGACATAGCTCCTCAGGAGTGTTAGGAGCTGGTACTAATACTGAACACTAGAGACTCCTGGTTTGTAGTTGTTACATATTGAATGTATGTGTCCCCCCACAAATTAGCATGTTGAAATCCTCACCCCCAAGGTGATGGTATTGGTGGGGGTACCTTTAGAGGTTAACTAGGTCATGATGGAATTAGTGCTCCTATAATGGAGGCCCCAGAGCTCTCTCCACCACGTGAAGACACAACGAAAAGTTGGCTGTCTGCAGCCTGGAAGGCCTCACCAGAACCCGGCCATGCCTGCACTCTGATCCTAGACTTCCAGCCTCCAAAAACAAATGCCTGTTGTTTATAAACCACGCAATCTGTGGTACTGTTACAGCAGCTAAGACAGAGGAAAAGGTTGTTTCATCTTTAAATTATTTCCTACAATTTCCAACCTCTACTTCCACAGAAGTGGAATCTAGCTACAGAATAAACCTAAGTTAGGTCTCCGTAAGTCAGATCATTTCTTACTGGAATGTGTATTTCCCATCTGTGGGCCTTCATCAGCTCTCATCATCTACTTCTGTGACCATGCAATGCTCCTCTCCCCCACAGACCTCAAGGCCCTCAGGGCGGGGCCTGTGTTTACACTGTCCACAGCATCCTCGGCACCCCCAGGCCCATTCTGAGCCTTTAGTTTCCCAGAGCCCATAGTTTTCTGTGAGTTCTTCGAAACAGAGCATTTGAATTGGTGTATGAGACACTGATATTTTATCATAAGTCACAATTACCTGTCTACAGAATCACTAGAAGATGCGTTTGTACATGTGTGGTATCCACAATGCCACTTCCGCCACGTGGCATGAGTGATGGTTTCCTTCTTGCCTTTTCTAACTCCATGAGGTAGGAGCTTATGTCAGGCCTTGTTCTAGCTGCCAGGGATGCATCCACACACCAGAGACAACTCCTTTTGTCTTGGAGGAAAAGACACAATTACAACAAAATGTGACAGTTGTGCCAGAGGAAGACTGGATGCTCTGAGCACACACAGCAGTCACCCCAAACTGACTTCTTCCCCTTAGAGTCAGGGGAGAAAGGGGGAGGGAAGGAGATCCCCTCAGCCACTGTATGAGACTGAGGACAAATGTGGCCAAGAGAACAGGTCTAAAGACAGCTCTGGGCACCCCAGGGGTTTCAGGAAGGTGAGAAAAAGCAGCAAAAGAGAACGAGGAGTGGCCAGAAACAGGAGAAAACCAGGCCAACTCGGCGTTTTGGAAGCCGAGGGAAGTGTTTCTTGAGGAGTGCTCAGGACCACAAAGGATGCTAACTTCAGGTGAGGACCAAGGCAACCCGTCACTCCCTGCCACAGGTGACCTGAAGAGCAGCTTCAGCAGAATGCATTTAACGGCAAACGCAGGAGGAGAAATTAGGGAACACAGAACACTTTTTCAAGACCAGAGACCATGGCACAATTGGCAAAGGAGAGAGGTGCAAGCTGTCATGGGGGCTAAAACCCAGTGTGTAGAGTGTTCTAGAAGGAAGAAGGGAGGGCTGCAGAGGGGCATGTAGGAAAAGTGTTGTCATGTCAAGTCAAATATAGTGAGACCAAAATTCCACTGGCGTTTGTAATGGGATGAACCCAGTAGGAGTACCTTCTACATCCCTAAGGGGCAGGGTGAGGAACGCCTACTCAGAGGCACCCAGGGCTGCGCATTTGACAGACACGACGAAAAGTTGGCCCTCTGCAGCCTGGAAGAAGGTCACACCAGAACCCGGCCATGCCTGCACCCTGATCCTGGACTTCCAGCCTCCAAAAACAAATGCCTGTTGTTTATAAACCACCTTTTAAGTGCTCTTTCCAAGAAGAGAGACTTGGCATGTTACCTATCTGATGAGGAGCAGCCAGTGGAGATGGCATGAAGAAGAGGAGAGGAAGGGGGCGCAGAGTGGAGTTCCTGAGAAGGATGGGATCCAGGCGGGGATGGGATCCAAATGTGGCCGTTCAAGTCTTTTCTCCTCAAACATTTCGCCAAGGCACAACTCCATCTCCTAAGCATTCCAATTGAAGACTCGTGTGTGTTCTGCCCCAGGATTTACTCATGTTGCTCCATGATTAAGATGGGGTGCTTCACACATTATCTAACACTTGACAGCTCCCAGTGTCCATCCCAAACTCCTGCAAACTGCCAGGACACACCGCGAGCTCCACAGCAGCCTCTGCTGGTGGACAAGGTGAGCGTATGGCCTAGGTTTGAAGCATGGTTTTTATGGCTCTGGCCCAGTCCCTTCTTCTCCAGCGGCCTCAGCTTTTGGCATTTGCACCTCTGCCCCCAATTTCTCATTTTTTCAGAAAGGGCCAAGACCTGCTTTCCCCAGCAAGCTCAGTCCACCTTTCTGAAATGCTTAATGCCCTAGATCTGTAACGTGATTTTCACTTATTATTACTCCACATAACTTTTTTTTGAGATGTAGTTTTGCTCTTGTTGCCCAGGCTGGAGTGCAATGGTATGATCTTGGCTCACTACAACCTCCACCTCCCACATTCAAGCAATTCTCTTGCCTCAGCCTCCCACGGAGCTGGGATTACAGGCATATGCCACCACGCCCAGCTAATTTTTTATATTTTTAGTAGAGACAGGGTTTCACCACATTGGTTAGGCTGGTCTCGAACTCCTAATCTCAGGTGATCCACCCATCTCGGTTGGTGGGATTACAGGCGTGAGCCACCATGCGCGGCCACATAACTGTTTCATTAGCTACAAGAAGCTCCCCGCACCTTGATGCCCTAAGGCCTTTGGCTAATATGAACACAAGGATGAAGTAGACTACAGTGAGTAGGGTTGTGGACCAGTGACTAAACCCATCTAAGCTTCAGTTTCTGAAAACCAAGGTTAGTAACATACCCATTTCATAGGATTCTAGGGGTATCAAATAGAAATCGACACTCCTGCCAAGTGGTAAGTGCTCTTCAAATGCTATTACACAATGCAAGTTTCCCTCTCGCCTCCATTATCTCCTAATCATTCTCCATGACACCCTCCCTCCACTCCCACCAAAAGGTGCTAGATGCAGGGGGGGCATGCAGAATTCAAGCACTGTTTCTTCCCATGAAAAAAAATCAGGTTTCAAGGTAGTCAGTCACATCTAATAGTATACTAAAACATACCCTTCTACTTTTTTTTTCCCCTAATTTTCATAGTTTATTTCTATTTATAACTCTTGTGTTGAGGGCTCTTGATGGACGGCAGCAAGGGGGCTGCTCTGCTGCATAGGAAACCCTGACCCAGAGCCCCTCTACTTATGAAATGTGTAGTTGACAGCCACTTCACATACATTTTCAGTTACAGAAAGTATGCTCAAGGAAGAATGTTAAAAAGTTCCCTTATATCCTACAAGGGGTTCTCTCTAGATGTAAACAAATCTGGATGAAATATTTTAATCCAGGTATACCATTTCCCACATCATAAATCTTCTGTGCTGGTGGGAGCCAATCCAGTTACACACTGGAAGGGGAGTGAGGGTCCCAGGACTTCCCCACACCTCTCACAAGGTCCACCCTTGTTTCCACTGACCCTCTCTGTGACCTGAAACCCCCAATTTCCTCCACAGGCAAAATAAAACTCAAGTCTCTCTAGACTCACAGACTTAGTCTTGACTATGCCAACCTATTTGTTTGTAATTACACTGCTCAAGGCTCCTGTTTTCTCTCCTTCAGCCATTCTCCAGAGCGCTCCTCAAGAGATTTTAAGTCTCGCACGGCCAGACTGTGTTTCCCTCTGTCAAGAAGCAACCACGGAATATTCTACCTGCAGGAGATAACAAATGTTGACTAATTTATGTATGAGACCATTCTAGAGTGCTTTTGTAGCGAATTACTCCTATTCTGAAGGTGAATGTTTTTCCTTCTGATGATCTAGATGGGGTCCACACACTACAGCATGCAGCCCAAATCCAGCCCAGGAACAGAGAATCTTTTTAAAAAACAATCCTTTAAAAATATAAAAACCTAAGACTACGTGACAGAGATAGTATGTCGCCCGTAAAGTCTGAAATATTTACTATTTGGCTGTTTATCCAAAACTGCTGATAGTGCCTCTGGACAAGAGCATAAAAGATGAGTCATGGCATAAGGGAAGAACCGAGGGCACGTGTAGAAACGCGGTCAGCCTATGAGGAACCTCGAGGCATGATGTTTCTTTATCCCAGTAATTCAGCAACTAGACTCCAAGCACCCGATTTTGTGGATGAACCCCAAGGAGTCTGTCAACTTTCAAAATCACCGCAGCTGTCTGCCACTTGCCAGACTTATTTTGGGTAAGCAATAATAAATAGAGAAATAAGTAATAGTTGGAGGTTGTGAGTAATAAAAAGCTATTTAATGTTTGATAGACAAATTCAAGTCCATAAATCTCCTTGAATAAAGATGCTAAAAATGTTATTCTCGTTTTTTAAATAGTTTTGTTTTTACAAAGTTCTGTACATAAAAATAAATATACAGAAACAAACCCCATCAACTGTCCACATCAGTAATCCTCACTGGTGGGCTCACCATTGATAAGGAAGACATCATTCAACGCAACCTGTCACAGAGACTGTCCTAGCAGCAAGGATTTCTAATTTCAAAAGAACATTTCTAGGCCTCTTTTATCAAGACTGCTCATCATCTAGAGGCCTTTACCTACCAACTAGCAATTAACCATGAAATCAATGAATGCAATCAGTCTCCAAGTGGAATGTGACTAATGACCTAATGCCTAGGGGCAACATCTATACCTTTTGCTGACTGGAGCCCTGACATATGCAGGTGTAGTTAGGAACAGAAATCAACCCCACCTCCCCTTGGCTAGTCACTGTGAAAAGCGTGCGTAAGGCAATTGAATCGAGGGTTAAGGATTCATCTTGCTAATGTCAAAAGCGACACTAACAAGATTTTTAGCTTCATCCGCCAGATGATGGGCCTCTGCGTCCAGGTCTCCAGGAGCAGCTTCCACCTCCTTCACCAGACAAAGGGTTATAACCTAGGATGACAGAAAAGAAGCACAACAGTATTGATAAAATCTGAAAATCTGGGGACATTCTATATCCAAAATAAAATTATGAGAGTGACATGCAAAGCATTGCAAAGATATGGATTCTAAGGGACATTTAAAAAAACCTTTTAGCTGCTATATGAAAAAAAAACAAACCTTTATATTGTGATTGCCATTTGAATTGATTTTCTGGTGGGGAAAAGTCATTCAGCTGCTTTGTCTCAACTCCAAAACACATGCAAAAGAGTCACCAAAAACTCTCTCAAGATGGCCTGATTTAAGTATGTGAATCCTCCTATAACAGTGCTTATTGAAACTCACACATTCAAATAAGGGCCGCTCAAGCTACAGAAAACGGATTAAAAAAAATCAAAACAGAATCAAACTTATCACTTCTACCAGTCAGAACAGGGTCATCTGTATCCTTCCCTAACCCCCACCACCCCCCTCCCTTGCGAGTTTCCCAAAGTCAATGGACAACTGGTAACCTGGTTGAGTGTTCAGGTTCTAGGGCCAGCCAGAACTTAAAATGTTGGCGTTACTCCTTACTTGCAGTGGAATATTTGGGCAATTAAATCCGGTGCCTCAGTTTCCTTATTTGTAAAGCCAAGCTAGTCAAAGCCACAGCTCAGAAATGCTGGGGACGCTGAAAGAGGCCATGCATGCAAGCAGGCCACGCATTCCATCTTCTATAATTTCCATTCCTCTCCTAAATATCACCTCTCTGTGTCTAAAAATAAGTTTCCAGCAGGACCATTTAAAAATAGCATTTTCTTTCCAGATGCATCACCTTCTCTACAGCAAGCCAGGTTTAGTCTTCTGACACAAAGGGGATTACAGCTCAGCGTTTAAGGTCAGCCAATTTTGTAGCCCTGCTGCCTTGGAGCCCATGTCCCAGTCTTTCCTCAGTCCTCAAAGACGCCATCAGGCCTCCAGGCCTCTGCTGTGCCCCTTTCCTCCTATGGAGGATACAAAGTCTTCCGCCTTGGTTCCTACAGTGTTCTAGTGTCTTTGTTCTCTCCTTACACAGCAGTAACTTGCAACTCTTAGCCAGAATCACAAAGGATTGCTTATTTTCATTTGGGAGTCCCAAATTCCCAAATTTGAAATTCTCAGGGATGGGATGAAGACAGAGTCCCCAAGGCAGTGTTGCACACAGGAAAAAGCTTTGGATGAGCATCTGCTACTCCTTGTTATTTGCAAGAAACAAGGTGGTCCCGTCTAGAAAGACCAAAACCACTGTGTTCCAGCTCCTTGACACTCATCTGAAGATTGGCAGACAATTCCTCACCCTACTTAGCTCTCCCACTACGGGGCTGCAGAAGGATCAAGTGAGAATACTGTAAGCACAATCCTTCCAAGTATTTAGTGAGGACCTAGGAGGTGGTTTGCATCTGTTTCCTTTATTGAATCTTCACAATCCTAAGGAATTAGTCTTAACTTACGGACAAAGAAGCAAATAATCTTGTTTCTACAAGGTTAACTATATCCTGTAAGTGCTGGAAATTTGTTAACATTTGACATCAGTGGTGCTTACCACCTCCCCGCAATGGCTTTCTGTCCGATTTCCGTTTCACGACGACAGATGAAGTGGAAGGCCCAGGACTGTCTTCCTCCTGTTTGAACACACACAGATGTAAGAAGCAATTAAAACATTCTACTTGGCAATCTTTATCTACTGCATGCCAGCTGGCCGAGGTCTCCAGTCACCTGAGGCTTCTTTGCATTTCCTTTGTAACTTTTTCCTTCTTGCATGCTGTCCCACATTTCAATCTTCTGTCTCCTTTTTTCTTCTTCAAGCTGAGAAACAATCACATTGTACAGAAAGAGTTCAGAAGCTGCCATCTCTGTCAAAGACAACACTAACTCTGATAATTCTTAATTTAAACGTTTTTCAGAACAAACTTCACCCTCGTTTTCTTTAGTTAATAAAACTGTTGTGATCTGGTGGTATGAGTTTAACTCACATAGAGAAGCTTTGGTTTTTGTACACTATTAAAGAAAGCAAAATGTTTCACGAAAAAAATTACTGACTCCATTCTTCTGAAACTCATTCCTATCAGTACATTTTTGGTAATGTGGGAGACACAGGCACATGCACGCACACACTCACATGCATCCTGCTCCAGTCTGTCCCTCCTTTTGTGCTCTGGACCTTTCATTGTAATATATTCACACATCTAGTGTTCCCTAACAATAGTGTATACTTCTTGATATCACCAACACTTACATCACAGGAACTAAAATGCTTACTGAATCTAATGGGATAGGACCTGGTCCTGGAAGCTTATAGACAACACACACACAGGCATCATTATCCACTAAGCCTCAGACAACTTCTATGTACACATTCAAACTGAAGCCAGTTCATACCTGTTTCAGTTTTTCCTTATGCTTTTCAACTTGCGCATTTAGTTCTTCTTGCATTTTCAATCGAGCAGCTGCTAAAGCTTCTTGTCGTTTAACAACAACATCAGGTTCTAAAATGTCAGAAAAAAATGGAGACAAAGCACTCTGTACAATATAAAATAGAAACTTTTGAGTGTCCATATTATTAAAAGTATAAAGAGGTATGGACATCAGACAATGAAACACGTTTTTACATGAGTACTCCTAACCCCTCTGCATATATTTTACTGCTTCAGGGGGCAGGGGTCCTGTTGCCGAGCCATGGATTTTAGCCTCAAATATCTACATCACCAGCAACCTGTTAGAAATGCCAATTTCTGAGTTCTCCTGAGCAATTCCGATTCATAAAGCATGGGATGGTAGCCAGAGCACATCTTGGATACCTCAGTGACACCCACAGTCTCTAGGTTGACTGGAATCCTGGAAGACTACCAAGGAAATACAAAGTTTTCTAAATCATTATCCATCCCTTAATTAGCCCAGAAGTAAGATTCTTAAGTATTTGTTTCTACAGAAAAGAAAAATCCTTCCAAATAGCATTATGAGTAGAAATGAACTAATTTCTACTCATAATGTCTACTCATAGTCTCGCTCTTTGCGACAGAGCTAGACTCCATCTCACAGAAAAAAAAAAAAAAAAAAGAAAGAAAAGACAAAGTCTCACTCTGTAGCCCAGGCTGGAGTGCAGTGGCACAATCTCAGCTCACTGCAACCTCCACCTCCCGGGTTCCAGCGATTTCTCCTGCCTCAGCCTCCCTTATAGCTGGGATTACAGGCGCCTGCCACCATGCCCCACTAATATTTGTATTTTTAGTAGAGACGGGGTTTCACCATGTTGGCCAGGCTGGTCTTGAACCCTGACCTCAAGTCATCTGCCTGCCTTGGCCTCCCAAAGTGCTGGGATTACAGGCGTGAGCCACCGCGCCCAACCAAGAACCATATACTTCCTTTTTTTTAAAGAAAAAAAAACAAAACAAAACAAGGTCTCAGTCAATTGCCCAGGCTGGAGTGTTGTGTGGCCCGATCATAGCCCACTGCAGCTTTGACTTCCTAGACTCAAGTTATTCTCCCGCCTCAGCCTCCTAAGCACTGGGACTACAGGTGTGTGCTGCCACTCTTGGCTATTTTTTTTTTTTTTAAATAGAGACAGGGTCTTGCTATGTGGTCCGTCTTACTTTTAACAAGAGACTAAATCTTAATATAAAGAAGTAGGTGTAAAACCACCGCTTTCATTTCGGTTATCAGGCACTAACCCACAGAAGCCGCAGCTCGCTCCAGCTGCCTCTGCCTCAAGGCTCTCAGCCGGGCGGAAAGCTTCTGAAAGACCACGTAGAGAAGGATGCAGCTGAAGACGATGTACCAGCCATAGCTGGCCAGCAAAGAGCCCACTGAAAAGCAAAAAAAAAGTTTTCAAAAAAACTAAAAATGACACTACTAGCTGACCTTTCCATAAGACTCAACGAACGCAAAGTCAGTCTAACTCCTGACCTCAAAGCCTTCATGGTCTAGGCTGAGGACAAAGCCTCCTAAGTAGATCGTTAAAATATGAACAAGAAGTGCGACACTTCAGGGATCACTGAGAAGTGAGACTTCTCAACCATCTGGGGAATAGGGGGCAGTTAGAGTGTGCAGGGCACAGCAACTGGGTTTTGAAGAATGAAGAGCAACTAATCTGAATCAGGAAGGCAAAGGCCTTTCAGACCTAGGGAACCACATATAAAGGGGTGACAGCGCGGGGTTAGCAGTGTGTAGGGGGCTGTGTGGGGCAGGTCCCAGAGGCAAACGCCAAGGGCCGAGTGACCCCAGTAACTACAACAATAAGGGCTTGGTTCGCAAAAAAAGACTTGCGCAAACAATGGCCAGCCGAGCCGCCTAAGGAAGTGCGGCTCCCGAGAAGACTCCGCGCAAGGTCCGGGCCTGCTGCCCAGAGTCCGCGTAAGCGCCAACGCCCGTCCGTTCCCAGGCCTCCCAGGCTCCGGCGCCCCGAGCAGCGAAGGACGACCCACCGATCATGGTGGCGGCGTGCCCCTGCTGCCCCGCAACGACTCACCCGTGACGTGCAGGAAGCGCAGTCCCTCGGTCTCCAGGGCCGGCCGCGCGGACAAGGAATCCTCTTCCCGCTCCATGACGACCACCGCCGCCCAGGCCGGCCGCCGCGCCTCCAGCCGGACGCTTCCGGTGCGCTCCCACGCACACGTGGCGCGCCCGGACGCGGTCGTGGTCCCGGCCAATTGCAGGCCGGCCCCGCCCCGACGCTGGGCCAAACGCAGGGGGCGTGGCCGAGGGGCGTGGCGGGGGAAAAATCCCGGCTACATTTGCTGGGGCCCGGACGTCGCGTGCTGGTACGTTCTGTGATGTCTCCTGGCTTGAGTCGGGGTGGAGGACAGACCTCTTTCACGGATTTCTTACCGACTTTCTACTTTCTTTTTTTTTTCTAATTGGACACTGAAGCCAAGGAGGCCGGTGGTCGCCCGGAGGCAGGATTTGCACCCACATCCTTGCCCAGGGCACATTGGACAACAGGGCTCAGTAGTTTGACGACTCCCAGCGTTTGAGGGTTGCAGCCAACGTCCACCCCAAGTGAAAACACGAAACGGGCAGCCTCCTGCTTCTGCTGCCAGTGATACCTTTCAGGCCAAGAAAGCCCCCACCGATCCTCAAGGTTCTTTTCTCCAAAATCAAAACTTCTTAGGAAAGAACGATCATAGTAACGGCTCTAACCTGCGTTGAATTATACTGTATCATCACAAGCCACGATCAGAGTTACTCCTAATAGTGTCCTGGCTGTGTTCCTCTGCCTGCAATGTCGTCCTGCACCCTCTTCCACCACTCAAATGTCACCACCTTTATGGTGACCATAACCATCCTATTTGAAATTTGACCTTGGGTTTTTCTGGAGCATTTGAAGTGCACATACCTAGTTGTGTCTCAAAAGAAGGGTTAGGAATTGGGAATAGAACTGAAAAAATAATGAACAGGTGACAACATCCGAGTGCTGCCTCACCACCGTCGCCAGGAGCAGTGTGGGGAAGGCAAACCCCGACATGAAGCGTGAATGCAATCAGTGTTTCTTCAACGCAGGTTTGCCAAGAAGTTCCTCCAGGGGGACGGCTGCAGGGATTTGAGCACTGACCTCATCAAGGTTTCCCAGCAGTGTGTTCAGAAAGCAATAAAGGAGACCTGGCATTCATGAGCCATAGCAAAGAGAAACCTGAAAGCCCTTTTTCCCCTTTTGGCCACCTTGAAAATGGACTCCTCAAATGAACAAACCGAGGACTCTGGATGTCATCCATAAAGGCTGTAAAGATAGCTTATCAATTTAATGAGGAATTTTAGGGGAGAGAATATAATTTCCTTCTTCATGTTTGCCTTTCAGTTGTAAAAGATGATGAACCACCATCACTCTTTGCTTTGCTACAGAGTGGTTTCTCACTTGCTCTGGCATCTTGCAGGAAACATTTATGTGCTAAATTCAATGACTTCTTGGAATTACAGCTGCAATTCTCGGTCCCAGATTAGCTTTAAATCCACCTTACATCTAAATACTGATAAACTAGACAGGATGAGCAGGGTTGCCTGACCTCTTTTGTTAGGCTGTGAAGGACATTAGGTACACTGTACTGGGGTCATAGTTCATGGAAAAAAACGGTTAGGCTTCACTTTTCTCTCAGGAAGCTCTAGCAAAACAGTTTCAATCAATGCTTGGGAGCAGTTTTATTTTTATATAGTAACTTAACAGGATGGTTTAACAGAGTTCCCCACTTAACAAGGTGTCAGATGAAGACTTGAGAGCTTCAAGAATGTTGCAGTGGGCCAGGAATGGTGGCTTTTGCCTATAATCCTATTGCACTTCAGGAGGCTCAGGCAGGAGGATCCCTTGAGGCCAGGAGTTCAAGACCAGCCTGGGCAACACAGCAAGATCCCATCTCTACAAAAAAATTTGGCCAGGCACAGTGGCTCATGCCTGTAATCCCAGTACTTTGGGAGGCCGAGGTGCGTGGATCACCTGAGGTCAGGAGTTCAAGACCAGTCTGGCTAACGTGGCAAAACCCTGCCTCTACTAAAAATATAAAAATTAGCCAGGTGTGGTGGCGGGCGCCTGTAATCCCAGCTACTAGGGAGGCTGAGGGAGGAGAATCGCTTGAACCTAGGAAGTGGAGGTTGCAGTAAGCTGAGATTGCACCACTGCACTCCAGCCAGGGTGAAAAAACAACAACCCCACAAAACTTAGTTATGGAAGAAGATCCTAAATTGCAAAGATTTGTTGTTGCCGGCTTTCAATCCATGTCAATGAATTAAGTCAACACGCACAGTATAAAAGTGCCAAAATGTTGCATCTGGTTAAATTAAGGGAATGTTTGCTTTATTTGCCTTGTTTAGCTACCCTATCCTGTAATGTCTGTAATCACAAAGATGGAATAAACTGTAACATTTTAGGTTCTATCATTTGAAAAAGGCAACAATCCTTTTCACTCAGGACTTTGTAACATAAAACGGAAACCAGTATTAACTCATGAAAATAATGCACATTCTAAGCATATAGAAAACCAAAGTATTCTTGTAAACTATTGTGAACTAGTGTTGTATATGTATGTACATATAATGCATATATTCCACTAAAATCTAATAGATATTAAATTATTTGAATGCATGGATGATGGGCTTTTGTTTCAGTTCCTAGCACATTGATCTTATGGTCCTATTGATAGAAGTTACTCATCCTAGCCAGGCATTTGTTACCTTTATCCCTTTAATCAGGTGATCAGGTGTTATAACCTTACCTGGCTTGGCTTGTCTAGAACAGGAAAGGTATTTCAACAAACACTTTGCTCAATGTAATTGCTCAGGTATTATTTGCAGAAAGAGGACAAAGGTGGACAGTAACCAGGACTGTCACCTGTCACTGACTGTTGTAGGCTAAATGATTGGCCCTAATTTCTCATTCCTTCTCACAGCCATATCTTTGCTATGGCAAGGTGAAAGGAGTGTATTTCCCCATCATCCTTTGACTCTGTACTTGGTGAGGTGGCTTGCTTTGGTTAATAGTAAGTGGGCAGAAATAAGTGTGTCAGTTTTGAGTATACATAGGCCTTAAGAAGCTCCTTGTGTTTACTTCTTGTGCCTTTGCCGGGTGAGCTGGCTCATCGAGACCTGTAAAGAAACCAAGCCACCCCAGTTAATCCAGACCTACAGTGATAAGCAGAGTCAACTATAGAATAGTGTTGCTGATTAAAACCCGAGTTTTGTGGTGGATTGTTATACAGCATTATTGCAGCAATAGCTAACTGATGAAGTGCCAAGGTTTTCACAAAAGTATATGCAACAAGATGGGATTAAGACTATCATGGCTAAGGGAGATCAGAGAGATGGCAATCAAACAGTAGTGTTTTTCAAATATGAGTAACTTACGCCCCTTTCAACAACAAATGTTCTTGTAGACTCTCCA
This sequence comes from Macaca mulatta, assembly GCF_049350105.2. Classification (NCBI taxonomy): domain Eukaryota; kingdom Metazoa; phylum Chordata; class Mammalia; order Primates; family Cercopithecidae; genus Macaca; species Macaca mulatta. Next base: position 91,642,586 of record NC_133412.1, read on the forward strand.
TATGACCTTTACGTTGTTAACTATGTACATATATAAAACTAGAGGCTGGGTAGGTGGTTTAGGCCTGTACTCCCAGCACTTTGGGAGGCCAAGGCGGGAGGATCACCTGAAGCCAGAGTTGGAGACCAGCCGGGGGAGCGGGGGACAAAAAACGTAGCCAGGCTTGGTGGGACACACCAATTTCAAAAATTGAATCATTTCAGTTGTCATATCAGAAGCCGGAGCGAGAGGTAAGTCTGCATTAACAGAAGGGCTATGTGGGAGTAGAAAAGGTGGCCTTTCTGGCATGTGTCATGACACTGCAGAAGCTAGACTCTAATCCAGCCCAGGAAACCTACTGAGAAAATGCTGCCCTCCTGCGTTTCCAATTTAAACATGTCCTTAGACCTCACTGCAAATGCACCGTGATGACACACAACTTGGCAGCACAGTGAGTGGAGTTTATTTTTATAATTTGTAGAAAATTGACATTTAGATTTCAAAACTTATATTACAAAATTATCAGCAGCAGTCTTAAGCATTTCAACAATGCTGATAGATTTCACTTTGCTAACACAAACAAGGCTATTAGACCATGTTCGAAAAGCAAGAGACTTGTTCCAAAAGGGTCTATTATTATACATCTGCGTCACTGCTCAGGACCCGTTTGTGACTGTGTCTTCTTCCATCTCTTCTTCACCATCATCAGTGGGCCCTAAAGAAAACCACACAAGCAAAAGTAGTAAAGTAGTATCAATTTTAGAGACTCTATTCCCTTAGCATGTGAGTGTTCGTTCTGTGGCCACTGTTTGTTAGGCACTGAAGTAGGTACAGAAAGATCAAAAGCAGCCCCTGCCTTTGAGGAACTTATCGTCCAGGGACAGTCTAGTCTGTCTTTGGCAGGTACTGGAAGGGATGGTCAATTTCAAGGAAAGCAGTCACAAAGGTTTCAAAATTGTTGCCTCCCATTGTAGTTGATGATAATTCATTTTTGGTGGAGGTAAAGTCTATACTCATGTGCTTTTCATGGCACTACTATAGGCAAAAAAACCCAGAAATACTCAAAAACATTTGGGCACCTACTACATGCCAAATACTGGCAACAGTTCAATGACTTTATTGTCTCTAAATTATGGAAATATGGCAACAATTACCAAAAAATGTTACATTCGTTCAACAATTTATGGCAGATATTTTGGTCAATGTATTCCAGAGGAAAAAAAGTTGTAACTCCTTCAATTGTTTGGGAAAATTACTCAATAATGTCTCACTTAACATCAGTCAGCTGAATTCTTGTATTGGTTTCACCATTCCATCCATTGCAATATGGTATTTTGATTGAGGGCATGCAGAAAATCTGGCCACACAGGCATATAGTTAGAAAAGGGAGGAAGATTTTAATGGCCTATGCAGATAATGATGGATGTTCTTTTTAGATACCATGGTAAAACTTGACAAATGGTAGCTTCCTAAAGGTTAGATGGCAGTATAAAAGTCTGAAACCTTATCAATGAACTTTTCATACTCTTACTTGGTTTATCTTGTACTCTGAACAAATCTTTTACCCATACATGATTTTGTATCATTTGGAAAACAGTGGTTCACCGACTTTTGCAGATCTTTCAAACGTTGAGCCATGTAATTACACAACATCAAAAATGTCACACCCATTAATTCACATGCATTAACATTACTATTGAGTTCCCCAGAAAAGTCTTGAGGTACTGGGAAGGTTATGGCAGTGGACACAAGTTTTCTAAATTTTAATTTTTGCTTCAAATCTTGAATTTTCAATTGTTTTCCTTGAAGTGACAGGCTCACTTCATCATGTTTGAGAAGACAAGTAGCTGCCTCTCAACTGAAACGACTGCACTAGTGCATGGAGATAACCACCTAACTCAAGTATGCGGACATGTGCATCCCCTTTCTGTCACCCAGAATATCAAAGAGATGTGTGCTCGAGGAGTGAGATTTAATGATCTTTACTGCTGCATCCAGGACACTCTTAAGTGAAACTGGTATGCACTCTATTGGGAGTACAGAATAGGGAAGAATATAACAAATATTATTTAGGCTGCTGCCTTGACTCCTACTGTGCCAGCAGTTCTACCCACTATTGCTCCATCAGTGCAAATGTTCACACAAAAGCAAATAACACCTTAGTGTTATTAGATAAAAACAGTCTTCGGCCACGCATGGTGGCTCACGCCTGTAATCCTAGCACTTTGTGAGGCCAAGGTGGGTGGATCATAAGGTCAGGAGATCGAGACCATCCTGGCTAACATGGTAAAACCTTGTCTCTACTAAAAAAAAAGAATACAAAAAATTAGCCGGGCGTGGTGGCAGGCGCCTGTAGTCCCAGCTACTTGGGAGGCTGAGGCAGGAGAATTGTGTGAACCCATTCCTGCAGTAAGGTGAGATCGCACCACTGCACTACAGCCTGGGCGACAGAGCAAGACTCCATCTCAAAACAACAACAACAACAACAACAAAACAGTCTTCACCTTAGACTCCCAGAAGCCCACAAACCATACAGTAGAGAATTACTGGTCTTAAAAAATGTCTTTTTGGCCAGGCACGGTGGCTCACGCCTGTAATCCCAGCACTTTGGGAGGCCGAGGCGGGCGGATCACAGGGTTAAGAGATCGAGACCATCCTGGCCAACATGGTGAAACCCTGTCTCTACTAAAAATAAAAAAAATTAGCCGGGCACAGTAGTAGGCGCCTGTAATCCCAGCTACTTGGGAGGATGAGGTAGGAGAATCGCTTGAATCTGGAAGGCGGAGGTTAGAGTGAGCCGAGATCACGCCATTGCACTCCAGCCTGGGCAAAAAGAGCGAAACTCCGTCTCAAAAAGAAAAAAAAAATATTTTTCATTTTTAACTCCCAGCTGAAACATTATTTCCCTAGGAAACTTTCCCCAAGACAGCTCTAAGTAGAGGTCCCCAGTTACATTCATATCAAAACTTGTAAGATGTATTTCAGTGTTTTTTTATTTTATATCCCTAGTGCCCCACATGCTGCCTGGCATAAAGTAGGCATTCAAATGTTAGAACAGTTACCACTTATCAAAAACTCGCTAATGTTGAGCCCTGTGCTAACTTCAGTTTCTTAGCCTCTCGGCAACCTTTTGAGGTTTGGTACTATTATTGTCTCAGATTTAAAGATGAGGAAAGACTTGAAGAAAGCTGTCCAAAGGCAGAGCTGGTGAAGCTAAGATTTGGGCCTCGGACTGCTTGGCTCTAGAGCCTGTGTTCCTAACTACTGAGCTATTATGCACACACACAAATATATACAGGTGAAAGTCCACATGGCTATCTCTAGTGTTCAGTTCACTCCATTGCTGAAGTAATGCTAGCTTCAACTTTAACATAAAACCCTCCCCAGTGCTATGACTTAACTTTCTTTATGAATTACTTTTTTTTTTTTTTTGGGATGGCGTTTCGCTCGTTGCTCAGGCTGGAGAGTGCAACGGTGTGATCTCGGCTCACCAACCTCCAACTCCCGGGTTCAAGCTATTCTCCTGCCTCAGCCTTCCGAGTAGCTGGGATTACAGGCATGCACCACCACACCCGGCTAATTTTGTATTTTTAATAGAGACGGGGTTTCTCCATGTTGGTCAGGCTGGTCTCGAACTCCTGACCTCAGGTGATCTGCCTGCCTCAGCCTACCAAAGTGTTGGGATTACAGGGGTGAGCCACCGCGCCCAGCCCATCAAATACTTTATCTTCAAAGAGCATTTAAAGAGATTTCATATATTAGATTTGACGTAAGGAGGCACTATTCTAGCATTCTGGAGTCATGGCATCTAAATGGTTGTGAGAGTTACACTTTGAGTGTAACATTAATTTGAACATACAAAGAACACCATTTGCTCACCCGATCTGCGTTCTCTGCCAGGGATCTGACCAGACTGCAGCAACCCCTTCAGCCTCTCCACTTCAGCCAGAGTTGAAGCATTTGCTATAGCATTCTGGAGGACAGACGGCAATGGAGATGGATGATTAACTTCAATCAAGTATCAACTACCCAGAAAACTAGGTATCAATCACCTACAGAAATTCACAGCAACTTCTCCATTTGGAATATTAAACACTTCGGTGTTGGGGGAAGAATGTTATTGGCCCACAAAAATAAAACTAGAAGCCAAAACACAAATTTCTAAAATTGGTGAAGAGATGCAGGCCTTCTTATAAGAGTAAATAATCACTCCACATGTCCTAAAATCATAGTTAAGTGAAGTAACTATTTGGAATTAAGTTACTGAATAATTTAAGGAGACAATATTATAAAACTAGGGTCCCTACTGATCAGCCAAAAGGATTTGCCAGACAGCAAATCTTTGAAAGTAAAAATTAAGGCAAACACTGAGACAGCATACCAAGGTAACTAACTGTTCAAAGTGATAAATGCACCCTGGAAAATGAGAAAGACAAAGCTGCCTCCACATTAATCAGCTTGTGTAATTTTAAGTCTGATCAAATAATAACTTTATGCTAGTTTTTCCTTAAACAGAAATATTGTTATATGCTAATAACTGTGGGAAAAAAAAATCTGCAATGTTCAGAACATGTTTATTATCCAACTTTGTGTTCTGAACCCATCTTAGCTCGTTCCAGTCAAGAAGCCTAACACATGATTACCTTGATTGCTTCTACATCCCCTGGAGATGGCCCACCTTTCTTTTTGTCAGTTGGCAAACCAGCACCTGGATTAAAACTTAAGAGGGGGAAGAACATAACTGTTAAACCTAGACCAACAGAAGTTGCTTCTCTTTTACTTTCAAAAGCTTTTGAAAGTAATTCAACCAGTGTAGTATCTTATCTTTGTTAACAAACTGATACAAGAACTCTCTCCTTCAGAAACACCATCCAGTTCATCTTTCTATATGGAAAATAGGATGTACATGGTATCACATTGAGACTGACTACTGAAATATTTGCTCTGCTAACCTGGTAGAAATTTCTTGTGATGTATGGACCATTGATGTACATGGACTATAAGCACTCAAATTTAATACCACATTAATATGTCAGAGTTTTTGGTTAATTTTGTAGGAGACGAACTGCCAGACAGATCAGATCATGTTTCTGAAGGTGAAGTAGAGTTAAGTTGGATATCCGTGTCTTACGTTTTGCTTCTCCTGGCAATATCCTTTGCAAGCTGTGCACCCCGTTTGCCCTTGAACATTTTCTCTGCTTCCTGACGCTCCTACAGCGACACCACACACAGAGTTAATGGAAATAGGAATACCACATGCATTTAGATGCATTCCTCAGAAGACATGGAAGCGAACTCTCCTACAATACTCCAGGCTGGTGAAAATACCAAAAAGCCAATTTCAAATTAAGAGAAGACACAGTGGTCTTCTTTCTTTGGTAAAGCTCCCTGAAGAAAGTTCACTCTCCTAGTTCCAAGGAGGGGATCCCAGGGAACTAAGAAGGCAATTATATAAATAATAAAATAATGAACTCCTAATAAAGGGAAAAACCTTCCTAACAAACAGAGCTGCACAAAAGTGGGTTACATTAAGTTCTCCACTAGGAATGTATCTAAGCAGACAATCCAGAGTGTTCACTGTGGCCTCAACATTTTGCAAACTTTGGAATGGCCAGCATTACATAAAAGAGCTTTAACTTAAAAGTTCTATCATAAACTCTGCTATTAGAAAAAAATTTGACGTAACATTTCCCCCCCACTTTCATTACAAACTAATGGTAAAATTTACTTATTTAGACAATTTTAATAATCAGTAATAAAAATATAAAGAAAAACACACAACTCTATAATGACTCACAAGCAACAGATTACTACTTACTTTTAGTTTCACTTTCTGGAAATCCAGTACTCTGACTTGCGGAACTTTATAAATCACATACAATCTGTAATGCTTCTTATTGGTTACCGGATTTCTTAGAATACTACAAGAAAAAAAGTAACACAATGGCAAACTTGTTCATGGCACAGCACTCAAAAGGTCTGTTTGAATAGTCTAAGGAACCTATAAATCAAGGGAACATTCACAATTCTTCACATTTCAACATTGTAACAATTTACCATTAAGGAAATATATTCAATATTTCTTTGTAAAAGGCACTTTTAATTAACTGATTACATTAAGGTCAAGGCTGGTAAAAGTAATGTTATTTTAAAGGACTTCATTCATTTTGTCACAATATGTAATTCCCATACCTTAGGTAAGTCAGTGATTTGAGAGATGCCAGAGGGTCCAGATCACCCTGTAAAGTAATGGCCACAGGTAAGAACACGAATATTACATGCTATTTTGAGATTTGGAAAAGGAGAGTGCTTTTGAAGCAAGTTGTCTTTTATTTATTTACTTAACTTTTACTCTCTAGCACCAAGCCCAATACTAGCACATCACAAATGTTTAAATAATTTATTTCTTTTCTTTTTTGTGAGACAGAGTCTTGGTCTATCGCCCAGGCTGGAGTGCAGTGGCACAATCTCGGCTCACTGCAAGCTCTGCCTCCCGGGTTCACACCATTCTCCTGCCTCAGCCCCCTGAGTAGCTGGGACTACAGGAGCCTGCCACCACGCCCAGCTAATTTTGTTTTGTATTTTTAGTAGAGACGGGTGTCATGCATGAAGAGACCACCAAACAGGCTTTGTGTGAGCAATAAAGCTTTTTAATCACCTGGGTGCAGGCAGGCTGAGTCTGAAAAGACAGTCAGCGGAGGGAGATAAGGGTGGGGCCGTTTTATAGGGTTTGGGTAGGTAAAGGAAAATTACAGTCAAAGGGGGGTTGTTTCTGGCGGGCAGGAGTAGGGGTCACAAGGTGCTCAGTGGGGGAGCTTTTTGAGCCAGGATGAGGCAGAAAAAGGAATTTCATAAGATAATGTCATCGCTTAAGGCAAGGACCCGCCATTTTCACTTCTTTTGTGGTGGAATGTCATCAGTTAAGGCGGGGCAGGGCATTTGCACTTCTTTTGCACTGATTCTTCAGTTACTTCAGGCCATCTGGGTGTCTATGTGCAAGTCACAGGGGATGCAATGGCTTGGCTTGGGCTCAGAGGTCTGACAAGGGGATTTCACCATGTTAGCCAGGATGGTCTCGATCTCCTGACCTGGTGATCTGCCCACCTTGGCCTCCCAAAGTGCTGGGATTACAGGTGTGAACCACCAGGCCCGGCCGTGGGCCTCACTCTTAATAGAAATCATGTCCCAACACGGCCCTGCCCTGAAGAGAAACTTCTGGAACAGACGCAAATTGGGTAGATGGCGGGGGAGGGGTGTGTGTGTGCAAGAGTCACAATGAGAAAAAAATACAGATAAAAACAGGGAGAGCAGAGCCAGAAATTCTCAAAAGCAAGCTGGCATCTTCAAATAAGTCACAAAAACCACCAGAGGGAGCTCTAGAGCTTGATACTGTTTTACCCCCACTGAAGATGATCCAAAAAGGAATAAAGAACAAAGTGGTAACATTTGTTACATACATAGTGTAAAACATAATGGTGATGTAGTGATGGGTTTCAAGAATAAATATGTAACAAGCTGAAGGGTGCTGAAATGTTGAAGGTCACTGTACTGTATTGTTTAGGAGGATAAAGGTGTCAAAGTTTAAAATTAAATGTTGAAGGTCACAGTATAGTGATCTTAACATTTAATTTTAAACTTTTATAAATATGTATGTTTTAATTTCTAGGATGCTAACTCAAGACTGAAAGAGAGTAAGTAATTTCTAAACCATTAGAAGCAAAAATGGAATGACAGAAGGAGAGCATGTACAATAAAGGAGAGAAAAAGGATTGAAAAATGGATGGTACAAACAGAAAGCCCCAGAACAGAGAAAAGACAAACTGGAACACATCAGTAATTACATTAAATGTAAACAGACTAAATATAAATAATTCACTTAAAAGAGCTTTCAGACTGGATTGTAAAAAATTCTAATCAGAGCCAGGCGCGGTGGCTCACGCCTATAATCCCAGCACTCTGGGAGGCCGAGGTGGGTGGATCACAAGGTCAGGAGTTCAAGACCAGCCTGACCAACATGGTGAAACTCTGTCTCTACTAAAAAAAAAAAAAAAAAATACAAAAATTAGCCAGATGTGATGGTGCCCACCTGTAATCCCAGCTACTTGGGAGGCTGAGGCAGCAGGAGAATCTCTTGAACCCGGGAGGCAGAGGTTGCAGTAAGCCGAGATCTCACCACTGCGCTCCAGCCACTCCGTCTCAAAAAAAAAAAAAAAAAAAAAAAAAATCCAACCATACAGTTTTCAACAGATAAATCTAAAAGACAAGAAGTACAGAAAAGTCGAAAGTAAATTTTGGATGGAAAAAGATTTATCATGCATATAACTAACCAAAAGAAAGATTGTTTTAGTATATCAGGTAAAAGAAACCCAAAAGTAAACAGCATTAATAGAGACAGAGAGTCACAACATAATAAAAAGGTTCTGTTCACCAGAAAGATATGAGTAATTCAAAATTTGCATGTATCAAATAAGGCAACTTCAAAAATATACAAAACTAAAATTGACAGAACTTCAGGGATAGTCAAATCCACTACCATGCTGTGAGATTCTAACATACCTCTCTCAGTAACTGATAAGCCCAATGGTCTTCATTTTTGCAAAGAGCTTTAAATACAACTATAATTTCTCTAACAACACCTATCATGAGACACATTGCCTATAAATACGTATTTCTGGTTGAATATTTCACACACTTTAGAAAGGACATGGCCATGGACCAGTGCTTTCTTACATTTGTAGTCAAGCATCTCCTTGAGAATCTGAAGGATGTTATGGACCTCGTCCACAAGGAAAGGAACACAGTTCATTCTCAACAATCAGGAAAATATGGGAGGAAGGTTAGGTCACAAAATTAAGTTATGCGATTTTTTTTTTGAAATGGGGTCTCGCACTATTGCCCAGACTGGAGTGCAGAGGCATGATCATGGCTCACTGCAGCCTCCACTGACTGCTAGGGCTTAAGTGATCCTCCCACTTCAGCCTCTGAAATACTTGGGACCACAGATGCACGCTACCACATCTGGGTTTTTTTTTTTTTTTTGAAATGGAGTCTCACTCTTCGCCTAGGCTGGAGTGCAGTGGCATGATCTTGGCTCACTGCAACCTCTGCCCCCTGGGTTCAAGCAGTTCTCCTGTCTCAGCCTCCCGAGAAGCTGGGATTACAGGTGCCCACCACCACACCCGGCTAATTTTTGTATTTTTAGTAGAGACAGGGTTTCACCATATTGCCCAGGCTGGTCTCGAACTCCTCACCTTGTGATCCGCCTGCCTCGGCCTCCCAAAGTGCTGGGATTACAGGCATGAGCCACTGTGCCTGGTCTTTTTTTTTTTTTTTTTTTAAATTACTTATAGAGAGAGACGAGGTCTCACTATGTTGCCCAGGCTGGTCTAGAACTCCTGGGCTCAAATGATCCTCCCACCTTGGCCTCCCAAAGTGCTTGGATTACAGGCATGAGCTATGGCACCTGGCCTACAATATAAATTTAAGCATCCAGTGTTTAAGTGAATAATTTAGGTTACAAAACAATATACAGTATTTCAATTATGTTAAAAATTGGATACACAGAGCAGAAATTTAAAAAGCATAGAAACAATTCTAATGTGAAGAGTAAAACAAGGTTTTTTGTTTTTTTTTTTTTTTTTTTTTTAAAGACAGAGTCTTGGTCTGTCGCCCAGGCTGGAGTGCAGTGGCCGGATCTCAGCTCACTGCAAGCTCCGCCTCCCGGGTTCCCGCCATTCTCCTGCCTCAGCCTCCCGAATAGCTGGGACTACAGGCGCCCGCCACCTCACCCGGCTAGTTTTTTGTATTTTTTTTTTTTTTAGTGGAGACGGGGTTTCACCGTGTTAGCCAGGATGGTCTCGATCTCCTGACCTCGTGATCCGCCCGCCTCGGCCTCCCAAAGTGCTGGGATTACAGGCTTGAGCCACCGCGCCCGGCAGGTTTTTATACTAGAACTGTTCAACAAGATTTAATGCACATCAGATATGTAATCTAAAATTTTCTAGTAGCCATGTTAAAATAAATAGGTGAAACTAATTTTAATAATATGCCATTTAACCTATTACCAAAACATTACCATTTCAACATCGATATAAAATTACTGAGATAGTTTACTTTTTTTTTTTTTGCACTTAAGTCTTTGAAATCCAGTGTGTATTTTATAGTTCTACCACATCTTATTTATAAGTAGCCACCTGTAGTTACTGGTACTGTATTGGACACTGCGATTCTAGAAAACAACATAGCAGTTTACAACTCTGGAATAGGGGAAGCTTAAACATCAAAAGGGCTACAATAAAGAAAAAGATTGATACATTGGACTGCACCTAAATTAGGAACTTCTCTAACAGGACATCCTAAGTCAAAGTGCAAGTAAGAGTAGGAAAATATTTGCAACATACAGCTGCAGAACCCAAAAGGCCCAGATCCTGAATTAAGAAAAAGACAAGCGGATACTGAGATCATTTTCTATGAGATTTTCTAGATTTTGTAAATTTTCTGTAGGAAGCACATAGTACCTTTAATCCCACCCACCAAATACATTTTCCTTCTGTGCAACTTACCAGTTCCACGAGACTATTATTGGTGAGAATGAGTTCGGTAAGACAGGGCAGAGCCTGATCAAGTCCCTCACCTATACGGCTAAAATAAAAAGAGAGTCTTAGTAAAAGTGAAAATTAAATAAGCTCACAATTTTAATTACCTCCTTGCTCAGAGGATCTCAGAGAGACACTTACAGATCCTTCTTCCAACACCCTGACAGAGAGGAAACAAAGCAAAAAGAACCCTTTTCTGAAGCCACAGCATCAGCGACAGAAGTGGGATTTTAGAACCCCTGCCTATGGGACACTGCCTGGGGCTAATTCTACTGTCACACTGTCTAGTGGAACCTGAGAAAAGGTGCAACCTCTGGGTGGCACAAACTACTTAACTCACTTCATGATTTTTTTGTGCAGGCAGTGCAGAAATACAAATAATTCTGCATTCACAGCTCAGGTACAAGACACAACAACTATACTATAGGGGAATGGTTAACCTATGAGATATATTTCTATCTGAAGGAAATCCCACTCACTATCCAGTACCTTTAAAGACATTATCTACACACCAAGTGCTTTTTTTCCAATAAAGTTTACACAGAGCTGATGAAGACAGGGTCAAAAAAGATCTCAATTTCAATAAGTAACAGTCTAGAAATCAGTTGCAGTTAAAAAAAAAATAGAGACTCTCAGTCAAAAGTATAATTGTTACCTTTATATATGCTTTTACTATGACCCCTTTGATAATTGTTCTAGAAGTCAAACTGTATACAAAGCAACATGCTCTTAATTAGAAACTTACCATGAAAATAAAAATACATGATTTCTGAACAGACACAAGACTAGACTAAAGCCAGGTTAATCTCTGGATCTCTATAGGAAAAGTGAAGTTCATTTCTCATTTTAAGAAAAAACATGTATTGAACGTGGCTTCCATTATGGAAAAAATATTTTTTAAAAATATAAAAATTAAATTAAAAAAACCATGTAGGTTTAACCGGTAGTACGTGCTACAGCTTCTTCAGGGAACACTGCAACATTTACCCTAGGGGGAAAAAATTACTTTCCCCTATAGGCACTTACCATATTCTGTTGTTGTTCACTAACAATGTTTTCAGTCTTCTCAACAAAGGAAAACCATCCAGTTTCCTGATCTCATTGTCAGAAAAATCAATAGCATCAAACTGGTCTAATGTAGCACCTAGATTTTCAATGACGGGAATTTTATACCCTGTAAAATGGAGGAAAAAAAAACACACAAGAGGTATTAATATAACTAAACAGCCCCTTAAAACATTAGCAGTATTTCATAGTATCTGATTCCAGGCTTTGATTTATTCAGGAAGCATTACCTAGCACCTATGCCATGTCATACATGCCTTGCCACTGTACAAGATACTAGAGAGAAAATGCTGAACGAGTCTCAAGTACCCAGTGCCATGAAGCTTACAATCTAATGACAACAAGGACAAGAACAATAATAATGGGTGATATAGGTAGCTAACATTTATAAGAACATTTACAAGGTGCCTCACACTGTTCTAAGTCATTTGGGCTAGTTAAGCGGAATCCGCACAACAGGAATTTACACTTTGAGCTGCTTAGTCTCAGTGCCCAAACAGCGTTCAAACATTGTGGATAACAGTTCTCCACTCTTGCATCTCCACGGGCCAGATTCTTAGAACCCATCAGAACAGCCTCAAGATATGACAGTTCTCCCTCCCCTCCCCCAGCTACAATTTAGAGTTGAAGAACTCAATGGTTTACATAGAGTAATAAACCTGTGAACACTCAAATGTTAATTTGTCCAATTTGAGCATAATTACTGTGTTAGGCACTATAAGAAAAGAAATATTCTGAAGAAGCAAGGTCTACTAAAAAAGAATTCACCCAAAGTTAAAGGGCACAATTCAGAGCTATACTACACGTATTGCATCAAAATATGTATTCTCAATATTGCACGTACTCCATAAAGAGAAATGGCAGAGATCATCAAAAGTGGTGAGTTGGGCCGGGCGCAATGGCTCAAGCCTGTAATCCCAGCACTTTGGGAGACCGCGGAGGACGGATCACCTGAGGTCGGGAGTTCGAGACCACCCTGACCAACATGGAGAAACCCTGTCTTTACTAAAAATACAAAATTAGCCGGGCGTGATGGCGCAGGCCTGTAATCCCAGCTACTCGGGAGGTTGAGGCAGGAGAATCGCTTGAACCCGGGAGGCAGAGGTTGCAGTGAGCTGACATCGCGCCATTGCACTCTAGCCTGGGCAACAACAGCGAAACTCCGTCTCAAAAAAAAAAAAAAAAAAAAAAAAAAGTGGTGAGTTGCTCTTGAACTGAACCTTTCTCTAACAAACTTAATTTCAACAAAATAAAAATACTGGGGGCCGAGCGCAGTGGTTCACGTCTTAATCCCAGCACTCTGGGAGGCCGGCGGAGGCGGATCACCTGAGGTCAGGAATTCGAGACTAGCCTGACTAACATGGCGAAACCCCGTCTCTACTAAAAATACAAAAATCAGCCAGGCGTGGTGGCTCACGCCTGTAATCCCAACAACTCGGGAGGCTTGAGGCACAGGAATCACTTGAACCGGGGAGGTGGAGGTTGCAGTGAGGCGAGACCACACCACTGCACGCCAGCTGGGGTGAAAGAGCGAGACTCCATCACAACACAACACAACACAACACAACACAACACAACACAACGGGATTTCCCAAAGGTCAGCAAGAAATCTAAGCAGAACACAACACACAACACAACACAACGGGATTTCCCAAAGGTCAGCAAGAAATCTAAGCAGATCCCGCAGCGATGCTGCTCCAAAGCCATAGGTCCCCGTGGGAACAAATCTCAGGCTACGGCTGCATGGTCTTATCCCCAGAGAAGTTGCTCTTCACATCCTTTTTAAAGTCGTCTCCTGAAATGCCAACTAGCTAGCTGCCCTCCCAATATCTTACCAAGTCTTGCTAAGGTTGAAATAGTACAGGAATCTGAATAATTGCGAGCGCTTCCACAACTTACACACAGCACAGGGCTGTGCAAACCTGGGTCACACAGTTCAATTTTTAAAACGTCTTCATAAAGGGGAAACGCCAGACAAAGGTACTAAGTAGAAAATACTGGGGGAAACAATCGCTGTTGTTCGGGGACTTGGTTTCCTCCCTCACATTAGGAACAACGAACACATATCCCATCTACGCTCAAAATATCGTCTGGCGGCAAGTATTAAGAACCAATCACTCGCCCTGCACTAGCGTTACAACCATTAACGAGCCGCTCTTCCGGGCCCTCAAACAGAGCCAACTGCGAAACAGCCAAGCAAGGCCTAATAGAGCCCCACGAGTATGCACCAGGAAGTAATGAAGTCACTCGTGCCTGTCAAGAGGCACGGCGGTAAGAGAAGGCTCCAAGAGCCTAACGGGATGCTCATTTGGCAACAACGGCAAGAATCAGGCCCCGCGTTCCCTGCGCAGCCCGGTCGGAGCCCAGACAACCGGCCCGCGGGCCAAGCTCCGGCCTTCGGTGCACGCGGCAGAGCGCGGATAATAAGGCGACGCGGTGCCGCCCGGGGGCTGGCCGCCCACGCCCTCGGACTCACCTCGGAGGTCCAGCTCCCGGTCGCGCACCGCGTTGGTGTACTGCGCCGCCTGCTCGATCAGCTCCGCCGTCAGCTTGACCATCCTGCTGCCTCCCGTCTCCTCGCGCCGTGGAAAGCCCGTGGCCTCCCGCCAGCGAGACGTCCCAGCGTGCCCCGCGCCCCACCGCCAGGCAGCACCAATCGCAGCCCCCGAGTGCGCGCGCAGCTCGCCCGCCAGGCCGAAGCAATGGAAGAGCCACGCCTTCGGGGTCGTTCTTGCCGGAAGTCTTGCCGGGCGCGCAGGGGCTGTGTCTGGTTCTGGGTTCTTTCCTGGGGTGTGTTTGGAGTCTGGAGAACCTATGATTCCAGACGTTGGTGTTTAAAAGTTAAGGCGAATGTGGAAACATCCGAGGGGAACTTTTTCATGCATTAGCGCACCTTGAGGTGGGACGGGAAGCTGTGACTGCTCTCCCTCCACCAGCCGGCGCGGGGACCCGTGGGGTTCAGTGAAGGGTCCAGGAGTTCAGGTACCCGTCCTGGGCCTGGGCCTGGGCCTTGGCTCCGGGTTACAGTGTGAGATCCCGGGCTAGGTGGCCCGCCTGGGGCAGGTCGCCGGGACAACCCCACAGCTCCGCAAGTCCAACCTGGCCTAGGGCATGGTAGGGTTTGCGGTTAAGCTTGTGGCCTTTAGACTTCTGAATATTCATATGAAGTATGATATACAGAAAAGTGTGCATATGATGAATTTACAGCGTGATTAATGACCAGAGTGAACACAACTGCTTAGCCGACACCGAGATCCAAAAAACCACTATTCTGAAAGCCTTCCTCTTTCCCAAAGGCAACCGCGAACTCAACACTACAGATTCGTTTTGCTTGCTTTTGATATAAATAGAATCATGCAGTATGCTTTTTTTGGCCTAGTTTCTTTGAGTCTATATTATGTCTGGAGTCCATCCAGGTTGCCTACAGAGATGGTTTGTTTGCTTTCGCTGCTGAAGAGAGTTCCATTGTATATATTATACCATAAATTACTTATTCTGCTGTTGATGGACATCAAAGTTGTTTTCTGTTTAGGGCTATTCTGAGTAATGCTGCTATGAATTTTCTGGTACGTGGATCTGATGCACATTTGCATGAGTTTTTCCTGGAGTGGAATTGCTGGGACATAGGGTATTATATCTATCATCAATAAGTAATGCCCAACAGTTATACTAAGAGGCTGAAATAATATACACACTCCAGCGGTGTGTAAGGGTTTTCATGGCTTCCAGCTTCAGGCTTGTTTGCATTTTAAGTCTATAACTTTAGCTATTCTGATGGGTGTGTGGTGGTATTGCACTACTGCTTTGCTTTTCTCTAATAACTAATGAAGCTGAGAACTTTCTCATGTGTATGGTGCCCATTCTGATAGCTTCCTTTGTGAAGTGTTCTTTCGAGTCCTTGGCTCATTTTTTTCCTTATGGAGTTGTCTGCCTTTTTTCTTATTGATTCTTGGAATTTCTTTATATATTAGGCATATGAACACACGCTGTGGCTTGCCTTTTCACTCTTAATGGTGTTGTTTGATTAGAATTTTTTTTTTTTTTTTTTAAGACAGGGTCTCGCTTTGTCACCTAGGCCAGAGTGCAGTGGTGCCATCAGGACTCACTACAGCCATGACCTCTCAGGCTCAAGAGATCCTCCCCCTCAGCCTCCCAAATAGCCGGGGCTATATGCACAGGCCAAGAGGCCTAACTTTTATATTTTTTGTAGAGACGAGGTTTTGACATGTGGCCCAGGCTGGTCTCCAACTCCTAAGCTCAAGTGACCTACTTGCCTCAGACTCCCACAGTGCTGGGATTACAGGCATGAGCCACCATGCCTGACTGAGAAGTTTCCAATTTTTATGTAGTTCAATTATTTACTTTAGGTTAGTGGATTGGGTGTGTGTGCATGTGCATGTACCTTAAGAAATCTTCCCTTACCCCCATCATATTTTCCTATGTGATCTACTAGACAATTGTTTTGCCTTTCACATTTAGTTCTACAATCCACCTGGAGATGATTCTCCTTGAACTTTTATTGAAGTATGATATACATAAAGAAGAGTGAAAACTGAACACACCCAAGCAACTAGCATCCTCATAAGAACAGGACATTGCCACATTCCAGAAGCCCCCCTCCTGTCTTCATCTAGTCACCACCCTTGCCCCAAGGGTAACCATTATCCTGACATCTTGTATAGATTTGCTTTGCCTAGTTTTGTATTTATGCAAATGAGGTACCTTACATATTTTTTGCTTAACATTATGTTTGTGTGTAGATGTAGTTCATTTATTCTCACTGTAATATAGTATTTAATTGTGGATGTTTCACAATTTACTTATCCATTCTGCTGTTGAACATTTGGGTAATTTTCACTCTGGAGCTTTTATATTATAAATAGTGTACCTACAAACACAATAATATATCTTTATGTGAATGCATATACTGATATATACCCAGGGATGGAATTACTGGGTCATAGGGTTTACTTATGTTCAGCTTAAGTAGGATATAGTTTTCCAAAGTTGTTGTACCAACTTAAACTCCTTGCTAACGTTTAGTATTGTCTTTTTAATCTTAGCCATTCTGGTACATAGGTAATGGTATGAAATTGTGGTTTTAACTGTATTTCCCTAATTACTAACATAGTTGAGAACTTTAAAAAATATATTTATGTTCATTTGGATAACCTCGTTAATGAAGTGTCTGCTTAGGTGTTTTGCCCATTTTTCTACTGGGTTTTTTTCTTTAAATGATTTGTAGGAGCTCTTTATATTGTTTCAATAGGAATCCTTGTGAGCTATGTCTGTAGTGAATGTTTTCTCCCTGTGGCTTGTGTTTTCACTCTCTTAATGGTATCTTTTGATGAACAGAAGTTCTTCATTTTAATACAGTCTGATTTATGAATCTTTCCCTAGTTAATGGTTTTCGAGTATGCTTTGAGAAACTTTTGCCTACTCCAAAATTATGAATATTTTCTTCTAAAAGCTTTATTCTTCCACCTTTTGCATTTAGATCTGCAGTCTCTCTGGCATAGATTTTTGTGTATAGTCTAATATAGGGAAGAAGATATATTTTTCCCCATATGGATACTTGGTTGACCCAGCACCATTTATTGAAAAGACCATCTTTTCCCCCACTGCTCTGCAGAGCAACTCTTCAAAAATCAAGTGTCCAAATATGTGAGGGCCTGCTTCTGAACTAGCTCTTCTGTTCCATGGGTTTAGTCAGCCATCCTTGCAGAATACAAGCTTTAGAAAAAGACTTAGTATTTGTCCCTCAAAAAAAGCTCCCATTTTTTTTCTCAGATTATCTAGTAGTTATCTGGTTATTCTAATCCTTTGCATGTGAACATAAAGTATAGATATGTCTTCTATCTGAAAAGGCACCCATGATTTGACTTGTATTGTGTTGGATCTGTAGATGAATTTGGAGAGAATATCTTTACAATATTAAGTATTCCAATCAATGGGCATGTTACAACCCTATATTTATTATTTATATATTTCAGTAGCCTCTTACAGATTTTGTATCTAGGCCTTGTATATCCTTTACTAGATTGTGTAGATATTTGATAGATTGTCTAGATGTTTGATAGTTTTTGATGCTACTGTAAATAGTATCTTTTGTTTAAAAACTCCATTTTCTAATCATTAGTTTCAACATATTTAAATACAGTAGATGTTTGTATATTGGTGTTACATCCAGCGATCTTGTGAAATTTACTTATTAATCATAATAGTTTTATCTGTAACCATTCTTATGGATTTTCTACATACATAACCATGTTATTTGAGAATAATGATAGGTGGCCGGGTGTGGTGGCTCATGCCTGTAATCCCCGCACTTTGGGAGGCTGAGGTGGGTGGATCACCTGAGGTCAGGAGTTCGAGACCAGCCTGGCCAACATGGTGAAACCCTGCCTCTACTAAAAATACAAAAATTAGCTGGGTGTGGTGGCACGTACCTGTAATCCCAGCTACTTGGGAGGCTGAGGCATGAAAATCACTTGAACCAGGGAGGTGGAGGTTGCAGTGAGCGGAGATCATGCCACTGCACTCCAGCTCTGGGCAACAGAGTGAGACTCGGTCTTAAAAAAAAAAAAAAAAAAAAAGAAGAATAATGATAGTTTTATTTCGTCCTTTCCAATTATTATACTGGTTATTTTTTTCCTTGTTACACTGGCTGGGATCTTTAGGAGAATGTTGAACAGTAGTGGTAGTAAATATGCTTTGGCAGGCATCACTTCATAGCCAAGAAACTCTAACCAATGATCGTTAACATCACCAATAATGGAACAGATCATGTACTCCCTGCTAGAATGCAGTGAGAACACAGAATGCGACTGTGAGATTCCTGTCAAAGATGCATGACTTGACTCAAAACGTGAGGAAACCTCAGACAAGCGCGCACTGAAGGACAACCTACAAATAACTGGCCTATAGTCTTTAAAAGGTTCCAGATCATGAGGCAAGGAAAGACTGAGGAACTGTTCCAGATGGAAGAACACTAAAGAGACATGATGACTAAGTGAAAAGTGTTATTCTAAACCAGATCGTTTTGCTAAGAACTTTATTGGGACAACTGGCAGAACTAGAATTCAGTCAGAGGTTTAGATGGTAATAACATATCAATATTAATTTCCTGATTCTGATGGCTGTGCAGGAGAATGTCATTGATTCTAGGAAATACCCACTAAAGCATTGGGTGGGGAGGTCATAGGGTATAATATCAGCAACTTACTCTCAAATTGGGAGAGAATTTCTTTATATTGTACTTGGAACATTTTTGTTTTTTGAGATGGAGTCTTACTGTGTTGCCCAGGCTGGAGTACAGGGGTGTAATCTTAGCTCACTGCAATCCCTGCCTCCTAGGTTCAAGTGATTCTCATGCCTCAACCTGTCAAGTAGCTGGGATTACAGGCACTCGCCACCATGCCTGGCTAATTTTTATATTTTTAGTAGAGACGGGGTTTTGTCATATTGGCCAGGCTGGTCTCAAACTTCTGACCTCAATAAGTGATTTCTCCTGCCCCCCGTCCCCGCCTCAGCCTTCCAAAGTGCTGGGATTGCAGGCGTGAGCCATCGCACCTGCCCGGTCACTGCAACTTTTGTTTAACTAAAAAAACAACAAAAAAAAATAAACAAAATAACTAAAGAATTAAAATACCTTTAAAAAGTTAAAATAACTAAAAAAATTAAACAAAATTTAAAGAAGTTAAAATAACTAAAAAATTAAACAAAGTAACTTAAAAGTTAAACAAAATGACTAAAAAACATAATAACTAAAAATGTTAAACAAAATAACTAAATAATGAAAAAAGTTAAACAAAATAAAACCTAAACTTCATTTAATTCCAGAGAGGACCACCAGGTGGAGTCCTTAGGCCAGAGAGCTTGTTTTAACTTGGGGCCCTTCTGTTGCTGTGTTTAAAAAAAAAAAAAAAGAAAAAAGGAGAGGGGTGGTGTCTCTTTACTTCAAAAAGGGAAAGTTGTACAAGTTTCCCGTTCTTCAGCATAGGAATAGGGACAGAAATCACACCATATGTGGTTTTATTCATTTAGGGTATCTCTATGAAGTTGCAAACAATTTTCTTTTTTGATTCCATTTCTTTTGGCCGGAATTTCTCAACCTTGGCACTATTGACATTTTGGTCTGGACAGTTCTTTGTCATGGGGGCTGCTGTGCATTGCAGGGTGCTTAGCAGCATTCCTGGCCTCCACTCACTGGATATGAGTACATCCTTCCAGCTGTGACAACCCAAAATGTCTCCAGACATTGCCAAATGTCCCCTGGAAGACAAAAATTATCCCTGGTTGAGAGAGAACCACTGTTTTTGGCAACAGGATGTTCTCTGCCCTGGGCACTTTGGTTCCTGTTGTCTCAAAAGGGAAGCTAACATACCTGGTCACCCTTAGTGTGGCTGCTCAGTAGTGGTGAGGGGCTTTGGACAGTGGGACTGAACCCTAGGATCTAAGGTGGGTGCTCAGTGCTGTACCATCTAAGGATGCTGTTCTGTGCTCAGAAAAGCCACAGAGCCTAGGGTATCAGGAAAGGACTTAAACAGCCAACCAGGAAGGATAGAGTCGGGGGTTCGTGTGAGGAAAGCAACAGTGAAGGCTGGGGCAGGGGAGCAGAATCTTCATTTCCCTCCAGCAGCCAGTGCCCAGTGGCCTCCCAGCTGGCTGGGCAGAACCTTAAGATGCTAGAGAATGGCCTTGGTGTATTACTTTCCATCACCCCTGCTTGTTCTTATTAAAATGTTTTTCTTTCCTCCTTCTCTGGGTGCCCCAACATACTCCAAGCCTTTAGGCAAAAGGCCCTCTCCAGCCATATTACCAATAATGCAAATGCAGTGGATGGTGGTCTCCCCAGGTTCAAGGACACTCCACTCCTGGACTCATTTAGACCATATTGCTATCTATCGATCATTTTTGATTGATTGATTGAGACAGGGTCTCGCTATATTTCTCAGGCTGGCTGCAAACTCCTGAGCTCAAGCCGTCCTCTTGCTTCTGAACCTCCCAAAATGCTAGGATTACAGGTGTGAGCCACTGTGCCTGGCCCTTTTATTTTTTTAAGTTCTGTCTACCCCCTCCCATTTCAGGCGTGTTTTCTGTAAAATGCAATTCTCACCAGTCCTTTGAAGAGTCACAAGATACAAAGTCAGCAGTGGCCTGGGAGGGATGGGGATGTACACATGGGGTCTACTGTGAGGTGCCCAAGAATTTGGGGATAAGGTCAGATAAACATCACCCCCTGAAAATAAAGCTAGTTTAAAACAAATGCATCATGGCTGCATTTGGGCAGCTGCAGAACGATGCCCCTCCTGCAGCCAGCCGTCCTCCTTCCCTGGGCACACAGGTGGGAGCAACTTTGCCAATGTGCAGCCCAAGGCAAGGCAGTCACTTCTGTGGGCCTCAGTGTCCTTGTCTGGGAAATGACAGGTTTAGAGGAGGTGACCCATGATCCTGTCACTTAAAATCCATACATATATCCTGCCCGAGTCCAGACAATTTTAACCTCAAGTTTGGACCACTTGTGAGCAGACATTATATTTAGCTGGTCTCTTTCAACAAGGTGGAGTTTAGTGATTAGGACTTGGTGAACAACTTCTCAACTCCCCACCCAACTTGTCAGCCCCAAGATGGGCTTGCCTGGCCCAGCCACTTGACAAGGCTGCCTGGTTGGCTTTCCTGTAGTTGGTGTCCTTTGGGAAATAAAGGGAGTTTCTTCTTTTTTTTGTTTTTTTTTTTGTTTGTTTTTGAGACGCAGTTTCACTCTTGTTGCCCATGCTAGAGTACAGTGGTGTGATCTTGGCTCACTGCAGCCTCCACCTCCTGGGTTCAAGCTATTCTCCTGCCTCAGCCTCCCGAGTAGCTGGGATTACAGGTGTCACCACCACACACGGCTAATTTTTGTATTTTTAGTAGAGATAGGGTTTCACTGTGTTGGCCAGGCGGGTCTGAAACTCCTGACCTCAGGTGATCCGCCCGCCTCGGCCTCCCAAAGTGTTGGGATTACAGATGTGAGCCGCCACGCCCGGCCAGGAGTTTATTTCTGATTCAGCTGCAAACATGGTAAGACTGTAAGCTCTCAGTGGGCAAAGAGCTCGGATTTATAGATATCCAAGCTCTAGGGTCTAAAAAGGTGCCGTGCACCAGTGGGACTTAACAGGTTGCTGGTTTTAATTCAATGTCAGTCTCATGGGCGAGGAAAGGGGTTGAATCTTTATCCCAAACACACTCATTCCTTCACTGCCTCACACGCACAACTCTGGTCAATTGGTGCTTGTGGTGGCCAGCTGTTGGGTTGTGTGGCCTGCCCTACCTTCTGAGAGCTGCACATTGCTCCCCTCCTCCGCTGCAAAGCTCCCTGCGGCCATATTCTTCTGCACAAGCCTGTCCTTGTAGCCACAGCTGATGACACAGGGAGAGTACCAATGTAAGGCAGGCTGACCAAGTCCTGTCCCTGGGAAAAGAAGAACCAAGAAACAGACCCAGGAAGTTGGCTTGAGGGGTTGGATTTGTACCAGTTTTACTTGGAAGATGCTGGAGGTCTTGTCATTTGTACCATCAACTGGAGAAGGTGGCTATGAAGAGAAGGGCAGTGCTGCAGTACAGAGAGGATCTAGGTGACATTTAAGGCTGGTTCCAGGGTTCCCAAGGCTCTGCTGCACCCTTCCCTGAAATTCTGAATCCACTCTGGATTCAAAACAATGCCCCTCACTCACTCTTGTTTTCCCCTAAGTCATTTCTAGTGGGTGCATTTCCTTTACTTGAAGCCAGAGGATTCTTAGCAAGTACAAGCTTCTGACCTCACAGAGAGGCCACGGTAAACATCCCAAGGAGTGCATAAGCCATGGGTTCAGGGATTTCAGCCACTGCAGAAGACAAGCTGTAACCTAATTCAATCACAGTTGGCAGCTACCGGTGAAGAGGCTGGCAGTCTGGGCTGTGGGGAGCTTCCCCGTGACAGATGGAAGGGGTCCCTATATCTGGAGAGGCTCTAGAACCTCCTCCCAGTGAGGCTAATGTGGTCTGAAGAGGGTCTCTTTGCCAAATGACATTCTGGGGTTGGGATCTGGGATTTCCCCCACTACTTCCTTACATCATTTGCTAAAGCTCAAAAGCTTCCACGTAACAACATCAAACAGATCTGAAACCACAAATAAAGTAACGTCCACTTAACACTTTGGTCAGCACTCATGTTTCATTTTGTGTGCCTTGGAAAGAAATACAGGCTCCTGTACCATGGGATGTTAACTCTTTTATTAATTTAGGGTTAACATTGTATTTGCTTCATTGATTTCTCTTTCCGAGTTGTAGATTCAATAAACAACATCTGGGTTCTCTCCAGCTCACAGGTGACAAGGCAAATGCACTGTCGTCAAACAGGGGAGCGGGACAATATGGAGAAAGACGAGGTCGAAAAAATTTAAGGCAAATGTTACTTCCCTATTCAAGGGAATTGATCAAGCAGATCTGTGCATTTCAATGAAAATATATGAAATATTTGTCAAAATAATTAACGTCGGTAAAAATTACAACATGTAGCTTATAAAATGCCTACACAGGTTTGGCAGAAGAAATCCAACTGTGTCATGTAGACTCGTAACATACACAGACACAGAAGCATCCACCTTAAAAACGAGTCTTCTGAAGGGCAGAGGCCAAATGTATTTTAAAAGTAATTCCATAAAATGGGAAGTGATGGATGATTAACAGTGGATGGGCTGGCTTTACATTTTGTTCAGAGGAATTGCTTGGCCATCGGGGTACCTTTTGGCTGGCCACAGAATGCCTCCTGTTGCCCCTCCTCAGAAGGCTCTGCATCAGGTCGAGGTGGTCCTTCAGGCCATGAGACTCCTGAAGACACAGATAGAACACGGTAACAAGGAGAGCTCGGCTTGCTCAAAGGAGAACGCTGCGGGGAAAGAATCTTCTGGTCTGGGTTTGGAATTTGACTTTCTAAGCCACTGCTGCAGTTTCAGAAGTAGCTGACTATGTAGAAATAGATACTCCGGCCCCAGTGGTCATACATTTTATGCCCTCAAACCTATCTTATTTATAGTCTGACCAAACCGTCCCCAGACTGCTCAGTGGCAGGCAATAAGCAGGTAGACTGATGGCCCTTTGTCACATGTGAGGATGGCCCAGGGTTCGCCGGCTGGGCCAGGGAGATTTACTACAGAGCCGCAGTAAAGCACGGGGAGAAGAGTGATGTGTGATGCCAAGCGTCTTTCTTTTCTGCTTTGGTCTTGAAGATTCAGTAAACTTATGGTCCCAGAAGCTGCTCCAAAGCCGGAGCTGTGGATTCCCAGAATTCATTTTGTTCCTGTTACAGTTTGTCAGAAGACTGGAGCCAGCAAGCAGCATTTGAGAGGATATCACCATTTTAGGAACACTTCCTTAACAGCCACCACCCACCTGGCTTGAGTGCCCAGAGATGCTGCTCCTGGGGAGTAAAGCTGTCAGGTGCAGGGCAGCACCCCTGAAACAGGCTCTGGCCGACAGTCTGGAGGAGGGTGGACAGATGGATGGATGGGGGTCCCTGCCCTCTGTGGGCAGCCAGACACCCCTACCCGGCCAGGAGGCACGTGCGGCAGCAGAACTGAATGAAGAGTTTCCGTTCACACAGCCGGTTAGACTTCACCATCTCGCAGAATGTCTCATCAGCTGGGGCCCAGCATCAGGAAAGGAAAAGGAGGGAAAGGTCAGTCTTTGGTGCCTGTAAAGATTGTTTCAAGGCCAGGCGCGGTGCCTCATGCCTTTAATCCCAGCACTTTGGGAGGCCGAGACGGGTGGATCACCTGAGGTCAGGAGGTTGAGACCAGTCTGACCAACATGGTGAAACCCCATCTCTACTAAAAATACAGCAATTAGCCGGGCATAGTGGTGGGCTCCTGTAATCCAAGCTACTTGGGAGGCAAAGGCAGGAGAACCACTTGAACCTGGGAGGCAGAGGTTGCAGTGAGCTGAGATCGTGCCATTGCATTCCAGCCTGGGCAAGAAGAGCAAAACTCCGTCTCAAAAATAAATAAATAAATAAAAATAAAGATTGTTTCAATCATTCCACATATGCTGGGCATCAGTGGTGCCCTGGGCAAGAGGGACACAGACGGAGGTGGGCAGCAGGATGGCAGTCCTTGAAGTCCCTCTCCTGCAATGCACTTGACTCTGAGAGCCCTGTGTGGCAGGGGGCGGGGGGGGCAGGGGGGGCACTGGTGTATGGGTCTTTTGCTGAGTCTAAGTGACAAGGGGCTTCATGAGCAGGATGTGGGGGTGGTATGGGAGGGATCTCGGGAGAACACCCAGCCTGGGCCCGTGGGGCACATGTGCACCTGTCTTTCTGGACAACTGTGCTGGCGGTGGAGCTTAGGAGGAAAACGCTGGGGGAGGCCGGAGGACAGGCCTGGAGGCAGGTGGGAATGGAAGCTGCTTCCAGGGTGGAGGGGGCACCCCGGACAGGGAGGAGTGGGGATGGGAGGAAGGAAGCTGCTGTGGACAGGACTTGCTGAGGACGCAGCTGCAGCAAGGTGTAGAGGCCTTTGAGGATGCATCATCTGTGGACCTCGAGGCCCTCCAGTGGCAACCACACTTTTTTGGGCTGGATACAAAACCTGGGCAGGTGACTTCCTAAAGAGGGAGTTTCCAGGCCTTTGAAGGGACATAATTAGACAACCTTCCCACCCCCCCACCAAAAAAGAAAAAAAAAACCAAACAGTAACAAGGCAAGGAGGCATCCCAGGGCCCTCTACAAGCTCCATGCTCTGCCAGGACAGGGCCAGTGCCAGCTTCATGCCCAAGGACCATCTGCCCTGACCCTGGGACACTGCAGCAGACCGCCTTCCTCTTCTGGCTGTCAGAATGTGGTGCCCAGAGCTGGCCCCATGTGGCTCCACCCTGCTGCTTGCTGGGCCAGAGTCCCCTTCCCTGCCAATGTGTCTATAATGGCTCCTGCACTGGACCTCCAGGCCCGAGTCTTCTGCCAACCCTCCTTGTTGCCTGGAATTCCCAAACTGGGCACTTATCTTCAGTCCCCTTTTAAGTTTCTGTTTTTACAACTTGTCCTTGTCCCCCATCCCACTGCAGAGCCAGGGCTCTCCTGCAGCACGGATGTGGGTCCATGCTGGATCCCTGTGGAGCTGGGATTGCTGCTGCTGAGCGTGTTCTTGACTCTGGGCTCTGTCCCCCTCATCCTGAGGCCCTCCAGGCTTCCTGGCTTTGACCCCCAAGGTCAGGCTTCTTTTATGGGATGTCACACCCAGGTCACGGGGGCCTATGGCATGACAGTGGGAGCAGTACAAGGACAAAATCATTTTTAAGAGTCACTCAATAAACAGATCAGCAGTGGCTGGGAGGCCTCTCTGGTCAATGTGTGAGAGGCCTAGAGGGAAGTTGGGAGACAGGGCAGCTGTCTTCCAAATCAGCTAGAGGAATCCCAGACAGTCAATCAGATCAGGGGCACGAACACCTGTCTGTGGAGCCGCGGTGCCTGTGTGGCTTTGCTTTTCTCTTTTGAGCACAAGCTGGCCAGCTGAGCTCCTCCACAGGCAGCCCCAGGGTAACCCAGGATAACCCTGCTGCTGCTCACCGTTGCTGCACGTGTGGTTGGTGATGCAGGAGGTTCCCAGCTGTGTGAAGCCCGTCTTACACCTGCTGCAGTTCCTGCTGGAGCCTGCACAGCTCAAGCAGTTCTCATCACACCTGTGGGAAGACACCATTCCTGCTAAGGCTGGGGAAGAAGCCCAACCACTCTGGGCTCTTTTCCCAGAACCTTCACCTCCCTGCACCTCCTTCCCACCCCATCAGCCTCGGTCCTCTGTGGAGAGGCTGTGTCCCCCGCCATTCCCTGACACAGAGGCCAAGTGTCTGCATGTCTTTTCTCCTGTCTGACCTCACTACTGCCCTGGGAGGGCAGAGACAGCCATGGCCAGTTGGCAGGAGCATGCCCAGGATCAGGGGCCAGGGCCAGGCCCAGGCCTCTGAGGCTTCCCGCAGCTCACCTGGACACCCTCCTGGTCCCTGGCACCCAGTCCCTCCCCCGCCCCACATGGCTCCCAGAGCTATGTCAGTCTGCTCTGTCCAGCGGCTGCCAGGCTGCGATGGCTGTAGGCTTGGGGTCCAGGCCAGACTCCACCCAGGGATGTGACACACCTGACTCGAGCTGACCAGAAGGCTGCTGTCACCTATATGTGGCCATGCCTGCTTACCCTCGGGGAGTGGGAGAGATGCCCCACAATTCCTGCCCCTCTCGGACAGTCCTGGTCCAGCCTGCACAGACAGAGACCACGGCCAGGGCTATTTCTAATGCAGGGTAAACGTGACCTCAGAGGAGGGTTGGTGCACTACAGCCCAAGGGCCACAACCAGCATTTATCCTAGACCACAGTCACACTCATTCATTTACAATCTTTTGTGTAGCAGTGGCTGAGCTCAGTAGCTGTGACGGAGGCAGTGTGGCCCCAGAAGCCTGAGCGATTGACCATTTTGCCCTTTACAGAAAGCACTTGCCAATGCGGGCCGAGTGCTTGAAGGAGTGCACCCCGGCTGTGCTGCTGCCTGTCCTCAGTCCACGGCCCGGTGACTCAGTCTCCACAGTGCTTGCATCAGCTGCCCACCTCCCCATTGTTGCCAGCTAAGGGTGGAACAGGCCCCATAGGCAGGGCTTGGAGCTTTGTTGTGCTGATGCTTGGGCCTCCCTGGGGGGCAGTTCTTTGCTTTATATAGATGCCCCCTCCCTGCTGTGTGAAGCCTTCCATGCCCAGACGCCAGGCCTGCTCGTGGGGCTCTTTGCAGAGCAGCCCTCTGATGGGGTCTGGTCTCATCACTGACTCTGCTGCTCTGGAGCCCCAGCTGCAGCATCACTTCAGCCCGGGGGGGAGGTGGGTTTTATTCCTAGTGTGTCTGAGGATGCTGAGCCTAGAGCTCAAGTCCTTGGTCTGTAATTGTAAATGTGTAACCCCCACAGGCAAACTCACATCCAGGAGCCTTTCTAATGTTCCTATCCAGGCCACCCCAGAGGAAAGGACAGGTCAGACTACTTGCCAGAGGGGGCTGTGCACTTGTGGGAAGCCCCACGGGTCTGCCCCCATCATGCTGCCCCCTTCCCACACCTGGTCTTGTACATTCTGGTGGCACAGCCACCAACCAAACCCTTATGCCCCAGTATAGGGTATGACTTTCCCCACAGACCCTCCGGTTTCTCTTACAGACAATGCCACTGGTGAGAGGAGAACCAGGGCCGAGCTGAGTCATTTAAAGAGATGTCAGTGGTCTGGAGGACCCAGGGGCCCAGTGCTCCCAGGCCATGACTAAGGGTTGCTTCATCTATGAAGAACTGTGGTGAGGAGTGGGCTCCGGTGGACAGGCAGGCGGTTATGGCTTGCTTGCTTCTTCAAATACAACCTCACTGAGCTCAGTACGATGGCAGGGGCCTCAGTTTTCCCCTGCTCTATACCAAGTTGCCACACACTTAGCAGCTTAAAATAACACCGACTCAGGGGCTCCCCGTTATGCAGGCAGAAGTCCAGGCAGGCGCAGCTGGGCTCTCCACTGAGGGTCTCATGAGGCTCAGGGCAAGGTGGTGGCCAGGCTGGGCTCTCCTCTGGAGGTTTAGGGAAATAATCCATCACCATTCTGCTCATCACCATTCCCCTCCCCATTAGGCCAGTGCAGACGGCTCTCCCTGGGAGACCCTGTGTTTCCTGTGTAGCTCCTGCTTTCCATCAGGATTACTGTGCCCAGCAGCGGGTCCTCGTAGGCAGCAACAGCTTTGGGCAGGGTGGCTTTTAAGATGCTTCTGGTTCTGCAACCATCTATGGTACCTACTTTACCCCCAAACACCTGCAACCATCTATGGTACTTACTTTGCCCTGCCACATTCTGGAAGGACAGGGATGCCTAATGCAGCCCTCTCTCCCTGTTCCCTTGCAGAGGCCACTCCCATCAGCCTCCTGCCTGTTCAGGAGCAGGATGCAGAAGACTGATGCTTTCATGCTCCAGCCTGCACGCAGAATGCTCATTGGCAGAAGGCATGCCCCTTCAAGGTGTGCCCCTGAGAGTCTCTGTCCCCGCTAAGCCTGGGGGCAAGTGGAGGAAGGGCCAAGGCATGAGAAATTTGTCTACCCCTCTGGCGAGCACTCCACAGAGGCCTCTTTTTCTTCCAAGTTGTCCAGGCTGGCTCTTGCTAGGTCCTCTCACTAGGTCTTAAGGGTGTCCGGCCCCTCTCTTAAGGAACTTATCATGCATTGTTCTCAGCTTCGGGCCTCAGCTTCCACCTGCAGTTGCCAACCCAGCAGGCCTGCGTCCTGGCCTGCTTGTTTCAATGCAGCTCTTGTCTGGCCACATGCTCCCTCGGAGCTGCCTGGCACAGCAGCAGCGGACGGCCGCAGCGTACACCAGCCTTCTGGGGCCTGGAGGATGCCTGTGGTTCTCTACCAGCTCAGGCTGTCCGAATGGGGAGAGATTCTGCAGAACCAAGCGGACCAAGTCCTTGCTTCCTTTGGGAGGAGTCCACACTGACGCTCTTCCTGGGGGTGCTTCTCCAAGACCCGGTGTGTCAGCCCCAGCACTGTCAGCCTCTGCAGGGCCGAAAGCTTCCCCTTATGTGGGAACAATACCCAGGAAACTCCTGTCCTCCACTGCCCAAAGAGGTTTGTGGCGGGGCTGCCGCCTGCTGCCTCCTGGGGGGCAGGGTGTGCCAATGTCTCTGGCTGCCTGCAGGGGTCCAGTTGCACAGCTGTGGACATAATCAGCATGCCCTGAAATCCAGGGCATTTGACAAATGAAAGTGATTATCACTGTTTAATTCCAGGTTCTCCCTGGATTGCTATATTTAATTATCTGAGAACCAGCTGACTGCTTAACATGAAAAGTTTAACTTCAGACAACTGTGCCCAGGGCCCTGTGCAGGACTCAGCAAGGCTGCACCTTGCAAGTGGGTGGCAAGTTTCCTATTTTACAGCAACCCAGTAGAAGGGGCTGATGCTTGCAGAGATACGTAACCGCCACCAGGTCCCTCTGCTATGGGTCACACAAGTGCCAGGACTCGGTGGTCCCTCATGGGCTCACTGTAGGGTTTGTTTCTAGCGGAATAGGTTACAACCCATAGTGGTTCTTACACACAGCCTGGGAGGCAGACCCCATTGCGGGGTGAATCTACCAGTGCTAACAGGTACCCAGCTGGGAGCCAGGCATGGGCACCCCTCCTGCTCTGACACAAGCCTTTGAGGGCTCCCTCATTTTAAGTCTTTTTCAGACGGAAGCCCCGCGATATGGTTTGAACATTTGTCCCCTCCAAATCTCATGTTGAGATGTGATCCCCAGTGTTGGAGGTGGGGCCTGGTGGGAGCTGTTTGGACCATGAGGTGGATCCCTCATGAATGGCCTTGCACCATCCCCTTGGTGATGAGTGAGTTCATGTGAGAGCTGGTTGTTTAAAGGTATGTGGCAACTCCTTCCTTCTTTTTTTTGAGATGGAGTCTCGCTCTGTCACACTGAAGTGCAGTGGCATGATCTTGGCTCACTGTAACCTCCGCCTCCTTGGTTCAAGTGATTCTCCTGCTTCAGCCTCCTGTAAGACTGGGATTATAGGAACACACCACCACATTGAGCTAATTTTTGCTTTTTTTTTTTTTCTTAGTAGAGAAGGGGTTTTGCCATGTTGGCCAGGCTGGTCTTGAACTCCTGGCCTCTGGTGATCCGCCCATCTTGGCCTTCCAAAATGCTGGGATTACAGGCGTGAGCCATTGTGCCCGGCCTCCTTCCCTCTCTTGCTCCTGCTCTTGCCATGTGATGTGCTGCTCTTGCTTCACCTTCCATCAGGAGTAAAAGCTCCCTGAGGTTTCCCCAGAAGCTGAGCAGATGCTGGAGCCACGTTTCCTATTAAGCCTACAGAACTGTGAGCCAAATCAACCTCTTTTCTTTATAAATTACCCAACCTCAGGTATTTCTTTACAGCACTGTGAAAGCAGGGTAACATCTGGCACTTCCCTCACAGCCCACCCCCATCATCACACCTTCACAGCCAACCCCCATCATCACACCCTCACAGCTCACCCTGATCATCACACCCTCACAGCTCAACCCATCACCACACCTTCACAGCTCACTCCATCACCACACCCTCACAGCTCAATCCCATCATCACACCCTCACAGCTCACCCCCATCATCACACCCTCAGAGCTCAACCCCATCATCACACCTCACAGTTCACCCCCATCATCACACCCTCACAGCTCACACCCATCACACCCTGACAGCTCACCGCCATCATCACACCTCACAGCTATACCCAGTATCACACCTTCACAGCCTACCTCCATCATCACACTTCACAGCTCACACCATCATCACACCCTTACAGCCAACCCCCATCATCACACCCTCACAGCCATCCCCCATCACACCCTTACAGCTCACATCCATCACACCCTCACAGCTCACCCCCATCACACCCTCACAATGCACACCCATCATCATACCCTCACAGCTCACTCCATCATCACACTTCACAGCTCACACCATCATCACACCCTCACAGTCAACCCCCATCATCACACCCTCACAGCCACCCCCCATCATCACACCCTCACAGCTCACATCCATCACACCCTCACAGCTCACCCCCATCACACCCTCACAATGCACACCCATCATCACACCCTCACAGCTCACTCCATCATCACACCCTCACAGCCCACCCCCATCATCACACCCTCAGAGCTCACACCCATCATCATACCATCACAGCTCACACCCAATAAAACACCCTCACAGCTCACTGCAACATCACACCTCACAACTTACCTCTATCATCACACCTCATAGCTCACTCCCATCATCACACCCTCACAGATCACACCCATCATCACACCCTCACAGCTCACCTCATTATCAAACCACACAGCACATTCCAATCATCACACCCTCACAGCCCACCCCATCACACACTCACAGCTCACTGCCATCATCACGCCCTCACAGCCCATCCCCATCATCACACCCTCATAGCTCACTCCCATCATCACACCCTCACAGCCCACCCCCATCACGCCCTCACAGCTCACACTCATTATCACACTCTCACAGCTCACCGTCACACCCTCATAGTCCATTCATTCATCACACCCTATAGCTCACCCCCATCATCACACCCTCACAGCCCACTCCCATCAGAACACCTCACAGCTCACACCCATCATCACACCCTCACAGGCCACACCCATCATCACACCCTCACAGCTCACCCCATCACACCCTCACAACTCACCCCCATCATCACACCCTCACCACCCACCACCATCATCACACCCTCACAGCTCACCCATCATCACACTGTCTGTCACAGCCCACTACCATCATCACACCCTTACAGCTCACCCCCATCATCACACTGTCACAGCCCACCCCCATCATCACACCCTCACAGCTCACCCCATCATCACACCCTCACAGCTCAAACCCATCATGACACCCTCACAGCTCACCCCATCATCACACCCTCACAGCTCAAACCCATCATGACACCCTCACAGCTCACCCCATCATCACACTCTCACAGCTCACCCCATCTTCACACCCTCACAGCTCACCCCATCATCACACCCTCACAGCTCAAACCCATCATCACACCCTCACAGCTCACCCCATCATCACACCCTCACAGCTCAAACCCATCATGACACCCTCACAGCTCACCCCATCATCACACCCTCACAGCTCACATCATCACACCCTCACAGTCCACCCCATCATCACACCCTCACAGCTGACCCTCATCATCACACCCTTTCAGCTCATACCCATCATCACACCCTCACAGTCCACCCCTATCATCACACCCTCACAGTCCACCCCCATCATCACACCCACACAGCCCACCCCCATCATCACACCCTCACATCCCACACCCACCACACCCTCACAGCTCACCTCCATCATCACACCTCACAAACATCACACCCTCACAGCTCACCCCCATCATCACACCTCATAGCTCACAAACATCAACCCTTACAGCTCACATGCATCATCACACCCTCATAGCTCACACCCATCATCACACCCTCATAGCTCACCTCATCATCACTCCCTCATAGCCCACCTCCATCATTACAACCTCACAGCTCACCCCCCTCATCACACCCTCAGACCACACCCATCATCACACCCTCACAGCTCACACTCATCACACCCTCACATCTCACCATCGTCACACCCTCACAGTCCACCCATTCATCACACCCTATAGCTCACCCCCATCATCACACCCTCACAGCCCACTCCCATCAAAACACCTCACAGCTCACACCCATCATCACACCCTCACAGCCCACCCCCATCATCACACCCTCACAGTTCACCCCATCATCACACCCTCACAGCTCACCACATCATGACACCTTCACAGTCCACCCCCATCATCACAGCCTCACAGCCCACCACCATCATCACACCCTCAGAGCCCACACCCATCATCACACCCTCACAGTCCACACCCATCACACCCTCACAGCTGACCCTCATCATCACACCCTTACAGCTCACACCGATCATCACACCCTCACAGTCCACCCCTATAATCACACCCTCACAGTCCACCCCCATCATCACACCCTCACAGCCCACCCCCATCATACATGCTTACAGCCCACCCCCATCATCACACCCTGACAGCCCACCCCATCATCACACCCTCACAGCCCACCCCATCATCACACCCTCACAGCCGACACCCATCATCACACCCTCACAGCTGCCTCAAACTCCTCATTGTTGCTCCCACCCTGAATAAGACAGGTTGCCCTGCCCTGTTCTGGGTCCTGAGTTCATGATCTCCCAGCATAGGGCAATATTCAGCCAGAAAAGAGGAGACCAGAGCAAATGGCTTCTCCTTTAACAGCTAAGGTCCAACAACAGAAGGGTCCAGGGCCATCAAATAAGAATGGTGACTCTGTGGATGGACGCATGGGAGGAAGCACGAAAGGGGAATAGGAAGGGTAAAATACATGTGCATTGATTGTGCAGAAAATGGCTTTAGAATGAGGAAATTGTCAGGATCTTTTTACTTTCTCTAAAGTATCTAACTAAAAAATATTTTTTAGGCCAGGCGTGGTGGCTCACACCTATAATCCCAGCACTTTGGGAGGCTGAGGTGGGTGGATCATTTCAGGCTAGGAGTTCGAGACCAGCCTGGCCAACATGGTGAAACCCCGTTTCTATTAAAAATACAAAAATTAGCCGGGCATAGTGGCGGGCACCTGTAGTCCCAACTACTCAAGAGGCTAAGGCAGGAGAATGGTGTGAACCTAGGAGGTGGAGCTTGCAGTGAGCCAAGATAGCACCACTGCACTCCAGCCTGGGTGACAAAGTGAGACTCTATCTCAAAAACAAAAACCAAAACAAAAATTAGCTGGGCACTGTGGTGCACGTCTGTAATCCTAGCTACTCGGGAGGCTGAGGCACGAGAATTGCTTGAACCCCGGAGGCAGAGGTTGCAGTGAGCTGACATTACACCACTGCACTCCAGCCTGGGCAACAGAGTAAGACTGTGTCTCCAAAAACAAATTTTTTTAAACCCAAAACACGGTTTCTCTGATTATCGACAGTGCAAAGGATGCATGCTGAGTGTGACATGGGCAGGGACATCCACTGGGGTGTGAGCACCTTGCTATTCTGCTTCCCATCCTATCCTGTTGCTGTACAGTGCCTGGCCCACGGCAGGGACCCAACAAATATGCATTCAGTGAACAAAGGGACGAAGGCCCCAACCAGCTCTGTAAATGGGCTCCTATCCACTGTGGGGTGATGCGACACGCCCTCCCCCAGCCCCTGGGGAAGATGCTGCCAGACTCTGCCCTCCAGTCACTCCTT
This sequence comes from Macaca mulatta, assembly GCF_049350105.2. NCBI lineage: Eukaryota > Metazoa > Chordata > Mammalia > Primates > Cercopithecidae > Macaca > Macaca mulatta. The sequence goes on from NC_133412.1 coordinate 91,677,086, forward strand.
TGCTGGACACAGCTGCCTGCCGTTCCCTGCCAGGAAGACCGTACCTTCGACACACTTTGTGGGGCAAGCCCGGCATCTCCTCTGGGTAGAACCCCTCACCACAGGCTGGCACACACTTCCAGTCTTGGAAGTGGAAGTTTTTTGCACAGTGAATGCACTCTTCTCTGCCTGGCCCTGAGAGATACACGAAAAGAAGAAGGTATCAGGGATGGCTGGCAGAAGACCATGCCCCAGGCCTGCTTCAGGGCCTTGTGAGATCAGGGGTACCATTCAGAAGCCCCCAGGCCACCACTACAGCTGGCATTTCCCAGGTTCTGTGAGCTGGGCCATCCTCACCCACTCCCAGGACGGGGGCATCGCCATCCCCATTTCATAGACGGGGACATCAAGGCATGAGGTGATCTCAGAGGGAGCACACCTGCCCACTGGCCATGCGACGATGATGGGCCCTGTTTCCAACAGGCCTAGCCCACTTCTGCTCCCTGAACACTTGAAATCCAGTGCCAAAGTCTTCATATAAAAAAATATAAAACAGCTCATTTATTTTTTATATGGATACATGTTGAAATGGCAATGTTTTAGATACATTAGGTTGAACAGGATATGTTACTAAAATTATTTTTGCCTGTTTCGTTTGACTGTTTAAGATATGGTTACTAGGCAACTTCGAATTGCAGCCATGGTTTGCATTTGTGGCTCTTCCATTGCACAGAACGCTGTAGATGATGATGTGGGAAGATGAAAGAAGAGATCTTCGGGAATAGTGTTGACTGGTGTTTGGTGTGTACAGTCAGGGCATTTTCAACAATAGAGAAAAAAATGCCTAAGACTAAGGGTTTATGGCGCAGGGAGGAGAGACTCGAAGAGACAACAGTTCTGAGCAAAGGGCCATGAGTCATGGAGGAAAACCTTCAGGTTGGCTAAGGGTCTGAGGAGGAACTGTCGACCTGGCTCAGACATTGGACTAGATGACTAGATAGCACCTCCTCTGGGCCAGGTGTCTCCAGGGAGCATCTGATGGGACGTCAGAGAAAGGCAGTGAGGTGGCCACTGACTGACAGCGGACAGGGTTACAGGCAGGGAGGAAATTATCTCAGGGGCTCTGATAATCACAATGCCAGAGTAAACCTCCCCGCGACTGCTTCAGTTTGACTGTGGTCTTAGATTGAGGCCTTGCAGTCTGCTCTGGACTCAGATGGGGCCTCTCGCTGTGTCAAGGGAAAAGCCCTTTGCAGAGGTTCTGGAGCCTGGAGGGCTCAAGCACAAGGCCCTGTGCTCTGGGGCTGGCTCCACACCTCAGAACCACAGCTGTAAGGCTGGGAGGGAATTCTGAGCTCATGCAGGAGAAGCTCCTCCTTTGAGAGTCAGGAAGAGTGAAGCCGAGAAGGCCACAGAGTTTTGAGCAGGAGGCAGACGTAGGGCCCTCAAGGGGCCTCTTGAGGACCACCGTCTTCATGGCGGGTGTCTCCCTCTTCCTGAGGTGCTGTGGAAGAGCTGACCCCAGGGTGGGGACTCTGTTCGGTTTAAGTTGTTCTGGAGCAGAGGCTGCTCTTATGCTTTGGCCAACGCCGCCCCTCCCCATCGCTGATCTCTGGGAGCATCTGGTGGGTGGGTCTCGTGCACAAGGCGGGGCGCCACTCTGAGTGGGGCTTGGGAGCTGTTCAGGGCCTGCTGTTGTACCTCTCGTGCCTCTCCTGCTGAACCCGTCATCCCCGCTGTCCTTCCTCCAGCACCAGGGTCCTTAACACTTGTGGAGCCTCCAAAGTGGGAAAGAAAGCTTGTTCTCATTTGTACTTAGTTTAATGCTCAATGTATTAAGCTTCAAAGTTGTTAAAACACATTTATTTGGAGATGGCGGTGATGGTGGCACACAAATGTAAATTCACTTAATGCCACCGAACTGTATGCCTAAAAATAGTCAAGATGGTAAATTTTGTGTGACTTGTATTTTATCACAATAAAAAAGCTGTTAAAGTGGGTTGATTTTCTAAGCGACCTATTTTCTCAACTACTAAAAAATATGAATTTCATAACTCAGTGAAAGTCTTTTAAGGATTCCATTAAGTCACAAGTCTCTATAGACTTTGAACACTTTAAAAGCACCCACAATCATAGCAATAAGAGCAGAATGGGCTATGCTTATACAGGACCTGCTATGTCATTTGCGGGGCCCAGTATAAAGTGAAACCATGCAGCCTTTGTTCAAAAAGCTGCAAAAATGTGCCATGACAGGGATTGAAACAGAAACCATTTTCCTTTCTTTTGTAATCTCTCTTGCTCTGCTGTAGTGTTTCTCATTTGCTGTTTCAAGTCATGCCATCTCGGGCATAGGATGCTCATGCATGAGGACCGACTGTCACAGGTGCTTGGGGCACTGCCCTGCAACTTGGTATGTGTGTGCCCTGCAGGCTGCCAGCTGCTAGTCCACATGCCATGCCCCAGGTGGGTAAGTCGAGTCCCATGAGGCCACTGCATTAACCCAGCTGTGCCAGCAGCCCCAAAGGATTACAACCTCCATGCCAAGACACACGGGGCACCTGGACTCAGGAGGATGAGAGGCTCATCTCAATCGAGTTGCCTGCCAAGTGCACCGGGGCACTGTGAGCCAAGGTTGGGGGCAGATTCCACCAGGTCCTACCCCAAGCACTCATGCCTGACTCCAACCCTCCCCATGACTGTGCCCAGGCCCCTGGGTGGGTGGCGGGCAGCAGTGGTCACTGAATGGGAGCAGGGAGGGGAATGCCAGGTGGGCCTGGGTCTCCAGGGCACACGAAGTGGGCAGCTGAGAACAGATGTCTCCAATGAGGTCCACACCTGACATGTAGCAAGAAGCCTCCAGTGACTCAGAGGAGGAAAATGAGGTCTCTCTCCCAAGAGGCTGCCAGGAGATAGATGTACACGTTCCCAGGAGCGTAGAAAGAACCCCACGTCAGAGGGCATGGGGCACAGGGGAGATTCCCTAGAGCTGTGGACCTGCTCACCAATGAATTTAATAGCTGAAGTGATGGAGAAGTCACTGGTTTGAGATGAGAAGTCCAAGTGACTCTACAAAGCTTTTTGCCATCAGGCAATCTGGGGACTCAGAGAAAGAAAAGTGAATTATTGAAATCAAAGAGTTATAAAATGGTATGCCTGAATGTTATGGATTCGAGTGACTATGAAATTTAAGTAAGCAACATCAGTGATGCTTCCTAATCAATCTGGGCTAAATAAGTCAAAGAAACAAATAATAAAAATAAAAGACAAAAAGGTGACAGGCAAACTGCTAGGGAAATCTGCTGAGCTGCCAGCGGGTGGAACCCATCCAGATGCTGAGCACTGTGGCCTTCAGGACTGCCCCAGGAGGGAACTGAGGAGGACGTATCTCCCCTGGGTGGTCTGGGGTCAGCATGGCAATCGTAGGAGGACACCGGCCTTGGCCATAGCCTTGGTTTATCATGCCTGTCTATTCCACGACAGTACGGCAGGTAGCTGCATGGGGTACTCATGGTTGGCCACATGGGGAGGGGTGTGCCCATTCTGCAGCATTTCTGAGGAACAGTAGTATCATGGCAACTGTGATTTAGTAGAGACTTAATTCTGTTTTTTTTAGACAGAGTCTCACTCTGTTGCCCAGGCTGAAGTGTGCAGGGGTGTGATCTCAGCTCACTGCAACCTCCACCTCCCAGTTTCAAGTGATTTTTGTGTCTCCGCCTCCCCAGTAGCTGGGATTACAGGTGCCCACCACCACACCCGACTAATTTTTGTATTTTTAGTAGAGACAGGGTTTCGTCATGTTGGCCAGGCTGGTCTTGAACTCCTGACCTCAGGTGATCTACCCGCCTTGGCCTCTCAAAGTGCTGGCATTACAGGCATGAACCACTGCGCCTGGCCAGTAGAGACTTAATTCTTAAAGTATTACTGCAAAAAAAGCTCATATGATGTGTTTCTTAGAAAGGACCAAAGTACCAGGGGCAGGAAGGGGAGAGGAGAAAACTTAACCCAAAACATATCTGAGCCCACAGACTGATGGTGCACTTCAACTTACTTGTGCAAATAGCTCTGCAAAACAAAACCCAATAAAATGAATGAATTCTCTACCATTCTGCATAGAAACTGTGCCTGGGAGACATTCGTGCCATCATCTTTGTGGGAAATTATAATACATGTAAAATTGTTTATAGAATTCTTTTCTTCTTTGAACCAACTATTCAAAATAAGTGAAGATAGGTACAAAGAACTAAGGCTATGTTTGAAAACATCCCCGTCTCCACCTGGATCCATTCCCACCTCTCCCAAAGCCCTCTCAATGTTTATAGTGTTGTGTTTCTGTCCGCACCTTTCCACAGCAAGAGTTGAGCTCTGAGACAAGATGGCCTGAGTGGCTGAGCATCCCTTATCCCTTTCCCCGTCTGAAATAAGCCACTGCCTGGCTGGATTTCTAATGAGAAATTCAGGCTGCTTGTTCAAAGTGGGCCTTTGCATTGTTTTGGGACTTTGTTTGAAATTTAAAAACATGGTTTTAAAAAAGATTTCCAACAAAATGTTTTCCTTTCATGGAGAACAGGGTCTCACTATGCTGCCCAGGCTAGTCTTGAGCTCCTGGGCTCAAGCTATCCTCCCACCTCTGCCTCTCTGAGTGCTGGGATTATAGGCATGAGCCACTGCAATGTACACAAAATTTACCATCTCAGCTATTTTTAAGTACACAGTTCAGCAGCATTAAGGACATTCACACTATTACGTAACCATCGCCAGCATCTATCCTTAGAACAATTGTCATCTTCTCAAGTTGAGACTCTGTAACCGTTAAACATTAAATCTCCACTCTCCCTGCCCCCAGTCCCTGGTACGGCCTTTGTACCTTGTTTTGCCTTTGCATTTTCATGCTGCAATGAATGCAGAAGCCCATGAAGTCCTAGGGCTTTCTCGGTCTCAAGGCAGTAGCCTACCCGCTTGGGTAACGCTGGCCTGAGGCCTCCACAGGCGGTGAACTCACCCACGCAGGTTCCGCAGGTGTGATGGCATTCCCCACATCTGATCAGCTCTGAGTCAAAGTAGGTGCCTGGCTCGCAGTCAGGAATGCAGCTGCCCCGTGCAAGGCTGTTGAAAAGAAAGAGGCAGATTTCCACATCCATTCCAAAAGTCTAATTAAATTATGATTTGCCCTCTAACGCCTTTCCCAAGAGGAAATGTAAGTGGCTGAGGCACAGTTCTTTGTGTCACCAAAAGTTCTCAGCTAAGGAAAGTTGGGAAAGTCATCCCGCAGTCGGCTGGGGGCCCAGCAGGAACGGCCACGAGGCCCTGGGAAGCAGAGCTCCCATTACTATGCAGCAGGCGCCGGGCTCCGTCCAACCGGGCTCCGTCCAACCCAGTGATAGCTTTTCCTTACTGCCATTTCTCCAACTTGAATCCAAACCTCATGAAGAGAAGTGGAGCTGTGTGGGTCATAACTGGTGGCACGCTAGCTCAGTCTCAGTGTCGAGTCCCTCTTGAAGTGTCGGCATTTATGACATGTGATGGGGCTGTTGGCGGCAAGGCTGGCCCTGAACCCCAACCTGCTCCTGTCTCTCTCTTGCTTGAAACCTTCTGCAGCTTCGCAATGAACTTGAAATAAGACGCCCTCTAGAGCCCTAGCAGGCCTGTCAAATGCAGCCCCTGCCTTCCTCTTTCACCCCATTTGTGCCTGCCCTCACCTCGATCCAGCCAGCCAAGTGCTGGACAGAGACACAGATGCTGAGCTACACCATCCATGTGGATGGCTTCTGCCACTTCCCAGTGTTCCACCCCAAGCAAGCCTGCCAGCCTCTCTGCATCTCCGTTTTCCTTCCTGCTAATTGGTTTCTACATCATAAAGTCGCTTGGAGGACTCAATGAGTTAATACCCATAAACATTTCAGTGTCTGGCACACAGCAGTGTGAATAAATGTCACCTACAATTATCTCTTTAGTTCCTGAGATTATACTGTGTGTGATGTACACGTTTTAAATGGGTTTGCCACTAACCATACTGAGCAAGTGCTATGCGGTGCATCTGTCAGAGCTGGTGACTCCTGCTATGACACTGGGATTTATAATAAGAAATATATGTTTGGTTTTTGTCCTGGCACACAGCTCCTAAGACCCTTGCAATTACCAAAGTGCTAAATGTCTTTAATACCTGATGACTGGGGGGTTCCTGGGTAGCCTCTAGACAGGGGCTGGCTGCCAGGGAACCAACCATGTGATCAGAACATTGGAATTTTTAGCCCTACTACTCTGACCTCCCTCCTGGGAGGTGAGAGGGGCTGAAGGCTGAATTGATTACCAGTGGCCAATGATTTAATCAATCATGCCTATGTAAAAAAACCTCCATAAAAACCCCAAAATATCAGGGTTTGGAGACCTTCTAGGTTGGTGAACAAGAACACATCCCACATCCTGGGAGGGTAGCACAACCCAGCCCCATAGGGATGGAAGGTCCAGCGTTCAACCCTTCCAAACCTCACCCTCCGCATCTCTATCTAGCTGTGCATCATATCCTTGTAATAAATGGGTACACATAAGTAATGTCTTTCACTGTGAGCTGCTTTAGCCAATTAATCGAACCCAAGGAGGGGTCATGGGAAATCCGATTGGTAGCTGGTCATTCAGAAGCACAGGTCACCACGTGGGACTTGTGATTGGCATCAAAGTGGGGCAGTCTTGGGCTGAGCCCTCAATTTGTAGGATGTGACACTATCTAGTAGTGTCAGAATTGAGCTATTTATTTATTTATTTATTTTTGAGACAGGATCTCACTCTGTCACCCAGGCGGGAGTGCTGCAGTGGCACGATCTCAGCTCACTGCAAACTCTGCTTCCCAGGTTCAAGCGATTCTCCTGCCTCAGCCTCCCAAGTAGCTGAGATTCAGGAATGCACCACCGTGCCTGGCTAATTTTAGTATTCTTAGTAGAGACAGGGTTTTGCCATGTTGGCCAGGTTGGTCTCGAACTCCTAGCCTCAAGTGGTCTGCATGCCTCAGCCTCCCAAAGTGCTGGGATTACAGGTGTGAACCAGCGCATTCAGGCTGAGCTATGTATTTATTATATATATCTTATGGGACACCCAGTTGGTGTTCACTGGAGAACTGTCTGGTGTGTGGGGAAAAACCCACACATTTTTGCTACCAGAGGTGAAGTGTGTTACATTTTGTGTGTGAGAGTAGGCGAAAACACTGGCTTTTCCTATCTCTTACACCTGCACTTAGCAGGAAGATGTCCATATGTTTGCAAGCTCCTCTGTATGGATGGTGGACACCCACCCAGGGCCTTCCTCTTCATGGTGCCATGCCCACTGCGAATGGCAGTTAAATCATGTCTTTAATAACTGACATTCCCCTGCAAACCCTTCCTGTGTTGATCCCCCTGAAGAGATGGATGGCCGGAGGCGGCGGCTCGGCTGCTCTCTTGCTGCTTTAACATGACTGCAGTGATTTGAAGTCACAGCTTAAGAGGATATTGGGCAATAAATGGAAGCTTTCTGTGGCTGATGGCTGGCGATGTGTCTGGAGTTTGCATGCCTCTCTGAAAGCTTGTCATTGATGGAACCACTGCTTCTATGTGGCGGGGCTACTGCCAGGAAGCATTTTCTCTTTAGCACACTATTCCTGAATTGAGTATCTGATTTCTCTCTCCTACAGGATGGGACAGGATGCATAAATGCATTCCCTGGGATCCCTCAGCGCTTCTCTGCTGGGAAACAGGCAGGTTCTAGGGTACTGGGAACATAGAGCCTCCTCTTCCTGATACCCCCAGCTACCAGCCTGGGTTGAGGATCCACTCCTGGGTTGCCTGACCTACAGAGTCTGGGACATCAAAGCTGGCCTCTCCCAGGCTGCCAGCTGAATGTCTCCTCCTTCCTCTTCCAACTTTTATCTCTTTGGGGGATCCCTTTCCTGGGCCAGTTCATCCTTTCACTCCTAATCCTGCCTTGTCCAGCCAACAGGTTTAAATGACAGCAGATGTGATGCGTGACTTTGGGGGCCTTGCTTTGCCTTCCCTCTCCTGGACTCCCAGCTGCTTGCGGTCCTCTTCTCCCCAGTACTCTCATCTGGAAGAAAGGGGCAGGCTGAAGGAAATGAAGACAGTAGCATAGTGTCTCCTGGGGAAACTTCATCTCCCCTGTTTGTAAAATGCGAGTAAGAATTATGTCTACTTCATAGGTTGCTGCAAAGATTAAATAAGGCAAAATTGGTGCAAGCACCTGGAATAAGAGAAGATATGCTCAGTAATTTTTCTTCCTTTGTTCTTTACTCCAAAAAAGGAACTTCTTCTATGGAGAATTCCAGTCCTCATAGCATTTGAGAAGGGAGATGGGGCTGGGGGTATGTTGCATCCCTCCACCGCCTCACCCTGCAAAAGCAACTCCCTGCCTGGACCACAGCATCTTCATCACTGCCAGCCTGCTGAAATGTAGAGTAGTGGGCTATACCCAGACCCGCTGCATCAGAACCTGCATTTGAACATGAGGTGATCCTTCCAGTGTGGACCATGGTGCTAGTCTCCCTACTATGGGAGTATCCCCCCCCAAATTTTGAACAGAATGTTCTAAGATTTTAGACAGCAATTTGGAGGAATAGGTAATGTATATTTGTTTGCATTAAAAGGAATTTGGTTGCATAAAATGGGCTAAAGAAACATTTCAAAATATTCCAAGAATAATCATTAACCCAGAAGAATGATTTTTAAGAAAATGCATGCTGAGCTTTATGGGGCTGAGCCTGATGGAACAGGGAGAACCATGAATGTAAAGAGCACCCTTAGGAAGCAGTGAAGATGTCAGGAGCTGGCAAAAAAACAGAAGACCAAGGGATGCAGACGAGAGAGGGTGGGTGAGCCACTACAGCCCACCCCTGGCCCAGACAGGGAGGGGAACTGGAGCAGGTGGAGGTGCTGGAGCGAAAGGAGGTGGATCTGGGCACAGCCCTGTGCTGCATGAGATGCAATCAAGTGCTGCTTTGCCCAATTCGCCCATGTTGTGTGAAACACAGAGATTCCACCCATCCTCTCACTTTCCATCCTACACAGCCATCTCTAAGTGGACACATGATTTCCAGGACTCGGAATCTTTACCCTCAATGGCTTTGGGCCTCTGACAGTTCAGCTTTTAGGAGAAATGCAAAAATGTGGTAAATCCATAACAAACTCAAAACAGCACCACCACCCTGGCATTCTTCAGGTTTTGAGGGGGGTTTTTACCTGAATCCTTCTTTACAGACAGTGCATCTCTCGGGTTCATCCACGCACTTTTTACAGCTTGGGTGGCATTTAAGGCAATTTTTCTGACCTGGAGAAAAATAGCAAGATAAGAAAAGAGAAGGGATGGCACTGACAGGAATCAAATCTGGGCAAGCAGGGCCCCGGCATTTCAAAGCAGGGGTGTAGGTGGGCTGTTCCCCGAGTCCACCTCCAGAATGTGTAGAAATAAAGCAGCCAGAGGCTGCTTGTACCTGGTGTGGGGTCACAGATTTCTCACCTCCCCTTTCTGAGGTAAATTAAAGTCCTCAGACAACCACCAGGCCTCTGAGGTGGTTCCACTTATTTCAACAGGGATGGAGGCCAATTCCTGGTGAGCTAAGTAGAGTTTAATGAGGTGGAAATCTTCATAAACGTGGCCAGGTATGGGCAGGTAGGGGGGTGGGGAGCCTGAGGCTGCTACTTGCTCTCCACAGTGCTTTCCCAGGGAAATCTATATATGAAGATCTGGTGGCTCTAGATGGTGAGACAGGAACCTATGGTGAGTCATCGTGCCTCCTGGGGAAGTTCTGGGTCACCCCAACTCCCATCTGCAATGTCATAAGTTATTATCTGGGTTGGCGCCTCATTAAACACCACCATGCACCACTCCTAAGTGACTGGGGTGCTCTGGGCCTGGGAGCTAACAGCTGCTTGCTACACCTGTGCATGTCCCCGCCGCAGGGCCCCCTCACAGGTGGCATCATATGCCATAAAGCAGGGGCTGAGTGAGGATGTCGGGGTGAAGGAGGGCGGCCAATTGTGCCTTGGGAAGGGGGTGGGGATGAAGGTGCCTGCATCCTTTGCAAAGGTCTGGTTGGCAGCCCAGAACAGGCGTTCGCAAAGGCTGTGAAATGTGTCTTGCATGACTTTTTGTTTCCCCTCTAAAGGGAGTCTGGGATGGATGAGGTGGCTCACACCTGTAATCCCAGCACTTCGGGAGGCCAAGGCAGATGGATCATTTGAGGTCAGGAGTACGAGACCAGCCTGTCCACCATGGAGAAACCCTGTCTCTACTAAAAATACAAAAAAAGTAGCCGGGTGTGATGGCGCATGCCTGTAATCCCAGCTACTTGGGAGTCTATGGTAGGAGAATTGCTTGAACCCAGGAGGCAGAGGTTGCAGTGAGCTGAGATCACACCACTGCACTCCAGCCTGGGTGACAGAGCGAGACTCCATCTCAGAAAAAAAAAAAAAAAAAAAAGCGGGGGGAGTCTGGTTATTTGATGGTTTTATACGTCTTTAAAGATTTCCTGGGTCTTGTCCACAGGGGTAACAGCAATGCCATGACAGGTTGGATCAATGACCCACCCTGAGCAGCAAGGGCCCTGAGAGGAGGGCTGTGGGGAGGCCTGCTACCTGGAAGACCACGAATGTCAAACGGTAGCTTCTTTAATGTGTTTGACAACTATCCCCTGTCAATTTAACCCAAGCCCTCCTTTTGCGTCTCTCAGGGCAAGGTGAATTACTAAAACATTGGCATGGGGTCTTGGGCCTAGAACTCCTGTCCATTCCCCCACCCTCCTGGGAGAGCAGGGCAGCAAGACGCCTGGCCGTGCTGTTCTGAGTTACAGTCCCACCTCCAGCATGACTAGCTGTGGCCTTTGCCCTTGCGCAGCTTTGATTCTCCACCTGTGGCAGGAGGAAAACACTGCCTGTCTAGTGTTTAGGGGTGTGGATGCTACCTGTAAAATGCCCCGCAAAGACCAACCCATCCCTTCTGAGCCCAACTGACATTGGTCAGCAGCTCCTTTTCATTTTTGGAGGTCTGCAAACCTTCTGCCCACACTTAAATCCCAATTTCATCTCAGCAGCTCTGCCTAGGAGGGCTTGCCCCCAGCTCTGACCGCCAATTCCATATGCCCTGACCCATGCCCAGTGCACACATCCTCTGTTACAGAGAAGCTGATGGCAGAGTCTTTCCTGGAGGAGAAATTACAGGACAGACAGCAGGACCTCCTCTCCTGGTACCTGAAATCAGACTGAGCCCAAGAGTGGCTGGCCCTAGCCACCTCTCAGCCCTTGCTCAATAGCGGATGTTGACTCTGGTGCAGATGCGTGAAATACCCTGGACAGCGAGTAAGGCCAGGATTTCTTTCAGCATCACTTGGAACTTCTCCCGGCCAGGTCTGTGGGGGAAGTGCTATTAACTAACAGGCCTGGGTGCTCTGATTTCATCATCTCTGCCTCCTTCCCCTGTTGCAAGTCCTTACTCAGAACAACAAAATACACAGGAAGCAGAAAGCTGGGAAAATCTCCCAGGAGAGAGGGCACAGGCCCAGAAAGTTGGGGCTGGCTCATCAGTTCTTGTGCCCACGAACATGCCACTTACTTTCATCAGCATAAAATCCTACAGGACAGAGGGTCACACAGGTGTTCATCTCCTGGTGGTGATAGAACCCGCGGCGGCAAGACAGGCACTGAGTCGCACCCCTGCCGGAGCAGGTCTCACACCCCTTGTGGCACCGGCGACAGCGTCTTGCTGCTGTGTCCCCAAAGTACCCCAAGGGGCACACGCTCACACACTTCCTGTAGGAGCAAAGGCAGGAGGGTGAGGGCCTTGCCAACCCAGCCCCAGCCCCATGCCCGCCCCTTTGTTTCCTTTGAGGAAACAAAGGCTTCAGGAGTGAATGTCAAACATGATGCCCTTTGTCTTGGTGAGTGCAGTTCTGAGGTTCCTACATACACAGGTGGAGAGGTTGGAGGCCTTGCACAGAACCTGGGAATCCTTTCTTTTAAAAGCTGGCCCCACTGAAAAGTCCTGAGGGTGTGCATGGTTTCCCAAGGGCATCGTGAGGTTGGTATTTGACTTCTGGAGCTGTCAGCTCTGGCAAAGCCCTCTCTCGGGTGCCCTCAGGGAGTGAGTCTCGTGGGCAGTGAGTAAGGCCAGCAGGGTGACAGCCTTTGCACTTTGGCCAGTGAGTGCGCTGTGGCTGGGAGCTCTAGGATGCCACGAGAGCCACATGGGCACCTGGCTCCACCGTGCACGGCTGCACCCGTGCCTGAGCCCTCATGGGTGTGCACCAGTGGTTGGTGGGTGCATCTGTCACCCAGGCCTTTGGGGAGCCTAGCAGTGTCCTGTCATCAGGGCCTCCCAGGCCTGGCACATGCAGCGCATGATGGGTGCTCAGGGAAGTTTGTGAAATGAGAATGGACAACAGAGCAGCTGCAGGACTGTCAGGGAAGAGAATTTGAGGAAGTGGTGATGCCAGGAGCTAGAGGAGCTCAGTGGACAGAGCTCAGGGCCTGACTGCAGGCCACACAGGAGGGCTCACTCACCATAGAAGGGTCAGCCCGAACCGGGCAATTGGCCATATACCTAGGGGCCCAGGTCAGAGCTCCCGATACCCTCTCTCGGGGTAAACTCAGCGAAACTTTCACTCAGTGAAAGCCCCACACCCAACCAGAGTCCAGAGACACTGAGAAAAAGACCATCAACAGGCTGTGAGGGCAGCACCAGGGCCTTGAATTGCATCCATCTCCGGGCCCTCTGGGGCAGCCCTGGCATGCCCAACATGACCTCTTTCTCTTTAACAACATGGATAGAAAAGGGTTTATAAGCACGGACGCCAATATGCCACAGCTTTTAATTTCTCCGTAATGGATGTATATGACTTGTATGATACGAATGCCAAGTTACTAAAAATTTAAAAACTCCAAAGCAGTTAACTTCAGTGTCATGATTGTTTGGGGGTGCTACATTAATTCCTAACTGGGGCATCAGGACGTGGAGGGACTAAGGATACAACTGGAAAGAACCACTGAGTGGTGAGCCACAGGGCTCTGGGACATGCGTTACCTGCTGGTCTTAACGCTCCCCAGGCTGAAGTGGATGCAGTTCAAGCACTGGTCTGCATTGGGGCCATCACAGCCTTTGTCACCACACTCCGGATGGCACACACCTTAAAGAAACAAGCATTGCCTTTCATCCAGAGAGATGCCTTCTCCATCTACTGCAGTCCCACGGATCCCCATGTCAGGATATTGCAGCTTGGTAGAAGCTCCCAGGCCCCGCTGGGGCTGGACGGCCAGACGACAAGGCAGGAGCAGCTGTCCCCATGGGTAACAGGTGCAGCTGAGCCTCGCTGGGCTCCAGTGTCAGAGTCTGAGCACTCTAGACAGGGATGGCATGAGAAGGAGCGAAACATCCAGGGCTGGATGTGCTGCCCGGAGCAGGGAGGAGATGGGACTTATGAGAGCCTGGAGGGGTAACGGGGAGGGAGAGGCTGGAACAGCTCTGTTTCATTTGCTCACTTGCACCAGTCATGATGCTGGGACCAGCCAGCACCTTTGACTTCCACGTGGAGGACAGAGCAACACAAGAGGGGGTGCTGAGTGTCAGGAGAACTGCTGGCAAGCTGATAAGCCAGGAGGAATTAGGTAGGACCCCCCTACCCCCACCCACTCCACTGCGGTGGGAATGGGGATGGATCACCGCGTACTCAGGACCTCCTTGTGGGGCTGTTGCTGGGCAGGTCTGGGGTGGGGCAGGGACAGACAGTGTGTCCTAGGGTTGGGGGACTACTGTTTTCTGTGCTGAGGGCTGAGCCCCTTTCAGAACATCCCCTTTAGACTTTCCTCGGAGCCCTCGGTGGAAGGGCAGCTGTGTCCTCCCTCAAGTTCCCAGGGGTACCCAGTTTCTCACTCTGGAGGCCGGTTTGTTGTTGGAAAAACAACTGAGAACTGTAGGGGAGCTGAGTAGACACCAGCAAACCTCACCCTCTAGGTCCTTCCCAGGTATCCCAGAGTTGAACCCAGTGTTAAAGGTCTACCCCTCAGGCGGGGCCGGGGCACGCTGCAGGGGTCCTCCCCAAGCTGGTCTGCAGGAGTGATGCCTGAAGCCAGAACTGGGGTGGACTCCCACCTACTGCCCACCTGTCCCTCCTACACTGAGGAAATGGCCCAGGGGACCCCAACAGCTCTGAGACACAGGGACTAAGTGGGGCATGTGAAGGCTTTCGAGTTATTAGAAGAAAAACCTCCTCCTCTGAGGTATGAGTTATCCGAGGGGATGGGGAGTGAGCTCAGGAGTAAAGCCTAATTAGTTGCTGGCCACCTTCATTTGGTGGGGACTTGAGGAGAAGACCAAAGTCCTCATTCTCTGCTGCCCACAGTGGAGTTCTGCTGGGGCACACAAAGCCCTCTTCATTTGTCTTGAAGTCTCCAGACCTTTCCAGTGTTAGACCCAGTGAAGCTGGCTTCCCTTCCTGAAGGCTCTCTGGTGTTGATATTTCCCTAGTTTTCACTGGGTGGGGGGCCTCGCCTGTCCCAGTTCCCACTGTGAACCCCTTTCGGAGCTGTGTGTATCCACGAGGACACTCTAGACGCCGTTCCTGGGTGGTGCTGACACCCTGGGTTCCAGATGCCGCCCACCATTTCTAAAACTCATTGCTAAGCCCCTCCCCCCAGCTCCAGAGGGTTTACTATAGTTTGGATCAATTCCTATCTAATTGGATTCTTTGCCCACCCCATCCTGGGTCATCTATGGGGACAGCCTCCGAAATCCTCACTTCTTGCACCATTGCTTTAAATTACCCATTGAGCCCAAAACTCCAGCTCAGCCACTGGGCTCTTGCCTTCCCACCCTCGTAGCTGACCCAGCGAGGGCGGGGCTGTCGTGGTGACTTAAGGACTTCTCTCCCGCCTTTTCCTGCAGCGCTTTCTCCCTGAGGAGGCAGCAGGTCTGTCTTGCTTGATAAAGTGAACAATTTCCTTCATCTTAAGAAGATGAGGGCATGGGTGGGACAGGGAGGCAGCAGACCAATCTTCTCACTTTCCAGACACAGGGAATGGGAGATGGGCGGGCAGGGCTTGGTTCAGTGTGTTCACTGCTAGATTCCCGGCATTAGACACAGAGTAGGTGCTCAATCACTATTTGCCGAGTGGATGAGAGGAAGGTGGCTAGGAACAGGGAAAGTATAGATGTCCTCATCATCTCCAGACAGAATGTTCTAGGATGTCCTCGGAGGAGGACAGCCTTGGGGAGGGCCCTGGAGCAGTGCTCTCAGCTGCTGGTCAGGGTTATGGACTTCACACATCCCCACCCCTGCTCCTGGGTCTGTCTGCAGTGGAAAGCTTATTCAATAATTTTGCACGGAGCCCCAAGCAAGGCTGGGGTCTATTCAACAGAGCTGCAGAGCCCCCACACTGCATCAAGGTCACCCACAGGTCAGGTGAAGACAATGCCCATTCAAGGGCCCAGATGCCTAGATAAATATCTGTAAACAAACCTTCCCAGTATGGCTCTCTACTTGAATTGTGTTTAAAAGCCAAATATCCAGATTCGTCTCTCCCATGAAGTGTCCTTAAATTAAATCCACCTGACTGTCCACGTTGTCCCAATCACTCCACTGCCTAAGCGTGTTCTGGTACAGCTGTAGTTCATTCTCTGGGCGAGCATGTTGTTTGTGTTGTAATTTGTACTTATGTCTGCTTTTCCTCTTGCCTCAATTAGCGTGAAAGTTCCTCCAAGCCCCACTGCCTTCTTGTGTCACTCCCCATAACTCCTAGCAGGGGTCTCTTCATACACGGGGGGCTCCGTTCATGTGCTGAACAGCCTGGCTAGCGGCTGATGCCCCTCTAGATGGGCTTAGACTGACACGGGTTTATTTGAAAACTCCACCTTCAATCCTTTGTGGAGCAAATCCAGGATTTAAAAAAAATACGCAAGCAAATAAATGTTAGAAAGCAACTTGGGAGTTCTCCACGGGCTTTGCCATTGCGTGCTTGGACCAACTGCCGAAGGACAGGAGGGTTTGGCATCACCATCTTTCCCACCATTCACGCCATCTAAGAATAGCACACTGGAACCTCACTGGAGCAGTATCAGACCCGAGAGGAATGCAAGAGTTGAGCTGGTTAATTGCAGACAAGAGGTGCCCACAAGAATAAGAGCATACTGAGTACAAGTCAGGTTTCCTTCCTGACTGCTCTGTGCCCTGAGCAAGTAACCTAAGGCTTCTGGGCCTCTGCTTGAGCCTGTCGAGTAAGCACGGATGTGCTAAGCCTATGAGCACACATGGTCCTGCTCCAGACATCACCCTCATCCTGTGAACTGGCTCCTGTACCTGTGGAGCCGTCCTGGAATCCTGTCTTCCAGACAACACCACGTGGGCTCTTGGCTTCCCTTGCAGTCCTGTGTGGGTGACCACAGTGTCCTGAGCTGATCTCAGCCCACTCAGTTCCCTTTGCTCAACAATGGCTTCTTTCCTGAGGCCCAGTCTTCCCTGTGTTCCCGTGCCAGTACTGTCCTGGCCTCCAAGCCACTTTCTTGTAGGAACCCAAGCCCTTCCCTGCCTCCTGCCCCCATCCTCGCTGGTTTCAGTATCTGCCAGATCTCTAAGCCCACGCTGCCTGCAGGCACCTAAGAGTGGTTGCTACAGTTGCAGACCCCCAGGCATCCCACACCTGCTGAATCCCAGTCTCTGGTCGGGGCCAGCCCAGGGTCTGCTCTCAACCCAGCACCCTGCGGAGTCCCTGGGGTGGCCTCCACCCACACTTTGGCCACCAGACGGCTCTGGCCTAGCAGGCTAGCTGTCATCACAAAATTGTCCACCTTCAGAACCACAGCACTGACGTCTTCCTTGTGCCCCATGCTGCCCACTGCAGCTGCTGCCCTTTCTCCCAGCCAGATGCTCTGGTCCCCCAACCTTCCTCTCCAGGGGCCATCTTGCTTGCTGCTGTCCTGGGACCCTGGCCATTTGCAAGTACTCCCTAGGCTTCCCTCATCCCCCTCGCTCACCTCCTCTATTTCTTGGCAAATGCTCTCTTGCCCAAAGGGTCCAGGTGCAGCATCCACTGGCCTGGGCCCATCACTCCCAATGCACCATGCCCAAGGCCAGCTCCGGACACCTCATCTCATATTCACCTGACCTTGCGTTGGACTCTAATGTGGCTCCTCCTCCTCCTTTGGCTTCCACACTTTGGCACCGTCCAGTTCTCACCTGCTCTGTCACTCTGTCCTGGTGTCTGAAGAGGCTGTCCTGCTATCTCTGGTCTGCCCATCCCACTCACCCCTGAGACTTCAGGGGGCTTCCCTGAGAGCCAGGAACGCATCTCCTTCCCATGGAGACCCCCTCTCTCCATCTAAGCCCTGCTCAGTAGACTGCTGGACTGCAGAATGGTATTACAGTGAGGTTCCATTGTGCAAGGCTGAAGTCAGTAGCAGATTTTAAGAAAAAAATCAGTTCTTTATTAATAATTACTGAATCTTGCCACAGTTTATAAATCACAGGGGAAAACAGAGCAGATTAGTGCATACATAATTCAATGCTCTATTTTAAAAGAACAGTAGAAGAAATTTAAAATGGAATCGACCATAATTTATACTTGATATGTATTGGTGGAATTCTCCATTTTGTTATTTTTCACAGAAGATACTAGATAACTTAAAGCATCAATGTTCTTAGATATCACCCATCATTTATCATTTAGCCGTAGTATTTAGCTAAGGAAAATACGTCCAACCAGAAACACCTCTTCTCGCACAAATTGCTACAGGATGGCTAAGAGGAGAAGAACAGCTTCTAGTCTAACATATGAATAAAAGCCGTGCCCAGTTCAGTGGCTGGAGCCTCTCTGGGCAGCTGTGGCTTTTGGCTGCCTTGTGGAATGAACTGGTGTCTCCAAACCAGGGCCCACCTTGGCAATGGGATAATTGGAGAAAAAGGATTCACGCAGGGCCTTTTTATATGCCGTAAGATTTTCAAGGCATCTGTGTAGCATCAGCATCTGCTGACATCATCTCTTGAGATCCTCTCTGGGTCTTTAACCCAAGGCCTCCAGGCTGGTCAGGATCTCTGCCACAAGCTCCTTTCCCAGCTGTGCTCTTTGAACCCAACTTTCCTGGGTCCTTGGGAGTACTGTGTCCTTCCCACATCCTGACCTCAAGGACTGAAAGTGGATGGACTTGAGGGAGTCAGGAGGCTGTGAGATGGGGGCCTTTGAGGAAAGGGGGTGCTCCTGGAAGTGGCTAATTTACCAGGGGGCAATACCCCATTCTGGTTGGGCATATAGACCCTGCTTTCCCAGCTGGGAAGATTGGAGAATACTTACTGGTTTGAAGCATACTTACTGGTCTGTAAAATATTAGCAGAGCCTGGGGTGGAATGAGCTGTGTGAGTGCAAATTGCCATGATTATTATGACTCCCAGACAAGAGAAGACACACAACCATCAGCCCCACCTTTGCCAGGAGCAGCCCCACATTTTCAGAGCTACTCTGGACAATCAAAGCTCGTGGAAGCTAGCCGTCTCCTCTTGCTTCAGGTTCATTACCTGTGTAATCTTCCTCATCTTCAGGAACTTCCATCTGGGAGGGTGACAGGGCGGCCTTGGGTGGCTCCAGCTCTGGGGCCGTGAGCTCCAGCATCCGTGAGCGGGACTGATGGGCACTGAAGGTGTGGTACGGGTGCTCCGCTGTGCCATACAATATGAGGCTCCATTCTTTCAACTTCCCTGGAAGGCACCAAACCCACAGAGTCACCTGCCTGTGCCAAGACCTCTGTCACTCACAGAAATAAGCCAGATGCTGCCTGGTTCCTCCCCTGATAGCTGGGCTCTGGCCTGCTACCTTCACTTCCTGGTTACTTGACGGCCAGGTGTGCTCCTATTGCCCAGGCCACATGCTGCTTTCCCCCGGCATCTCATTCCTGCAAGCCAGTGCCCCTCTATTCCTGTTCTATGGAGCTGCCCTCTGCTTCCTGTCCCTGCTGGGATGGAGGTCAGCCGGGCTGGACTCTCCACTGTCCTGGAGGCTGTCCTCTGCCCTGCTGATCTCACTGAGCCTCCCTCCATGCTGCCTCCCCGATAACTAGCAGCAGCCACCTTCCCCTCTTGGGATATCCGGTGGGCAGATCTGGGGCCAGGCCTGGCTATGAATCTTCCAAATGTGATAACTGGGTTGCATGGAGAAACCCTGCTGTTTGGATCCTTCATCCTAGATCATAGGAAGACTCGGTCTTGGGCTCTCTCCTCCACAGCTAGCCCAGGACAGTGAGGGATGTTCTAGGGGATAGCAGTGCTGGTAAAAACCCAAATGTCTGCAGAAGCTGGGTGGAGGGAGAATATCTTTGAAAGCAGGGGGATGAGTAGACAGACACCAGGCTCCATGGGGGCCATGAGAGACAGACAGGCACAGGAAACACAGGGCTGACGGGAGAGCTCCCAGCCAACATGGGGGCAGCAGGGGTCCCACTCCACGGATGGCTCCATGGGGAGTGACGGTCCATGCAGTTATCTGTTCTCAGGTATCAAGCAAAGTGAAAATCCTGGTAGCAACTTCCAGGTGAATTCCTGATGTTATAAAACACATTATAAACAGTCTCCAATTTATGACAGTTTGACTTACAATTTTTTGACTTTACAATGGTGTGGAAGCAAGGTGCATTCAGCACACTCCTAGACTTAATGATGGGGCTATGTTGGGATGAATCCACCATAAGCTGAAAATATCATTGAAGTAAGTCAACTTACAATTGTAAGTCAAAGAGCATCTATACAAGTAATTAATGCATATCTGCCAGCCAGCTCTGCTGCTGGCTAGTTGTTTAAGCTGCCTCCTCCTCCGCCTCCTCCTCCTCCTCCTCCTTCTTCTTCTTCCCACAGCATCCCCAGAATTCAGAGCAGGGTAACTGTTTAGAAGGTCATCACCCCACATAGTTGAGGGGGCCAGGGGCCAGTGTGACCTGCCCAAGGACAGCTGCTCACGCTGACGGGGCTCCCAGATGCCCCAGCCTCTCAGTGTTTGTTTCTAACTGGATTGGCTCAATAGGAAACACATGCATACACATGTTCAGCTGCGAACCCCCTCAGTGGGCCCTCATGACTGTCTCCTGCGACCCAAGCTGGGGACAGGGCCATTGCTGGTTCAATGTCTCTGTTGGCTGAAAAATCCCTGCTTCCTCTTCCTTTCCTGCCACGGGGTTTCTTGGCAATCAGAATGGTTTCAGGGAGGAAAAATACTGCTCTGATTCTTTGGTGTTGACTGTGTTTTCTCAACACTTACCTCTGCCTGTGCTCACTGCTCCACCCACTGGCTCTGAATGGCAGCCCGTCTGTCTTTACATACCTGCCTATGCACTGTTTCTGCAATGTGGGCCCCTCTGTCAGTACAACTTTACCTTTTGTTCCAATTCTGGAAATCTCTCAGTGTTTCTAAATTCCAGAACAGGAGCTCCTGCTCATCCTCATACCATAAGCTCCTAGGCTGTATCCACACCATCCTGGGTGGGTGGGCAGGCAGGTGAAAGACAGGCAGGACTGGCCCCGCTGGTGCGATTCAAAATGAGGTTCAACATTGACCCATTTATACAGTGTGGCATGTGGCAGCCCTGTCTCATTTTAACCATAGCCCCAACTGGCTAAGTACTAGGTTCTAAAAGGCTGGAGCCTCCACACTGCCCCAAGTCAGATTCTGTATTGCCCAAGCCTCCCTTGGCCTGGCCAGGGCTGGCAGAGGTAAGCAAGGCCCTTCTACATGAAACAGCATCCCCAGCACAGCATTTCTAGCATGCGGTCTTCCACAGGGCTCGGTTCATTTAGACACACAGCAGCTCCCCTCCCTAACACAGTTCCTAACCTAGCCTATGTGTGTGGTGCCCCCTTCCCTAACACAGTTCCTAACCTAGCCTGTGTGTGTGGTGATAGCAACACAGGAAGTTGTTCTCACTGCTGCAGGTGCAGAAAACAAGCCCAGGTGAGGAACCTCTGACTCTCCTCAACTCCTTAGGATCCAATTATAGCCATATTCCAACCACAAAGGAATCCAAGCACTTTAACTACCAAGTGGTGAACTGCGATTACGGTGGGGGTGTAATGACGGTAGGACAGGGACCAAGGGCTCTAGAGGCTATAATTTGAGTTGAAGTTTATTTCAACTATAGAGGATGTCTCCAAACACACACACAGAAGGCCTGGTCACTAACACTGAACTTTTATTTTCAGATATAGTTCTGGTAGGACAAACAAGAGGGGCTGCTTACACTCAGGGTCAGTGGTGTGCACTGTGTGGAAAAAGAGAGCAGCAAGAATTCCCAGGGAACCAGCAGACAGGCAGCTTCGTGGGAAGGGAGAGAGGGCTCGACTGGAATGGAAGAGAGACTTCATTTTTATTGCACTCTCTGTTTGACTTTATGTATGTATGTATGTATTTGGATAGGGTCTCACTCTGTTGCCCAGGCTGGAGTACAGCGGCACGATCATGGCTCACTGTAGCCCCAACCTCCCAGGCTCAAGCCATCCTCCCACTGCAGCATCCCAGGTGGCTACGACTACAGGTGTGCACCACCATACCCGTCTAATTTTTGTATTTTTGGTAGAGAAGGAGTTTCACTATATTTCCCAGGCTAGTCTCAAACTCCTGAGCTCAAGCGATCCTCCCACATTGGCCTCTCAAAGTGTAGGATTTACTGGTGTGAGTCACATGCCCAGCCTGTTTGACTTTTTGTTAAAACCACAGCATATATTACCTGTTCATATATACACATTAAAACTTTTAAAAAAGTTTAATGTTTAAAAATCTATGAATAAAGTGGTTGTATGTTCAAAAAACCCCATTAAAAAGCAGTAGTACTCAGGGTTTTGATTTTTGTTTGTGAATAAGAAATATACAAGGATGGCTCAGAAATCCAGAAATATAAAAGTGCATATGACGAAGTCTCCCTCCCCATGGGCAACGTTGGTTCCCCATTTCTTGTGTATCATTTCTGAAGCATTTTATTCTTATTCAAGCAAATATGAATGTATGTTTCCCCCCTCCTCTTTGGTAACACACCTGCTAGCACTTTCTGCACCTTGAGTTTTCCATTAACAGTGTATCTTGATCCTTCCATGGCCGCATGGGATAGATATAGTGTTGTTTACTTAAACAATCCCCTACTAATGGACATTTAGGTTGTACAAACTTTGGCAATTATAGTCATGTATAGCTTAACCATGGGGATACTACCTGAGAAATGCAGGTGATTTTGTTGTTGTGTGAATACCACAGAGTGTGCTTACACAATCCTAGATGGTACACCTGCTCCACACCTAGGCTATAGGGTACAGCCTGCTGCTCCCAGGCCACAAACCTGTGCAGGATGGTACTGTACTGAATACTGTAGGCAACTGTAACACAACGATAAGCGTTTGTGTACCTAAACATATCTAAACAGAAAAAGGGTATAGTAAAAATATGACATTAGAATCTTATGCAATGGCTATTGCATAGGGGGTCTGCCATTGATGGAAATGTCATTTTGCAGCATGTGACAACACAAATAGTGCTGTATCCTTGTTCAAACAGGGAGCAACTACTTGAGGTGAGCAGAGCAAGGGCCCTGGAACAACAGGGTCTGGATCCTGGCTTTGCCCCTACTAGCAATGTGACCCTTGGGCAAATTACTTCATCTCTGTTCTTTAGTTTCCTCATTTGTAATGTGGGGATAATAATGTCTCTAAGTGTCTACCTCACAGGGTTGTTTTGGAGATTAAATGACTTAATGATGATAAAGCACTTAGACTAGAGACTGACACACAGGAGCTGTCCATTGAGGGAAATCTACTGCACATGTCATTTCAGCTGTGTGCATGTGTACCTGTAGGCTACATTACTAGTGGTAAAACTGGGTGTCAAAAGGAATGGGCTCCTTTGCAGCCTGGAGCTATGGCTTACATTGCCAATCTGATAACTCAGAAAGGTTAACGTCGCATTTCTCTCATTATGTGAGAAACTGAGCATCCTTTTCATATAATTAAGAGCAAGACAAATTTCTGATTTGATAAAATTAAAAGTGATTTACAAACTTGGAAATTTACCAAAGACATTTGCTAGGAACAAGGGATGAGACGTCTAAGATGCATAGAAGCAGATGTTAGCTGCGTTCGTAGCAAGGGTCAGTAGAATGAAGTGGTGTTTTGTTCACACATGGTTTGTATTTTTGTTCTTTCTCTCTATCTGCAAGATATTCATGAGAGCCTATGAGGAGCCAGGCAATGAGCTAACAACTTGCAGATCTGAGAGCTGGGAGCTCCAAAAAAGCCAGCAGGGAAGAAGCAGTGGGCCCCAAAGCAACCCCTTCCTACATGTACCTCCAAAAGAGACATTTCCTTTCCTAATAGGTGCGATTTGTGACACATGACCTAAGGTTAAGGTTTAGACAATGGTAATTTTGGAGACATTTATCTCTCTTTTTTTTTTTTTTTTTTTTTTTATAGATGGCATCTCGTTCTGTTGCCAGGCTAGAGTGCAGTGGTGTGATCTCAGCTGACTGCAACCTCCGCCTCCCGGGTTCAAGTGATTCTCCTGCCTCAGCCTCCCGAGTAGCTGGGACTACAGGTGCCCGCCACCACGCCTGGCTAATTTTTTGTATTTTTAGTAGAGGTGGGGTTTCAGAATGTTGGCCAGGATGGTCTTTATCTCTTGATCTTTTGATCTGTGGGCCTCCCAAAGTGCTGGGATTATAGGTGTGAGCCACTGCACTCAGCCTATCTCCCTTTTCTAGTACTTAAATGCTTTTTCGCTTCCTCAACCAAGGGAGTCACTTTGGTTTTCCTGCCTTGGGAAGACGCAAAAATAAGAATTCCATACCTATGGCATAAAGTGTATGGCATAAATTTGAAGTGTGGTTCTTTTTTAAAATTATTTTTTTCCCTAGTTAGAATAAAAATTATTAAATGTTGAGATATTTAAAGAAAAAATAAAAATAAATCGCCTATAACTCTTTTGTCATATTTCCTCCTGGGCCGTTTCCTATGCATGTGTATTTCTCACGTAGTTGAAAACACACAGTACCCTGTTTTCTCTTTCTTTTCCCACTTAGCATGATATCATGTTAATCACATTCGGCGTCATTTATTTTCTTGTTCATTGTTTTCTCTCCCTTCAGCCTAGAAGTATCACAGGGGCAGGGAACATGTCTCTCTTGTTTGGTGCATTAGTTTCAGTGTGTAGCAAGTTTTGGGCACATAGTAGGTACTCAATAAATGCTTGCTGAATGAATAAATCCATTAAAACATTTTTTTTGACAACAAAATACTTCACCCCGTGAACGTGACCATTTAACAACCTCTCATGACAGGTTATGACAGAACGTTTAGTCCAGTTCCCTTTTTTGAAATACATAAATCTGCCATAAATATTACTTGATGGAGTCTGGATTACTTTTTCCCAATAGAGTCCCCAACGTGGAACCACTAGGTCAGGTGACAACACTGTTAATGTCTTATCTTGAACTGTATGTCTATCATGAACCGTAATGCCAACTTATGTCTAACATGAACTGTAATGCCACATGATCCCTCCACAGTGTTTGGTGTCCCATGAGGCTTGACTGCAAAATGGCCAGGTGAGGGACCACAGGCCACCTGGGCAAATTGGTTCCTTTACAAGAATCACCCCCTCTACACAGTCCCTTCTCCAAACCACAGCCCAAGCTTAACTGAGGCAGGAGGGTCAGATGCCGGTGGGTGACTTAGGATAACAGACTTAAGGCAGAGACACACAGGAATGAGCTTCTTGGAGGCTTTAGTTTTCAGGAGGCATCCACTTCCTCTCACCGAGTCCACAGTGTCAGCCGCCCACAGCAGCAGCACATGCGCCAGGGCAGGCTCCCCAGGCAGGCCCTCCACACTCGGTCACCCCCAGAGGCCACATTCTCCTTGGGAAGATAAGCCACATGGGTGCAGAAGAAGCAAGGAGGAAGAACAGGCAGACGCGTCCAGGGACACCTCAGGCCAGACCAGAGGCAGTCGGATTTTAGAATGTTGGCCCTACTTTCGGCAAACTGCTTACCAAGAATGTATTATTTACTATTCAAGATACTCTACAAGGCTGTTCAAGTTTACTGTCGTACAAACCCAACTAGCACCATGAGTTCCTTACTTTCTAAAAGGAGGGAGTCTTAAAAGATGCCCAGTCGAATTTTTTGCCATCAGATTCCTGAGCCTGTAGAAGAATCACAAATCCACCTGTTTAAACACTTGGGCCAGCACTGCCAGCAGGCTTCCTCCAGATGTCAACAACGAAGGCCAGGGGAATGTCACTGTGACAGGCAGAGGATAATCCACAGCTAATGCCATCTGAGGCTGCCAATAAATGGCTTTATCATCATTCACTATCTTCAATGCAGTATTTCCCCTCAATGAATTAAATTCATAATGAACAAACAGGATTATTCCCATTATGCAAAGAAAGAACCAGAATTAAGGGGAGACTATGGTTGAATTTGCCAACAGGAAAGTACCAGCAGTAATGAAGCTTTTCTATGCCTGGCATTTTCAGTTAAGCATTAAAATCCTTGAGAAGGAAATTTATAATCGGAGATAAAGCAAGTAGGGGTGGGGGAAAGTTCTATTAGATTAAGGACTCTGAGCTAATGCTTTTGGATTCCTGGGTTTTCTTGGCTATAAGAGAAGTTATTAACAATATGGAGTTTAATTAATTCTCCCTCTATGTCCCTATACTTAAAATATGCAGGAAGAAATTCCTTAATTGAAACACAGTGAAGTAAAAGAGCCCTAGAAAAATCACGTAAATATGTTTCAGTTTAAAACACCAGTGGAAGTTTTTTCCTTTTGAGATTCAGTGAACTAGCCACCCATGGCTATGTTCAAGTTACAAAGCTTAATGCAGAGGTTTGGGTGGAAGGAATAAAAAAGGCTTACTTCCATCCATTTATAAAAATATACAAAAACGCCCCTATAATTCACATACTGAATACTCCTATAATTTACTCCTTAAAAGGGGTGAATTTCACAGTATGTGAATTATATCTCAATGAAGCTATTATTAAAAATACTGTGTAGGGGCCAGGCACAGTAACTCACGCTTGTGATCGCAGAGCTTTGGGAGGCTGATGTGGGAGGATCTCTTGAGGCCAGGAGTTCGAGACCAGCCTGGCAACATAGTGAGACCCCATTTCTACAAAAAATAAAATAGAAAAATTAGCCAGGTGTGGTGGTGTGCCCTTGTAGTCCTATCCACTCGGGAGGCTGAGCTGGGAGGACTGCTACAACCCAAGAGGTGGAGGCTGCAGTGAGCTGTGATTGCACCACTACATTCCAGCCTGGGTGACAGAGCAAGACCCTATCTCGAAAAATATATATATTATAATTACACATACACACAGTAATTTTTTGTGTATATTACATATATATATGTATACACACACAGAAATATCAACCTTTACTCAATAGATTTAACATATTATTAAAAGTACACTTTAAGTTCACATTATGCAAGTAAGAGAAAGATAAAAAGGAATTTAGGAATGGCTTGGAAAGGAGGATAAGAAAAAGAGCACATACATGTGTGCTCTCCATGTACACACATCCATGTATGCACATGTACATGTGTGCACAAGGCACCCATAACACGCACACCTGCACACATGTACTTACCTGAGCACACATACATACACACATGAACTCTCAGACCCAGGCTAAGCAAGGGGAGATGGAAGGCTTCCCTGTGCTCCTATAGCCACAAAAACCCTGAAAGATGGTATTTTAAATGCCAGGAAAAGGATCAAAAAATCCTCAACAAATATTCATCCAGGAAAGAATGATCACCTGTGTGTACAATGTACAACACAGCACTTTTCTTAATGGCATCTATAAGGTCATTCTATCTTTTAAGATTTTCCAGCTTTTCCAAAGTAATAAATCAATTGTCTGGAAAGTCAAAAACTCTTACAAGGTTTGTAACAAAGTAGTCCTTTTTTCACTCCATTCTACCTCCTGGAGTCCCCCTGACTCCCTGCCTCTCTTTAACACTGAGCTAATTTTTCTGGTATTTACCCTTACATTGCTAGATAAAAATACTCACATGTTTTGTCCTGGTTTCTTGATGTTAGACATTGTCTAATGATGTATCACCTAGGAAGCTGAGAATTCAGTTCTCTTACACTATCTTCCACATACTCATGTGCTCCCTCTCCCTCCCCGACCTCCCAATATTCTTCTAACAAAATTCTTACTGGGTCCAATATTTACTGTCTTTCCCCCACCACCCTTTCATTTTCTGGGAGATTTCCTCAAGTTTCTCTTCTAACATATCTACTGAATTTTGAATTTTTGATTTATATTTTTAATTTTAAGGCATTTATATGCTTCTCCCAATGTTCCTTTTTTATTTTATTTTATTTTATTTTTGAGATGGAGTCACCCAGGCTGGAGTGCAGTGGCACAATCTCAGCTCACTGCAACCTCCACCTCCCAGGATCAAGTGATTCTCCCACTTCAGCCTCCTGAGTAGCTGGGATTACAGGTGCCACCACCACACCCAGCTAGTTTTTGTATTTTTAGTAGAGATGTGGTTTCGCCATGTTGGCCAGGCTGGTCTTGAACTCCTAACCTCAGGGGATCCACCCGCCTCAGACTCCCAAAGTACTAGGATTACAGGTGTGAGCCGCACCGCACCTGGCCAAAAGTGTGTTTTTGTTTGTTTGTTTGTTTTTTGAGACGAAGTCTTGCTCTGTCAACAGGCTGGAGTACAGTGGCACAATCTCGGCTCACTGCAACCTCTGCCTCCTGGGTTCAAGCGATTCTCCTGCCTCAGCCTCCCAAGTAACTGGGATTACCGGTGCCTGCCACCATGCCCAGCTAATTTTTGTATTTTTAGTAGAGATGGGGTTTCACCATGTTGGCCAGGCTGGTCTTGAACTCTTGACCTCAGGTGATCTGCCCACCTCGGCCTCCCAAAGTGCTGGGATTACAGGCATGAGCCACGGTGGCCGGCCTAAAAATTTTTTTTTTTTTTTTTTTGAGACGGAGTCTAGCTTTGTCGCCCTGGCTGGAGTGCAGTGGCCGGATCTCAGCTCACTGCAAGCTCCGCCTCCTGAGTTTAGGCCATTCTCCTGCCTCAGCCTCCCAAGTAGCTGGGACTACAGGCGCCCGCCACCTCGCCCGGCTAGTTTTTTGTATTTTTTAGTAGAGACGGGGTTTCACCGTGTTAACCAGGATGGTCTCGATCTCCTGACCTCGTGATCCGCCCGTCTCGGCCTCCCAAAGTGCTGGGATTACAGGCTTGAGCCACCGCGCCCGGCCAAAATTTGGTATTTTTAAAGTGCTGGAATAA
The DNA here is from genome assembly GCF_049350105.2 of Macaca mulatta. Taxonomy (NCBI): domain Eukaryota; kingdom Metazoa; phylum Chordata; class Mammalia; order Primates; family Cercopithecidae; genus Macaca; species Macaca mulatta. Next base: position 91,705,375 of record NC_133412.1, read on the forward strand.
ATACTCCCAACCTAGAATTCTATATCCAGTGAAAATACCATTCAAAAATGGATTGAAGTAAAGACATATTCAAAGAAAACAAAGCTGAGCAAAGTCATTGCCAGAAGGCCAGCTTGATGAGAAATGGTAAAGGATGTGTTTCAGGCTAAGGGAAATGATACCAGATGAAAATTCAGATCTACAGGAAAGAATAAAGAGCACTAGAAATGGTAAATATGTCAGTAAACACACCAAAGAGTAGCTGTTTCCCTTAATTTATTTAAAAGACAACACCCCTATAATCCCAGCATTTTGGGAGGCCAAGGTGTGTGGGTCACTTGAGGTCAGGAGTTCGAGACCAGTCCGGCCAACATGGCAAAAACCTGTCTCTACTGAAAATACAAAAATTAGCCGGGCATGGTGGTGCGTGCCTATAATCCCAGCTACTTGGGAGACTGAGGCAGGAGAATTGCTTGAACCCAATAGGTGGAGGCTGCAGTGAGCTGAGATTGCACCACTGTACTCCAGCCTGGGAAACAGAGTAAGACCCTATCTCAAAAAAAAAAAAAAAAAAAAAAGAATATTGCTTACAGCAAAAAATAATATCACTGTTTTAAGAAGGAGTTTGTAACAAATACAGAAGTAAAATGTAAAACACCCACCACTACAGCACAAATGAGGAAGAGCAGGGGGATGGAATTACACTGCTATTAGATCCTTTTATTTGTGAAGTGTAAAGCTGTTCAATATTAATTCTAAGTAAAGTGTAATAAATTAAGGATGCATATTGTAATCCCTACAGCACCACTCAAAGTACAGCTAAAAAGCCAATAGAGGAAATAAAGTGGAATACTGACAAATATTTGATCAATCTAAAATAAGGCAGGAAAAGAGGAACAGAGTATTTTATCTTTTTAATACTGTTGGATTTCGTTTTCTTGACATTGGGCTTAGAATTTTTGTATTTATGTTCTTGAGTGAGATTGGCTGAAAATTCTCCATTCTCATATGTGCTGTTGGGATTTGGTATCAAGAATACACCGGCTTTAGCTGGGCATGGTGGCTCATGCCTGTAATCCCAGCACTTTGGGAAGCTAAAGCGGGTGGATCTTCTGAGGTTGGGAGTTGGAGACTAGCCTCGCCAGCATGGCAAAACCCCATCTCTACTAAAAGTACAAAAATCAGCTGCGCGTGGTGGCGTGTGCCTGTAATCCTAGCTCCTTGGGAGACTGAGGCAGGAGAATTGTTTGAATCTGGGAGGCAGAAGTTGCAGTGGGCTGAGATCGCACCACTGCATTCCAGCCTCGGCAACAGAGTGAGACTCCGTCTCCAAAAAACAAACAAACAAACAAACAACACTGGCTTCATTAAACGAAGTGGGGACTGTTTCCCTCTTTTTCTACTGTCTAGAAGAATTTATGGAACATTGACGTTATTTCTTCCATTTAAGTGTTTGGCAGAATTTGCTGGCAAATTGCTGTGGCCTTGAGTTTTCTTTTAAATTATAGAATCAATTTCTTTAATAGGACAATTTTAAATTTATGTAAACTTCTGTCAGTTTTGTTAAGTTGTATTTTTTCTTGGAATGTGTTCATTTAAAATTCCTTTGTCACATAATTTTAATGTACACAGGATCTATAATCATGTTCTTTTCATTCCTGAAATCATATAGTTTCAGTTTTTTCCTTGCTCTACTTACAAGTTTATCAATTTTATTAGTTTCGTTCAAGAACCAGCTTATGGCTTTTTAATTTTCTCTACATATGTTTGTTTTCTATTTTGTTAATTTCTGTTATTTTAAAAATTCCTTCTTTCTTCATTCTTTATGTTGTTGGTCTTTTTCTATCATCTTAAGTTGGATGCTTAGCACATTAATTTTCAGATTTTCCCTTTTCTGATATACGCAATTACGGCCATAAAGTTGTCTAACTACTATTTTAGCTGTATCTTCCTTATTTGAATATGTAGTATTTTTATTATCCAGTTTTAAATATTTTCTAATACAAATTATGTTTTTTTCTTTTAACACATGAATTTTTTAGAAGTATTTTTCAATTTTCAAATGTATGGAAGCTTTCTAATTATCTTTTTGATTTTGATTTCTAACTTAAGTGTAATGTCAGAGAACAGTCAGAGAACAGGGTTTACATGCTACCAATCCTTGGAAATACATTGAAGCCTGCCAAATGGCTCAACATGTGGCCAATTTTCATACATCTTCCATCTGTGTTTGAAAAGTTGGTGTACTAGCTGGGTGCGGTGGCTCACGCCTGTAATCCCAGCACTTTGGGAGGCCGAGGCAGGCGGGTCACGAGTTCAGGAGTTCAAGAACAGCCTGGCCAACATGGTAAAACCCCGTCTCTATTAAAAATAAAAATTAGCCAGGTGTGGTAGCACACACCTGTAGTCCCAGCTACTCAGGAGGCTGAGGCAGGAGAATCGCTTGTAGGTGGGAGGCGGAGGTTGCAGTGAGCCGAGATTGCACCACTGCACTCCAGCCTGGGCGACAGAATGAGACTCTGTCTCAAAAAAAAAAAAAGGTTGGTGTATTATTCTGTTGTTTGGCACAGTGTTCCAATATGTCCATTTGACCTAAATTGTCAGTTGAGATATTTGCATCTTCTGTTCTTATGAATTTTTGCTGTTTTATCAAATATATGCAAGGTATGCTAAATCTCTCCCTCCTGTGTGAGTTTGTCGCTTTCTCTTTGTAGTTTTAAAAAGTTTTTGCTTTATGTATTTTAAGGCTGTGTTATAAATTGCATGAAAGATTAGAGGTGGAACTTTTAGAACTGAACTAAACCTTTTATCAATATGTATAGACCCTCTCTACATATCGATACATACACAGAGCTACATACAAAGCTCCAAAACACGCTTTTTGCCATGACATTTCTGTTTGCCTGATGTTAATATAACTACACCAGCTTTCTTTGGGTTATTATTTGCCTAGTATGTCTTTTCCCATCTGCTTTATTTTTATTTCTTCTGTTTTCTTAAATTTTAGATATCTTTCTTGTACCTAGTTATAACAGTCAGTCCCAGCAGGAAGCAGACAGCATAATTAAAATAGGATGATCCAAAGAGGCTTTCATAAGTAGACTATTTACAAAGGTGTGAGCAGAGGGTAACAAACCCAGAAGGGACGGTCAGGTCCCTGGGACTACTGCTCCACAGGCAAGGTAAGGGTGAACTGTGACCATAGGAAGTGCTGGCTGCTGAAGGACTGGAGAATCACTAACTCATAAATAAATATCTCCTCTGTCCCTCCACTCTCCTGCTGGAGTTTCCCCTTGACTGAACTCAACTATAAGCCTCAGGGAAGGGAGTCTGTGGGGTGAAGAAGTAGAGAATGGATCTGGTAGGTAAATGAAATATACATGACACTACAGAAAACACTTATTTTTATTTTTATTCCTTTTTTTTTTTTTTGAGATGGAGTCTCACTCTGTTGCCCAGTCTGGGGTGCACTGGCGTGATCTTGGCTCATTCCAACCTCTGCCTTCTAGGTTCAAGTGATCCTCCTGCCTTACCCTCCCAAGTATCTGGGACTACTATTAGGCACACACCACCATGAGCTGCTAATTTTTATATTTTTAGTAGAGACGAGGTTTCACCATGTTGGCCAGGCTGGTCTTGAACGCCAGACTTCAAGTGATCCACCCACCTTGGCCTTCCAAATACATTTTAAATACATGAAAAAAAAATCCAACATGACAACTTTGGTCTCTCAAGGGGAGCAATGAGTCTATCTGCCTTTAGTGAAACTACTGATGTTATTGCACTTGTTTGGAAGCACTTGTTTTGTGGGTTCTAGTTACATGGTTTCATCTGTGTCTCCTTTTCTTGGGTGCCCCTGAGGTCCCAGTGTTATGTGGTCTGCTAGGTGGGCTCCACAGATTCAGCAGATGCCCTCAAGCAAAAGCCGGCATCATGATTCCGTTCACCTCTTCGGCTGTGAACATTTCAACCAACATTTACAATTCTTTTCTGTGGGAGGGAGATTTCAAGACACTTGTTTTCTCTGTTGTTGGAAATAAAAGTCCACAACATCTTTTAACATTTTGATCTTGTCTTTGTTTTGGAGTAATTTGTTAGCAATTTAGGAAAAAAGTTTTATATATCTTTTATTTATTTTTTAGAGACATTAATATTTAGACTGAAAAAAGAAAGCCAAACAGATTATGAAGAAAATAAAATCATAAACAAATTGGGACTTTTTTTTAAAAAAGGAAATAATTATCAAAACTCTGGAGGGGAAATTTAAAATTATTTTTAAGTCAAAAGTGAAACAGCAGGCCAGAAAAAAATATACGAACTATGACACATACGGGGTTATTACACCAATATTTTACATAGACTACATACTTATCAGCTTGATAGCAACACTGAGAGCTCTTGGGAAAGACAGAAAAGAGAATTTTCTTTCTTTTTTTTTTTTTTTGAGACAGAGTCTCGCTCTGTCACCCAGGCTGGAGTGAAGTGGCAAAATCTCGGCTCACTGAAACCTCTGCCTCCCGGGCTCAAGTGATTCCCCTGCCTCAGCCTCCTGAGTAGCTGGGATTATAGGCGCCCACCCATGACTGGCTAATTTTTGGATTTTTAGTAGAGACGAGGTTTTGCCATGTTGGCCAGGCTGGTCTCGAACTCCTGACCTCAGGTGATCCACTCACTTCAGCCTCCCAAAGTGCTAGGATTACAGGCGTGAGCCACTGTGCCATGAAGGGCAATTTTCAAAAGAAAAAACACAGAGCACAAACATTTGAAAAAGGGTTCACCCTTTGTTAGTAATGTTCACAATGTAAGCTAAGGAAGGATATCATCTATCTCCTCCAGAACTGCCCACTCCCGGTAAGACTACAAATCAGTTCAACTATTTCGAAAAGCAAATTGGCAATATGTATCAAAAGTAGGCATATTTGTGGTTTCCACCTCTTATTTATCCCAGTAATTTTACTTCTGGTAAATAATCCCAAAGAAATAATTTTAAATTCAGGAGAAAGCTTTTTGTACTAAGCTGTCCACTCATAATAGGAAAAAATGGAAAGCAATCTACATGTCCAACAGCAGAGAGATACTCAAATAAATTATGGTACTTCCATTGGTAAAGTATTATAAAAATCCATAAAATGCTGCTTACAAAGGATATTTAATGACATTGAAACGTGCTTGCTATGCAGGTAACAAAAAGAAAGATCAAGTTATACATGCAGCACAGTTAGGACTCTGTAAAATGTCAGGGGAGAAAAAGACCAAGTAGAAATGTCTGTAGAGACGTGGTTTTGAACATGATGTGTTTCTGGAAATAAGTAATGAAGTCAAATGTTTGAAAATCAAACGCACTCATCTATTCTGGGGCGAACCTGGTTGCTGGAATGCTGAACTGTGCAGGCAGCAGGAATGCCCAAGCATACCTCATTCCTAAAACCGAGGGCAAATCTGGGAAAGGGGTTTCAAGGGAGCTCTCCCTCCTCCTCAGATCTGTCATTTTCATTTTCATCAATATTTAGTATTTTATTTGCAAAAATTAGCTATGAGGTGAGACAAAGATTATCTTTTTGTTATGCTTTCTACTGGAGACACAGAACTTACTAAACAATGCTGTGATTCACAAATGTGCACAGCAGCAGTTGGTTGCATTTCTTCCCAAGATAAGTGGGGATCCATATTTCTTTTTTTCTCAAACGAGGAGAGTTTTGGGGAAAGGCGTCATTGCAATGGCCCCATGAAAGAGAAAGGAGGTAAAGAGATTGACTGCAATATTAATGCAAATAGGGTTAAAAATGGAACTTTTTGACAACAGTGTGTATGGTGACTGTTTGGAGACTGTGCCAAGTTCTTCAGCTCTGTTTCCAAGGAAGTGGGAGTGATACTCTATAATTGCACTTTCCAGAAATGAGAGTTTAGTGACAAACTTTAAAGCCGGCACAGAAGGCATGTGCTTTAAATCTGTCTTCCTTTCTAGCATCAAGCACAAGATAGATTGAGCCATCGAACACAGATTGCAAAATCTCAACTCTTATCTTAGAAATGAAGATTAGCTTGAAACAGATGTCAATAAAACACAGATCAAGGCTGCTAGCAATAAAATGAGAACAGTTATGCTCTTGGGAAAAAAAAAAACATTGTTGAAAGGGCCACTGAAAGGAAATTAAGAATTCATGGAACTTTTTAGGATGAATAAAGGGAAAACATGGTCACCTCAGAAGAGACTACTTTCTTCCCCTTCATTAAACATGTTACTGAGTATGCAGAGCTGAAAACAGAACTGGTTAAAATTATATGAGCTCTTGATTTAAACAAGGTTCATGCTTGCATGCACATGCATTCATTCAGTCAATCAGCAACTGCTTGTTAGCCATGTTCAAAGTGCTAAGCCTTCGGGGGAGAGAGCTGAGATATCCAGTTCTGGACTTCCAAAGGCAACCAAAGTTCTAAACATGATGCCTTTGGTCATCTATCCCTCTGCAGCATTTCATAGAGATTATCAAAGCTCTTGTTCAATCTGCCACCTGAAGATATGTTTTAGTCCACGTTCCCTAGAAAACAAGGGTCCGAAGCAAAGCCCATGGGCTGAGGCTTTACTGGGAGGTGCAATCCCAGGGCAACAGGAGTGGAGGGCAGCAGGAGGAAGGGCATAGGGTTGACAAATGGAAGGAGCTGTGTTTCAAGCTGGCTGCAGCTTCACAAAAAAACAGGGTGGTTGCTTAGCCAGGGGAAGTCTTCCAAACAGGTCTTGTGAGACCAATGTGCCCTCAGAGAGGAAGGGCATATACTTTATCTCCTTTCATTGGGTAAACCTTCCTTCTGGGTTGTGTTACCTGCCCCCTCCAGGCAGCTTTTGCTGGGGAGGCAAGATGCCAAGCCTCACCTGGAAGTGGAGAGAAAAGCCACAACCCCGCCCCCAGGTCCTGCTGGGTTGGACCGGACTCCTGCGCCTCCACCACTCCTCCCTGGTGGGAACGTCAGCAGCCATTCCAATGCCCAGGCTTCAACTTGGGGGAGGCTGGGGGAGGCTGGGGGAGCCGAGGCAAGGAAGTGAGGGCTAGATCTCTCTACTGGGCAAGAGGCAAGGCCCGACGACAGCGGGGCTGGGCCAGTCTGGGGAGACACAAAGTGGGGCCAGTGTAACATTTATGGAGTAAAACGTCATCAAAATACATGTTTCGAGGTATAAAGCATGAGCTGTCATGTTTGAAAATAACCTGCTTCCCTGGGCTTTCTGGAGTCTTCCAAAGGTGTAGCATCACCCTCGTGAGAGACTCTGTCACAGCACAAGGCAGAACTACAGAATTTGATATGCAACTGACATGTGTAATTGGCTTCAAGGAAACTTAATAGCAAGAAACACTTCTTGGTGTTTTTGATATCATAGGCACTATGGACAAAGACAGATCGTAATCCTCAAACCTTTAAAACTCCTCATAAAGGATTTGCTCATGTGAAACCTTCCTCCATTTGAACCTCCCCAGGTCCGCTGAGGTAGACACTATTATTCCCACCATACATGTGCAGAAACAGAGACTGAGAGGTTCCGTGACCAGGCCAGGAAGTGGCCAGTTGAACTCGGACCACACCTGCCAGCTGCTCTGTTCTGGGCTCACCCAAAACACCACTCTGAGGTTCAAATCCCGTTCAGGGGCTCCAGTGTCTGCGGCAGTCTGGTCTCCTCCCGCCACCCTCCTGCTCCATTCGCTCAAGTCGACTGGATAGCGGGTCAGGTTTGGTTTTCATAACTGATCTATACCCCGATAGCTTATTCTGCAAGTTCTGGCAAAAGCACTACAGTTCTGACTAGACCTTCCTCGATCCTGTCTCGGCTTCAACTTTCAGGTTTCTGGGAAGGAGAGAAGTAAAGCTGGGATTCCACAGAAGCGCAGGGTAGAGTCAGGTGCACTGGGCTGAGCTCCAAAGAAAGCCAAGCCCTGTGGGAACTTCCTAAATGGCTCTGCCCCTGGGGCCTGTGAAAGTCCTGAGGAGCCAAGGCAATGCTTGGCTTATTATCTCCTCCTGGCAGTTTCAACACAAAGCTTTTGGTTAGCAAAGTTTTGTTTGTTTTTCTTGGGAAAAGTGTTGCTTAAGAAGAAGAAAGGAAGAATAGAAATGTACCTGCTGAGTTCAAAAGTCAGAAGAGTTTTCCCTTAGGGCCAGCCAACCTGATAGCAACCCAGCTTTGCCTTCAGCGCAGCAACCCTGGATTCAGTGGATTCCAAATTCCTGGGTTCTGCAGAGGTCACAGCCAATTGGATTTTCCTCAAAGGCACGGAGGCAGGTCTCTACCAGCTTCTCCGGGCTGGAACTTTCCCAGAGAGCAAAGGCACCAATTCCTAAAGACTGTGGTAAAATACACGCTTGCAGTGGCAGGTAGGGAGAGGGGAGAGAAGGAGCCTGGGCTCCTGCGACAACCTACACAGGCTGTATGAGAAATTTCATGTCCACCAGGTGCTGGCAACACGCTGATGAGGGAGTCATGAGTCCAGGACTCCCAGCCTGTCACTGGTGGAGCCAGCATGGGACCCAGGCTCCTCTGCCTCTGCATTCCCGCTCTTTAAATCACATCACTCCGTGGCCCCCAGTGCAGAATGCCATATGGATTCGTTTCACACATTTGTTCTACCATCTCTGCAACTCCTGCTTGTTGGCTTTCTATCATGATTATGCCTTCTTGTGTTTTCGTTTGTATTTTTTTATTTCTATTTTTTCTGAGACGGAGTCTCACTCTGTCGCCCAGGCTGGAGTACAGTGGCACAATCTCAGGTCACTGCAACCTCCACCTCCCTGGTTCAAGTAAGTCTCCTGCCTCAGCCTCCCGAGTAGCTGAGATTACAGGTGCACGTCACTGCACCCGGCTAATTTTTGTATTTTTACGTTTCACCATGTTGGCCAGACTGGTCTCCAACTCCTGACCTCATGATCCGCCCGCCTTGGCCTCTCAAAGTGAAGGGACTATAGGCATGAGAGACCCCACACCTGGTCTTTAGTTTATATTTTATTTGGATACTACAAATGTTGAATATCTTGTGTTTACTGGTTATTTGTATGTTTTCTTTATGAATTGCTTTTCAGGCTTTTGGCCTATTTAGTGATATTATTTAAATATTTCTTAGTGATCTGTAAGCACTCTACATATTAAGGGTATAACACAGTACAGCACTCCGTGATCACCTACAACACAGTACAGCACTCCGTGACCACCTACAACACAGTACAGCACTCCGTGACCACCTACAACACAGTACAGCATCCGTGACCACCTACAACACAGTACAGCACTCCGTGATCACCTACAACACAGTACAGCACTCCGTGACCACCTACAACACAGTACAGCATCCATGACCACCTACAACACAGTACAGCACTCCGTGACCACCTACAACACAGTACAGCATCCGTGACCACCTACAACACAGTACAGCACTCCGTGATCACCTACAACACAGTACAGCACTCCGTGATCACCTACAACACAGTACAGCACTCCGTGATCACCTACAACACAGTACAGCACTCCGTGATCACCTACAACACAGTACAGCACTCCGTGACCACCTACAACACAGTACAGCACTCCGTGATCACCTACAACACAGTACAGCACTCCGTGACCACCTACAACACAGTACAGCACTCCGTGACCACCTACAACACAGTACAGCATCCGTGACCACCTACAACACAGTACAGCACTCCGTGATCACCTACAACACAGTACAGCACTCCGTGACCACCTACAACACAGTACAGCACTCCGTGACCACCTACAACACAGTACAGCACTCCGTGATCACCTACAACACAGTACAGCATTCTGTGATCAGCTATAACACACAGTACAGCACTCTGTGATCAGCTATAACACAGTATAGCACTCTGTGATCATCTAACCTCTAGGGTTGAGGTATTAGAGATAAAGGTGTCTACCTGTGTATTAGAAATTTTTATGCCAAATATTACTTTAATTTTACCCCTTGGAAAAATGACCTTTTAGCATATGTAGAATTCAGATGATCACTATTTGCTGATTAGCAAGATTTAGTCAGAAAAATAGGCTGATTTATTAAACAGCAGTTAGACCAGGGGGCCTCTGAGTGGGCCCTGGGAAGAATGAAGTCAATGAAAAAAGAACCCCTGGTTGTGATGTATAGTCCTAGGGGAGGACCAAAGGCTCTACTCAGAGGGGCTGGCTCCACAAGGATACAGAGGAGCCGGGACGGGTGGGGAGCAGTGCACTTTGAGCCTTGGTCCTGCAATGAATACGCTCCCCTTAAAATGTGCTCATGCCAAGAGAAAGACAGCCCTCTACCCATTCAATTCCCAGTATGTAGTGGTGTGCTGGGGCCGACTAGCACTGGCTTAATGGAACTGATTGTTAACATTTTCAGGAACTTTGTGAGCTGGTTGTTAAACACAGCCTTTATTAAAAATTAAATTACAGAAGCTTACAATTGAATAAATTATATTAAAAACAAAGGTAATGAATATTCACAAATTACCCCTTCCTCATGATCTCACTATATTTTGTCACTTTCAGGGTTACTTACATCTGTTTCATCTACACAGGGGAAGCACTATTTGATGGTGGCTACCGGGCCCCTCTCTTACCAACCCGTCTCCAGTGATGTCACGTGAGCAGCTTGAAATTGGCCATGGCGGGAATATTCCCATATGGAAATTGACAAATACTACAAACAAGGGCTGGGTTTACTGTTGATTTTCTAGACTTAAGAAAGTGATGGAGAAAGCATTAATAATGCAGGTATAACTTAAAACTGTTTCGTGTCCGTAGGCATTACATTGAGAACAGTATACAAAACTGAACAGATATTCTTCCAGTATTTGAAAAGTATTTTCCAATTTAGCAAAGAAGTTGTTCCCATCACTGGTGAGTGAATGAAGTTCTGACATATGTCTTTGTTGTTTCTATGGCAAAAATATTACCCAATATTTATGCTGGAACGACAACTGTTCATGAATCGCAACCATCGGTTTGTTATGGATACAAGAATTTGGCAAAAATCAATGAAAACAGTCTCTGAGAATCAGTTGGCTAAATAGAATTTATAATACAAGCAGTGTATATTTTATTATTTGTAAATTGTTTGCTACACATCCTTTATATCAGTAAAATTTGTAATGAACTTATGTGATACATCTATATCTATATATAATTTCCCCCGTGTAGTTGTTAAATATTTACCAGCAAGCAGGACAATATAGCTTCATGGGTGGTGGGAAAATGGGGACAGGATGAGATGCCTCAGATAATACCCAAATAAACAGCCCTCTTAACTACCATGAAACAGAAGACTCAATTCAACTGAACATGTAAACAGGGCAGAGTGGGGGACAGCAAACTAAGGTCACAGACCTACCGCCTATTTTTATAAAGTTAGGTCAGAACACAGCATGGCCCTCATTTACATAATTTCCAAGGCTATTTTACACTAGAATGGCAGAGTTGAGTAGTTGTCTCAGAGACCAGAAAACCTCAAACATTTACTATCTGACCCTTTACAGAAAAAGTTTGCCAACCCGTGGGCTAGAGAGAAGTGAAAAAGCCATCTGTGAATCACTTGAGTTTGTCCAAAATATTTTATAAATATTTTTCAAATTTTTTTTTTTTTTTTTTTTTTTTAGAGACAGAGTCTTGCTCTGTCACCCAGGCTGGAGTGCAGAGGTGCGATCTCGGCTCACTGCAAGCTCTGCCTCCCGGGTTCATGCCATTCTCCTGCCTCAGCCTCCCGAGTAGCTGGGACTACAGGCACCCACCACCACGCCCAGCTAATTTTTTGTATTTTTTTTTTTTTTAGTAGAGACGGGGTTTCACCATGTTAGCCAGGATGGTCTCGATCTGCTGACTTCATGATCTGCCTGCCTCGGCCTTCCAAAGTGCTGAGATTATAGGAATATTTTTCTAATTTTATGATGTCTTCTGCCAGACAGAAGTTTCTAATTTTATGTGTATGCATCAAGATAAACATTTTCTTTCCAAATGGTTGGCCAATTATCAATAACTCTTATTCAACACTTCAGTCTTTTCCCACCAGTTTAAAATGCTATCCTTAGCGTATCTCTATGGCTTTATTAATGGACTATCCATACTGTTCCCTTGATCTGTCTGTTCTAGCACCAGTGCCACATCATTTTATCATAGTTAAAAATAGTTACACACCTGCATTCATTTTTTTTCAGAATTTCTCTAGCTATTCTCTGTGCCCATTCTTTCAGAATAGGTTTTCCTTGCATTCCCTTGATTTTATTGTGATATTGATGGGGATTGTGTTAAAGTGATGGCTATCCCTTCTTTGTGAAGAAGAGGTATCTCAATGATACTGAATCCTCCCATTCAGGAACACAGTCTATAGGAAAAACCCTTAAAAATCAATAAGCATCTATTCCAAGTACCTATTGCATGTTCCCAACCTTTTTGGCACAAGGAATCAGTTTATTGGAAGACAATTTTTCCACAGTTGGGGATCCAGTGGGGAGCAGTGGGGATGGTTTCGGGGTGATTCAAGCACATGGCGATCATTGTGCACTTTACTTCTATTATTATTACATTGTAATACATAAGGAAATAACTATACAAGTCATCATAATACAGAATCAGTGGGAGCCCTGAGCTTGTTTCCCTGCAACTAGATGGTCCCATCTGGGGGTGATGGGAGACAGTGACAGATCATCAGATATTAGATTCTCATAAGGAGTGTGCAACCTAGATCCCTCGCATGTGCAGTTCACAATGGGGTTCGCACTCCTGTGAGAATCTAGTGCCTCTGCCGATCTGACAGGAGGTAGAGTTCAGGCAGTAATGGGAGTGACAGGGAGCAGCCATAAATACACATGAAGCGCTTGCTGGCCGCTCACCTCCTGCTGTGCAGTCCAGTTCCTAACAGGCCCTGGACCATGGACCAGTAGGTGGGATGGGGACCCCTGTTCTTGTGAGCTGGTTAAAGCAAGTTCTCAGAAGCCCTGTTGCTCTCTTGGATTTCAGCCAAGTGAGGTGGCCTCTCAGGAGCAACATTCCTCAACACCCCTGACCCTAGCTGGCACCCAGCAGAGGCTCCCAGCTTTTAACATTTAATTTACTTTTTATCTTCTAATCACAACACTTTAAACAAAAAAATCCAACCAGAAATATCTTAAAGCCAGACACATGAAAACCACTGGCCACAGGGCTAAAGAGATCAGATCAACTACGGGCTGCCTGCACTGCCTTGGGGGGGCCTGGAGACCTCACCAGGTTGGGTTGAAGTGAGGGTAGCCCTGAGCTGAGAAGACGGCCCTGATGCCAGGTTCTGTCCCTTCCAGCCAGGTGGGCTCAGTCAGGCTCTGGGTGGAGGAGCTTGGACTCAGCTTCCTCTTCCACAAAAGGAGAATCTAAACACTCACAAAAAGAGAATCATGTTCATCCTGGCAAGGCTCAGCACTTCTCGGGCACTGTTTCGTTTAATCCTCCTGCCGTCCCTGGGCAGAGGATGGGTTGGAGGATCAGAGCATGGAAATGGCCTGCCCAGGTCTGCAATGACCAGTGGTGGAAGATGGATCTGAGAGGCAGGCGGCTCTAGAGCTCAACCTTGTGCTACACTGGGTCTTGAAAAACAAGCACAAGCAAATATGCACCACACACATACACACACCCACATATCCATGTGCACACACACAAAGATACATGCACACATATACACATATACTTAATGCCCACATATACACACATACATATCCACATAGACATGCACATGAACACACATATATATACAAACCCACATACACACATACATACTTATACACAGTGCTCTCCCCCACACATACACACATATATACACATATATACACCCAAGCACACACTCCCATACACACGTCCAGGAACTGTCTAGAGCACCTGTAGTCAAACATAAAAGAAACTACGTGTCCCACGGCACACTGAGCATTTACTCCTCACAAGTGAAGAACCAAAGTGTATTTGCTGTAAAGCAGTGAAATCTTTACATTGTTATATTTAATTGTGCCATCTAAATCTCTTAGATAGTCTTGCATTCTGACCTCTTCGGAAGAAATGTTTCCCATACATGTGCTTTTAAAAACACTTTGCATCATGGCGATTCTCAAATAAACGTAAAATGGAGAAAACAGCACAATGAGTCCCCATGCCCCATCACACAGTCCCAAGAATCCCCAACCCTTTCTCAATCTTGTTTCCTCCACCCCCTCCCTACTCTCCCACTCCCCACGCCCACCCTCTGGAATAGTTTAAAGCACAAATCTTAGGCATTGCGGTAATATCTTCACTTGTAAATACCATGATATGCATCACTAGCAAAATTAACTGTTCCTGAAACTTTAATTCCTTATTATCATCTAACTCTAAGACCCCTGATTCTATACTGATTTGTAACAATGAGATAAAATAGCACCCAGTGCCTGTTGGAGAACACGTAGGTGCTAATCATCATCCTATTCCTCTCTTTTTCTTTTGATAAATTGGACTTCTTTCCTAGATTGGTGGGAATCTGGAAATAATGCTGTTGAAATAATCTGGAGAAACACAGCACATGTGGGTTGCTGCTCTTTTGGAAACAGATGAAAGATTAGAGAAGAAAGAAATTTTAATCAGGGAGAAAGTGAATTCTCAGAGTTCAGGAGTGACACAGGATTTTTAAAAGTGCCATCAATTGTCTCAGACAGTCTATTTATTACTGTGTGAATACCAAGTATGTAAAACCCTTTGGAACCATGAAATGAGATACATGGTGTCAATTATAGAGAGAAGATTGGAGAGCATGCTTGATTATTTTTTCCATTTAGACATTGATGCCTCACAATTCTCCCTGGCAGGGGAAGACCGTGGGAGGTGTCCCAGCACCTTAGATATGCTCTTGGTTACAAAGCAAGGGCCAGGCCAAGTCAGTAAGGTTTGGGCCCTATACAGAGAGTCATATCCCTGGTCGACCTGCCTGCAGGGCACTGAGCTGGGCTCTTGGGGTGGAAGAGGTGAAGAACAAGGAAGCGTCCCTCACCCCCATGCTTACCCAGCAGACCTGGCATGGGGCAGGTGTGCAGAGAAGGTAAGTGTGTGCTCCATGAACAGGAGACACACCATGCAGATGCCCCTTAGGGCTGACGAAGCCCAGGTCGATTCCTGCAGAGCACTTCACATGCATCAGGCATGCCCATGGGATCCCCAGGTCATGAGGAGGTGCAGGGACCTTCCTGTGCCTGAGGGTGCTGAGCAGGATGTGGCCCTGAGTGGGGAGGCTGGCCTGACCTTGGCAGGTGCACAGGCTCTGCCTTGTGGTTCAGGTGCAACCACCAATGTAGGCTCTGAGTAAGAAGGGTGGGCTGGGGAGGCTCCTCTCTTCAGTTACTTGGTCTGGGTCTCACTTCTGCTCAACCCTGTCTTACAGGAGAGGAGACTCAGTGCAGAGGCCAGAGAGACAGGAAAAGTGGAGGCAGGAGGATCCAACCCCAGGCCTGTCCGATGTCTGACGTGGGAGAATGAAGCATACACGTTTCTCAGAGAATGGACACTTTCTGCATTCTGGGTCCAAACTTAAAATCTTGGGTATTTTGGATGGCAACTCTCTAAAATGCAGCCAAACTTCTCCAAAAGATGTGCTGCAGGACAGGCTATCACCCTTGCTCTGCCTGCACTGTCGCCAGCTCCCTGTCTCTCAGCCTTGCAGGCTCTCTACGTAACGGCTGGAGTGGCGAGCTCACCCACAGTGGAAGCCGCCCCCTCTTCCACACTCACACTGTGCACTGCATGGGCAAGGTCCTAGTGTTCCCAAATCTGGAGCTAAGTAGAGTTCAATAAAGGTGTGCTGGGCTGGGCACGGTGGCTCACCCCTGTAATCGCAGCACTTTGGGAGGCCGAGATGGGCAGGTCACCTGAGGTTAGGAGTTCAAGACCAGCCTGGCCAACATGGCAAAACCCTGTCTCTACTAAACATACAAAAAAAAAAAAAAAAATTTAGCCAGGTATGGTGGCAGATGCCTGTAATCCCAGCTACTCAGGAGGGTGAGGCAGAAGAATCACTTAAACCTGGGAGGCAGAGATTGCAGTGAGCCGAGATTGCACCACTGCACTCCAGCCTGGGCAACAGAGTGAGATTGTCTCAAAACAAACAAACAAACAAACAAATAAATAAATAAATAAAAGTGTGCTGGATGCAGGAATGCATGGCGAGCCGTTAATACCTGCAAACGCTGTAGGACTGCAAAGCAGGATTCGCACTTGATTCCATTCCTAAATTGCCTCCTGGAAGAGAGTGATCCTGGGAGGACCCAGATCCTTGGCCTAGGAACTGAAGAGGAAAATGGATGACTAATCTGCTACTCAACTTTTAAAAATGGTTTTAAAACTAATTACATAAGCCACGTTCAATCTGACAGGAGGTGAGTATTATTCGAGTTAGCATATCAGTCAGATCACTTAATTACTTCATAAACCCTGGGTCTTAGCACAGACTTTAAAGCACTTTTACACAGCACACCATTGGAGCAGTGTTTTTTTTTCTTTTCACTTTTTTTTTAAAGCAATTAACTTGCAGAGATTTGAAGGAGATTGAAATGAACACCACAGAAACGAAGCACCCTGCCCCAAGCACAGGTTCTTGGAATGCTTGTAGAGAAGTGAGGACTGCCTGCTTTTCTGGTCTATGCCTGTGTGTGTGCTGCACTGTGCCTGGCACTGAGGCTGGTGGTGACTGTGCACTCACAGGCCACCCTCACCAGACAACCAGGGAGTGGAAGATAGCGCCCACTTGGGATCAATTCATACCTCGGCATTGACGAGGCCAACAGGCAGCTGACTCCACTAATGCTGACCAGCCCTGCATTTTCCTGGCCTCTAGAGCTCTGAATCCTGGAGCTAGAGGGCAACCGAGGTCACCTCTGTCACCTTCCCAGGCTGAGGTCCCCAACAGGCACTAACAGGTTGACCTGAACATTCAGCGCTGGGGCTGCTCCTGCCTCCCTGTGTACACAATAGCGTCATAGTGTGCAGGCAGGGCCGGGCTCCCCTCTCCACCCATGCACTGATGAGAAGCCCCTTCCAGCGGCTGCCCTGCCCACCTGGCGTGGCCTCGCAGGCATGCTCTGGGGGTTGGTCTTACTGTGAACAATGCCTACGTTGGGACCCGGGTCTATGGGCACAGCATAACCAGTGCCTTGGTGAGCTATGGGTAGACATGGTTCTCTGTTCTTACTGCATCCTTTCACCCTTCCTCCTAGCGGGTGCTTCCTGACTCTCTGGTGGTTCATACAGATGTTCTCAGACTCTCTTCCACACCTCAATGCCCTGTCCACTGAAGACCCCCATCCACACTCACGCCCTCTGTGGGCACCAGAGCACCCTCCCAGAGGCAGCCGGCCCTTTGCTCATGTCGGCCTGGCCAGGAAGCTCCCACCTCTGCTCTGCACTCATGCAAAGGCCCAGATCTGCCCCTGGAGGGAGGGGAGTTAGGACAGGTCATCACTGAGGACTATGTCTCAGCCTGACATCCCCGCACTCGCCCTGCGGATTGGGTGGGGAAGCCTGGCTGGTCGCAGCTGAGCCCCTCTGTGGTCCCTCCCAGGGCCTGGGAAGCAAGGTCAGCACTGAGAAGTCTCACCCCTGGGGGTAGGCGGAGTGAGGCAGGTCATATGTGGGCACTGCCTGGCACTTCATTCTACAAAACAAAAAGGACAGCAGTACCCTTGGGGTGGTCTCCATCTCCTAATGGCCTGTATTTTCTGTGCTACTAAGATGAAAAAACAAAGTGGCACTGGGGAACTCCTGAGAATTTGGCCTCAGGCAGACCCTTCTTCACAAGCCCTTCCTTGTTTCTTTCAGCCGGAAATCCCTGTTTGCTCCGCTGAACTTCGGGCACTCTTCCGGGTCACTGGTGGCCCTTGGGCCCTTGTGCATGGTACTATTGGTTCCTGAAATCCAAAATGTTCCCAACCAGCCTGTGGGCTCCTCAGGGGCAGGGACTGTGTCTTGGGGCCTCTCTGTGCCCCTGAGCACTGGCATAGCATCTGACACATGGCAGAACCTCTGCAAAATGCATCTGAGATGTGTCTGTTAGGATATGCAGACCTTCCCATTTTGACATTTCAGGAACAGCCAGAAGAGGCACCATTCATTTGGAGGCTGAAGAGGGCTTATCCTGGATCAACCTCAAAAGCACTGGGTCCATACACTAACCTGGAGAGGGCCGCTTGGTCTTTGTTTGAGCCCCTCTGACCCCTTTTGGTCTCACTCCATCACTCCTTTCCCTCACCCTGGAAGGATCCAGCCGCCACGCTGAACAACACGCTCAGAGGCTTGCCCTGGAATGAAGTGAGCAGGGAAGGTGGGGGAGACTCAGTTGCAACTGCAGTGTCCCATGCGAGGGCCACATGGATTTCCACCGTGGAGAGATGCTGGTGGGATCCAGGCTCCCAGGCTAACTCCCACTGTGCTTGGGGAGGATGCACGGAGCCTGTGGGTGACAGCAAGAAGCCCGTCCTCCCCACACACAGCAGGGAGGGCTTGCCGTGCATCAGCCGTGGCAGGATGCATGCCTGCACTTGCTGTTTCTGGCAAAGACCACGTTCAGGAGTGGCAGCTCTCTACAGGGGAAAACTTGCGCGGAATGAAGTGACCCCAGATGCCCCGCAGGAATGTGCACACTCTCTGTGATGACACTGGAGAATGTGTCCCCGCCCCCCAAATTCCAGTAGGTCACAGAAGATCAGAGCTGGAAGGTGCCACAAGGTGTTTATTCTGCACCCGTCTCAACCTTCTGAAAGCAAAGATCCAGTTTCTACCCATGCTGAGGGGTGGAGATCAGCCTGTGTCAAGACTTAATTTGGGGCCATCCCCAAGAAGTATTCTTGTATCCACTAATCCTGTGTCCTCTGTAGTACACAGAGCATCTGGTCATGTGGTGGTTACAGAGGGTTACAACTGGACTAATTAATCCGCCAACACCTATTGTGTATCTATCATACACCATGCAGCAGGAGGCTCTCGGAGCACAGCAGGACCGGAAGGAAGGAAGGCTGCAGATGGCAAGCCCATTAGTGCTAAGGCCGAGGCCGGAGCTGCTGAGTGCCATGCAGGCAGCAAGCAGGGAGCTGATATGGTAGCATCTAGCTGGGCAGGAAGCAGTGTGGCAGGCA
This sequence comes from Macaca mulatta, assembly GCF_049350105.2. Classification (NCBI taxonomy): domain Eukaryota; kingdom Metazoa; phylum Chordata; class Mammalia; order Primates; family Cercopithecidae; genus Macaca; species Macaca mulatta. The sequence continues at coordinate 91,724,503 of NC_133412.1, forward strand.
CACAGGTGTGCAGGGCATGTGGTTCCGTGCTGTGCACCACTGCAAGCCTAAAGCTTGCTCAGCACCTGCACGCAATAGGCTCCAAGTGTTAATCATTGTTATATAAACAGATCTTCCATTGCCCATACAGCTTGAAAAGCTGACGATACTTAATACACCTAATGTGTATTTCTAGCCCAGTCTTCCCTCTGACCTCCAGATACATATCTTCGCCTGGACTTGTGCAAGTATCTTTGATTTAACCCACCTAAATCCAAGCTCCTGATCTTCTCTCCAGCATCTTCTCCCCCTGCAATGTTCCAGATCTAGGAAACTGGGACTCCATTCTTCTACTGTACAGGACAAAAACTCTGGAGTCATTCATGCCCCCTTCTCTCCTCTCACAGCCCACATCTGATCCATCTACAAATCTCTCGACCCTGCTTTCAGGATCTGACTGCTTCATAGACTCCACTGATGCTGCCCTGTCAGAGTCACCTTCACCTGATATTGCAATGACCTTCTAACTGGCTTCCCCGCTTTTGTTCCTCTCCCATCCTCACTTCCATCTACTCTGACCAGCTGTTAGCCTATTAACACAGAAGTTCAGATCACCTCTCTCCTCTGCCTAAAATCCCTCAGTGGCTTCCAACCAAGGCCCTGTGAGGGCTGACAAAGCCCAGTGCGATCTGGTCCCCATACTCTCAATGCCTGGCCCTGTCCTATTCTGCCCCTCTTCCTGCTGCCCCCTGCAGCCTCGGGGGCCTCTCTGTTGTGCCTGGAACATACCAGGCACACTCCTGCCCGGGTGTGAACCCTTTGCTTGGAATGCCCTTTTCCCAGATGTCTGCAGAGCTCACCCCCTCATCTTCTTTGAGCTTTACTCAAATGTCCCTTCCCTGAGGCCTTCCTGGGACACCCTGAAATGCCCTTGTCACCCTTCCCTTCTTCATTTTTCTCCTTAGAGCTTCTCATCATCTAATGGACAACATCTTCTTGCCTGGTAATCTTGTTTTGTGGCTTCCTCTGCCTTCTAGAATATAAGCTTAGCATCTGTTTTGTTCACCGGTGCACCCCCAGTGCTTAGAACTTGGTAAATGCTCAATAAGTATCTGTCAAGTGAAGGCTGTGTTCTTGGAGGGGAGTATTATTCTTTGAATAAACTGATGAATTCCACTTCCTAATGTTTTATTTAAGACTTCTGTATTCCTATTCAAATTTGCCTATAGTTCTTTTTTCTTTCTTTTTTGGCATATTGATCAATTTCTCTTCACTCTTATTTCCCTCTAGTGATCTGGAAAGTTGGCATCTTGTTTTAAATCTTAGTTATCTCTCTACTATAAGAAGATATTTGAGTTTATATGTCTCTATCAGTGCTAAGAGTAAGACATAATCCATCACCCCTCCCACTAAATGTAGAATGAAAATCTCAGCAAATTTTTATTCCTCCCCATTCTCATCCCCTGCCTTTATGTTTCTGTAGAAGTATGAGGTGAGAGAGTGGGTAGGACGTCCACCATAGGCATTCAGAGAAGACCTCTTCATGAGGCCAGTTCTGAGCTGCAGCCACGGGAAGCCCTAGGGACAGCTGTCCCCAAGGAGGGAGCAGCATGTGCAAAGGCCCTGTGGAGGTAAGACCAGGCATACTAGGGGAACAGAAGGGAGGTCAGTGATGAGGCATAGGAAATGATTCATGGTGGAAAAGGGCTAGCAGGATGTGCAAGTCAGGCTAAGAGATTTGGGTTTTGCTCTAAGAGCTGTGGGAGGTCATGAAAGTTACCAGGGGTGCATCATTATCTGAATCATATTTTAAAAGGATCATTGGGCACTGGGTGGAGAGTGGCTCTAGCTAGTAGGGGTCGAGGCAGGGAGGCCAGTGGAATGAGGAGGTAAGAGATGATAGGGGACTGGAATGAGACAGTGGGCAGACTGAGATATATTCTGGAGGCAGATGGTGAAGGAGACAAAGAAGAATTAAAGGTTCACTCCTGGGATTTGGCCAAGCAATGGAGTGCAAGGTGAAGCTATTTACATTAATGTGGAAAGCAGGAAAGAGGCAGTTTGGGAGTGCTGTCTAAGGTGCACAAGCTCAGAGCCAGTTAGACCTATGCCCAGAAGCAGGAGGCTGCTGCAGAGCAGGTCTGGGTGCATGAGGGCAGGGAGAGGCAGCGTTGGGCACCACCAGCAGGTACAAGGTGCTCAGTGTCACAGGGATGGATGAAATCCCTGGATGGGAACAAAGAGCAGAGGGCCCAGGAGCATGTGCAGGGGTGTGCGCAAGAGGGATCAGCCAAGGAGATGCACAAGGAGCAGCCTGTGAGGTGGAGAGGGCCCACCAGGTGTGGCATCACTGCAGCTATGCAAGAGGGCGCTTCCAGTGGGGGTGAGCTGCCAATGTCGCTGTGTGCCGGGCCCTGCTCTCAGTACCCAGCCTGGCTTACCTGATTTCATCCCACCGCAACCCTGTAACTTGCGTACTATCCCCATTTTCTAGATAAGACGACCAAGGTCTAGAAAGGCTAAGTGACTTGCCAAGGTCACAGGTATTTGTAAGAGTTAGAGCCAGCATCTACCCCCAGGTAGAAGGGCTCCTGAGCCCACCGTCTTAACTACTGCACCCTGTGGTCCCCAGAGAGGATGCTTAGTTTGTTAGAACTATAGACCCTGGCTTTAACAACCTGGGGAGGACAGAGATGGGACCATAGGCTTGGGCAGTGTGGAAACGGCAGGGGACCCTGACAAACCCCAGTTTTTTGTGCAGTGGATGGGAGTTGGCTGGGAGTGAGCCAGTGACAGCCATAGCAGGCAGCTTGTTCTGCCAGCTTTGCCATAAAGGGGAGCAGAGAAGTGGGTGGTGGCTGGAGGGGATGTAGACTCAGGGGAGATGCTTCAGTGCATGCATGTTGGCCTAACAGGAAGGGGAAAGAGAAGAACGCACGATATGCATGAGAAAGCTGCCTGCAGTGGCACAGTTCCATGGGGGATTGACTGTCCCCTTGAAGCTGCCCCAGGACATGGGTAGGACTCATTGTATTCTGCTCATGATACAGAGTAAAGATCACGGGTCTGGGGTGGTGAAATGGTGTGCCCAGTTCCCAGGGCTATGCTATGAGGACACAAGAGCTGTAGCCCCAGCCTCTATGTGCTCTCCTGCATACAGCACCAGCCTCCCAGGCAAGCAGGCCATGCAGGCTGGCATGAGAACTCCGCCTTGTGCCCACGAAGCAGTGAATGCTTGAGGATGCAGCTGGCATGAGGACTCAACCTTGACTTTTAATACTAGGCCAATATACTTTGGGGCTTTTAAAAGGAAGAATTTAGGAGATTCCACTTTTAAAATGTGTAAATTTCAGGTCATTTAAAATTTTACAGTGTTGTATTTTTAGGATTTGTTATAACACTTTCTTTCTTTCTTTCTTTTTTTTTTTTTTTTGAGACGGAGTCTTGCTCTGTCGCCCAGGCTGGAGTAGAATGGCACGATCTCAGCTCACTATAAACTCCGCTTCCCAGGTTCATGCCATTCTCCTGCCTCAGCCTCCCTAAGAGCTAGGATTACAGGCACCTGCCACCACGTCTGGATAAGTTTTTGTTAGTATTTTTAGTAGAGACAGGGTTTCACCATGTTAGCCAGGATGGTCTCGATCTCCTGACCTCATGATCTACCCTCCTCGGCCTCCCAAAGTGTTGGGATTACAGGCGTGAGCCACCTTGCCCAGTCAACACTTTCTTAAAATAGTTATTTACTATTTTAAAACCAGAAAGAATACAATTGGGGGAGGTAGGAGATCCCTGTAGATGACTTGAGGACTTAGTCAATTTTCTGTGTAAGGCAAGTCAATGCTCTTCTTTTCTCCTAAAACTGTGTTTTATGAAGAACTGGAAAAGAACCAGGGCAGGGGAAGGTTCTCATGCACTCCTAGGGTGTAGGGTGACCAAGAAGCAGACTGCATCTTCATAGAAAAGGGCACAAGGAATGACAGAACAGTGAAAGCAAACCTTGAGGAAACTCGCCCATAGAAAAGCAAGATTCCAGCATATTCTGTAAATGTTACTATGCATTCAACCCAGAGAACAAAGACAGGTGTTTATAGACCTCTGTGGATAACTAAAAAATAAGGTGTGCTGATTATTCCAGTTTTCTTTCGTGGTTATAACCCCATTACCTAGATCAGAGTCTGGTACTTAATAAAGATTGGTTAAATAAATGATTGATCATTAAGTCAAAGGGATTAAAAAGGGTACAATAATTACCAGAGAAATAAACAATCCAAAAGCAAAATTAAGAAAACTATTCCATTTACAATAGCATAAAAATAATAAAATACTTAGGAACAACTTTCACCAAGGATTGGTGAAAGACTTACATACTGAACACTATAAAAACCACTGCTAAACAAAATTAAAGAGAGCTAAATAAACAGAAAACTATCCCGTGTTTATGGACTGGAAAACTTAATATTGTTAATGTGGAAATATTCCCCAAAATGATCTACAGATCCAATCTCTACCAAAATTCCAACTACTTTTTAAAAAAGAAATGTACAAGCTTATCTTAAAATTCATATGGAATTACATGGGACTCAAAATAGCCAAAAGAACCACCAAGTTGGAGGACTTGCACTTTCTGATTTCAAAACTTACTACAAAGCTACCGTGAACAAAACAATGTGGTACTGACTCCAGGATAGATATATAGACCAATGGAACAGAATCGAGAGTGCGGAAACGAACCTCTCTTCTGTGGTCAGTTGATTTGCAACAGGAGTCTCAAGATCACCCAAAGGGTAAAGAATGTATTTTTCAACAAGTGGTGCTGGAACAAGTGGGTACAAAAGAATGAGTCTGGAACCCTACTTCACACCATGTACAAAAAATAATTCAAAATGGATCAAAGACCTACACATAAGAGCTATAAAACTCCTAAAAGGAAACACAGGAGTAAATCTCTGTGACCTTGGGTTAGGCAATGGTTTCTCAAGTATGACACCAAGAGCACAAGCAACAGAAGAAAAAATAAACTGAATTTCATCAGAATTAAAAACTTTTGTGCATCAAAGTGCACCATCATGCAACTGATGAACCACAGATACCACTTCACACCTACTAGAACAGTTATAATGAAAAAACAGCGAACATTAAGTGTTAATGAGAATATGAAGGAGCTGGACCTCTCATACATTGCTGGCAGGAATGTAAAAGGGTGTAGTCAATGTGGAAGACAGTTTGGCTGTTCCTCAAAATGTTCACCATAGAGTTACCATATGACCTGACAATTCCAATCTTAGGTATACACCCACAAGAAACGAAAACGTAGGTCCACATAAAAACCTGTACCTGAATCCTCATAGCAGTACTATTTGTAACAGCAAAAAGGTAGCAACAAGCCAAATGTCCATCACAGGTGAATGAATAAACAAAATGTGATCAATGTGTACAATGGAATATTGTTCAGCCATAAAAGTGATGAAGTTCTGATGCATACTACAATATGGATAAACCTTGAAAACATCATGCTAAGTGAAAGAAGTCAGACACAAAAGGCCAGGTGTTATATTATTTCATTTATATGAAATGTCCAGGAGAGGCAAATCCAAAGAAGCGGTAAGTGGATTAGAGGTCGCCAGGAGCTGGGAGGGGAGGAGGGAATGGGGAGCGGCTGCTTCATGGGTATGGGGTTTCTTTTTGTGGGGATGAAAACATTCTGGAATTAGTGGTGATGGTTACACAATATTGTGAATGTACTAAAAGCCACTGAACTGCACACTTAAAAATATTTAAAATGGTGAATTTTCTGTTATGGGAATTCTACCTTTACAAAACAAAACAAAGAATTATCAGAGACTCCGTAGTTAAATAAGGCCCAGAGGTAATAAGAGGGTTGAGATACAAAAGCTGTCATGAGATTCCCAAGAGCCACTGACCTTGCTTCTCCGGGTTGCGGACCTGGGATGGCAGGTCTTGGATTTCCAAGGTCCACTGCCCTTCAGCCTTTTCTCCCCAACAGTGGACAGTCATGAATTCCCAGTTTGTAAACCCTTCATTGGAAAGATCCAGCAATCTGCAATTGGAGATGCAGTGTCAGAAAATGAAGGTGCTGGTACTGAGTGACTGGGCAGAGGGACTGGCACAAGGAGGGCTCTCGGGGGACTGTATAATCTGGCTGGACCATACCCCCAGGGCAGCAGGGGTCTGGCCCCAGCCAACCCAAGGGCAAAGGGCATGGTGAAATGTGACTGTCTTTAAGGTCTGACACAGACTATCTCCTCCATCACCTCCTTGAACCTCCCTAACATTCTGAGAGGTAGGCAGGCAGACAGGTTTCACATAACCCAGTGAAAGATGTTTACAAGCTTACCAACAAATGCCCCCAATCCCGACACTTTCCTGCAGAAGGTGGTTCATTCCTTCCCACCCAGGAACAATCTTACAGAGCCCATAACTCCAGTGCCTGGATGCACAAAAGCAGACAGGGGCAACCCCCTACCCCCGGGGTACCTTCACTGAAGCCCAGAGAGTGCTCACTAAGGACACCTTTTTAAAGTGCTTGTTTGTGGAAGAACGAAACTTCCACGTTTGACTTCGAGCCAGCTGTGTGCACTGTTCTCTGGGAGACACAAATAAGGAAAGAGGAGCAGCTACTCAAGCTTGTGGGGAAAGTTCTGTCCCTTCACCTCCAGGGCTGATCCAGTCTCAACAGGGGCATTTGGGGGAGATGACGATGACAGGGTTGGTTGCTTTTCAGCAGGAATGGGAGGGACCCGTGGAGAGCCAGGAGGAGACGGCTCCCACACCCCCAGCAGTACCCTCCTTGCAGGTCCCGATGAGCCTCCCTTTGCCCTTCCCACCTTGAAGGCCTTTCCCAACTGTACCCTTGAGCCCCTGGGCCTTCTGCCTCTGCCTCACACTTGGTTCAAGCAGAAACAGGAAGCAACGAATCAACATCCAATCTCTTCCTGCACCCAGTGCCATCCTCAGAAGCGACTCTTTCCACATTGGAATCAATTCTAGGGTTTTTCCTCCTATTGTTTCTTCATAGTCTAATTTTCTATTTCGATTTTAGAATAAACATTTTTTTTTACATAGGGATCTTTATTGTTCATCAGAAATTGAAATACGTAAGTTTTGAACAATGTAAGACTCAATTTCCAATCTGGGGGTTCTCTGAACACTCAGGGTAGGAAAATGTTTATCTAGGCAACATACTTTGCAATGGAGAAGAGTGAGGTGGAAGCATCCTGTGTTTTCTTCTAAGAAATGGCAACGGTCAAGGCTGATTTTCACACTCAATGCCAAGCTGAACCCAACACACTGGGGACAGAACAAGGACAAACTGTCTTTTAAGGGCTGAGGTGCTGAGGCACATCAATGGCTTCTTAGTGAAGAAACTGGCAACCTGATAAAGCTGCCAAATTAAGTAAGATGTGCAGTAGGATAGGAGGTCATTGATCCAAAAACACAAATTCTTGATATAATCACAAAATCTGCCTTGGAAAAAGACCAAAGTTCCAAGACTCAGAAGACAGCCAGAGTAGCCTCAGGGTAGTTTTTTTGTTTTTTTGTTTTTGAGACAGACTCTCTGTCACCCAGGCTGGAGTGCAGAGGCATGACCTCGGCTCACTGCAACCTCCGCCTCCTGGGTTCAAGTGATTCTCTTGCCTCAGCCTCCCAAGTAGCTGGGATCATAGGTGCCTGCCACCACGCCCAGCTAATTTTTGTATTTTTAGTAGAGAAGAGGTTTTGCCATGTTGGCCAGGCTGGTCTCTAACTCCTGACCTCAGGTGATCCACCCACCTTGGCCCCTCAAAGTACTGGGATTACAGGTGTGAGCCTCCCTTCCTGGGCTAGGGTAGTTTTTTAAAATACTTGATGGCACAAGGACAGCACTACCCAGCCAAGGGGTGGCTCCCAATAGGCCTGGCAGGACCTGCGCTCTATTATCCCAAGGGCGCAACACTGGGCAGCAGCAGGAGGAGGAAGGCTCCCAGGGAAGGAAACAGGGCCCTAGGGGAGTGGGAGAGGGGAGGCTGGGGCACCAGAAGGCTCTTGTGGGTCAGGCAGCCAGACGTAAGCAGGATATGAAGGGCAGCCAGGCCCCTGCGCCAGGGATGACACCAAACATTTTTATCTATATTATCACACTCAAGTCTTGTAACAGTCCTAATGTTTAAAGATGAGTGAAGTGACATTTTCAGAGGTGAGGAATAAAGAGAGGCAAAGTGACTGGCTCCTGGGAGCCCAGCCAGGAATGGAAGAGCAGGGTGTGGGCTGACTCTCCAGGGTCACTGCCACCTGCCTGCCTGCTACCTGCTGCCCCAGCCTCTAAGCCTCACCACAGGCTCTCCGTCAACCTGGGCCATCACCTGGGCCTGCACCCAGCTCTGCCTCTGAGTCAGGGGTCACAAACCTGGGTGCCACTAGGTGTGCAGCTGGAGTGAATGGAGAGCCTGTTGCTGGCCTCAGGGCTGCCAGCATGGAAAACAAGGAGCACATGGACACACACTCGCCCACCTGCTCAGCCCCAGCCCAGCGCACGCAGGAACATGGGCCTGGTGTCAGACAGCTTCCAACTTTCCAAGAAATGCCAGAAATGAGGACTTTTAAAATCTTTAAGAGTTAAAAATGTAAAATAAAAAACACCACGGGGAGCAACATAGCATCAAGCTGCAGCTTGCCTGCTGACACCTGAACTGCTCATGCCCACGTGGCCTCCCACAGGCAGAGGCAGAGCACGGCTGGGCCTCCCTGCAGGAGGGAGAGATGCCCCTGTGGCGCTTGTGCTGTGAAAGTAGAACGTGGGATGGGCTGAGCTTGGTGCCAGGGTCTGCCTCAGGGTTGATTCCAGTGCACCAAGGACAAAGAGGGTGCCAGGCCCACCGTCTGGTGCTACTATTCCAGCTTGCCTACTGCAGAGAGACCAGGCTCCTGGGCAGTGCTGTGGGGGACACAGCACAGGCCCCAATCCTCTGGACAATGGCCCTGTCGATCTTGCATTGCTGCTGAGTCAATCACTCTGTCTCATACAAAGTGTGGGGGGAGGGGAAGGGTTAAGCAAAGGGCAACCCCCAACTTCTGCCTGGTCCCATCTGAGAGCCTTCGCTAGCCCCCGTTTCTGAATCTCTACAGTTCCCTATAGCCCACACAAGGGCCATAGCCTCAGGCAGGTCACCAAAGGAGTTAAGTGGGCCCAGAGTGGGCAAGTCGGGATGGGGACCACACCCCAGTAGACAGAGCAGGCCTGGTCTTGGGGGGCTTCCTGCAGGCGATGTGAGCACAGTGCCAGTTCTGGTTTTTGAGAGAAGCTGGAAATGCTGATTCATCCATGAAATCTCTTTTCTCTCTCTCCCTCTTAGCTAGAAAGAGACAGAAAGGTACCACAATACCCTGGCCCCTCTAAGTTCCTATAAACACCTACATTCTAATTACCTGTAAATCATATATTTGCATCAATGTGTTTTCCCTTGTTTCTAAGTTTGCTAAAGAAATGACTCCATAGCCTCCCAAAACCCATGTACAAAGCTTTGGAATTTCTAGCCCCTGAGTGCAAGAGAAGTTGGCAGACAGCAGCCTGGGGGCACCTTCCCTGCACACCATCCGAGCCTGTCTATCTTCCTGGGACAGGCCCCTGCCAGTGCAGGTTCTGCGGGGCAGCCCACAACTGGGTGGGAGAGCTGGCAGGGGGATAAACAATGCTCCCTGTGCTACACACGCTCGATTCAAAGGCCAATTGAATAGGATAAAAATGACCTTCAATGCACTTCTAAGCAATGAAGGCATAGCCAGAATTCCACAAATCCCTCCACTAAACAACAAAACAAAACGAAACAACAACTCTTTTGTCACTTTGTTCTGAAAAGGAAAGTTTTGCAGGACCTTTTGGAAGGCAAGGTTTCAGGGAGCAACTTTTAAGGTTTGTGGGGCCTATATGCGAGGGTCTCCAAGAGAAAGGAAGCTGCCAGCAGAACCAGCGGGAGCCCCCACATGCCAGAGGGCCTTGCAGAGACACTGTGGGTCCAAGACTGGACAGAAGCTCTTGTGCAGCGTAAATCTCGGGAAGCCCCAGCCCCCATCCCCACACCTGCCTCGCCTTACCTCTTTGCCAAAAGTTGAGACTTGGTTCCCGAGGGAGAAATCAGGTAGATCTGGAGGTCTCCTCGGCGTGGGTGCGAGATGGAGATGCGAACCACCACGTGCTCCAAGTAGACCACCCGCTGGTCCGAGTGCTCCGCACAGGCACTGGTCAGGGCCGTAGTCCGCAGCACCTGCACTAAGGGGATGCTCCTGGGGGAGGAGGGAGGGCTGAGCACTTGGCACCAAAATCCCGAAGTCTCACTCACACAGCCAGGGGCTCCAGCGCCTGTCCACCCCGTTCCCACTGCAGCCTCAGGGCCCTGGGGGCCCCAGGGAGCCGCAGCAGCCTCTGAATGCCTCACACGGATGCTCCGCTGTGAATTTTATCACCTGTCCTGAAGACATTTATGCCTCTGGAATTTGCTCAAAGAAATTTAAAAGATGGGTTCGGCTGGGCACGGTGGCTCACGCCTGTGATCCCAGCACTTTGGGAGGCCAAGATAATGCCTGCTGCCACCACTCCAGCTTGCCTACTGCGGAGAGACTAGGCTGCTGGGCAGTGCGGTGGGGTGCACGGCACAGGCCCCATTCCTCTGGACAATGGCCCTGTCTGCCTTGCATTGCTGCTGAGTCAATTACTCTGTCTCATACAAAGTTGGGTGAGGGGGAGGAGAGATCACAAGGTCAGGAGTTCGAGACCAGAATATGGTGAAACCCTGTCTCTACTAAAAATACAAAAATTAGCTGGGTATGGTGGCAGGCGTCTGTAATCCCAGCTACTTGGGAGGCTAAGACAGGAGAATCGCTTGAACTCAGGAGGCGGAGGTTGCAGTAAGCCTAGATCGCACCACTGCACTCCAGCCTGGCAGACAGAGCAAGACACCATCTCAAAAACAAAACAAAACAAAATAAAATAAATAAAATAAAATAAAATAAATCATGGGTTCTTGGGCAGACTTGGGTGAATGTCCCCAAGGATGGACCCCCTTTGGTGACCAGAAGGCAGCTTCTCCTTGGTGGCATTTGGCCAGCTCATTTCTCAGTTGCCCTAGTACGACCTCTATGGTGACAGGTACGCTAAAAGGCCAGACCTCACCACATTGCAATATGTACATATAAGAAACCTGTCCTTGGACCCCCTAAATATATAAAAATAATTAAATGTTTTAACAAACAAAAATTAAAAAAAAAATCCCACTACTTTGTTTCAAAGACTAGCATTGAAAATGGAAGTCACAATGCTAAATAACAGCAACCAGCAAACATTTCCCAAGCTGACTGTGCACTGAGCATAAGACACCGGCCTGAGAACTTCCAAGGATTAACCCACTTAATCCAGAGGGAATTAAGGACTACACCCAAGGTGCAGCTAATGGGGGGAGGATCTGGGAGTTGGGGCCCCAGAGCCCACGCCTCCGCCTCAAGGCTTCGCTGCCTCGTTGCCTTGCTGCCTCCAATGGAAGCTCGTGTGGACCCACAGACAAGCACACAGCTTGGAGTCTGTCCTCTCATGCAGGTCGAGGGTGCCAAGCTCGTGTGCTCCCAACTCTCCTGCAGAAAGTCAGGGTCCTCTCGCTTTCCTGTCCTGTAATGGAAATGGATGATGGTTCCCTTTACAAACTCAGGGCAGCTTTACCATATGGGATGGAATCTGAGGATAAAAACAAAGCCTCAATCATTCAAGACTCCTTTCTACTAGAATTTTCTGACATACTCCCCAGACCAAGCAGACACAAAATCTGTACCCCAAGGCTGCTCCTGTGTCCAGGCTGGACCATCCTGCTGATTCCAGGCCACCAGGGTTCACGCCTCCTTGAACTTGAGCCCCCACCCACCCCACTGATCTGCAGCTGAAGAAATACGGCATTCTTTGGTGCAGACCAACCGCCACCCAGCAGCACATTAATAATTCCCTACCACACGACTGGCGCTCAGCTTATTATGGGGAGCGCTTTTCCCATTATGCCTGGACTCTCCTCCCGGGAGGCACAAGGCATTCTGCTCAGAGCCTCTCAGGAATTACATTGCCTGGCTCTACTGGGCCTGAGTCATAAAAAGCAATCAAAACAGTTATAAACAGTGATGTAATTCCCTCGGAGACTCTGTAAATATTTGAAAACATGCTTTGCATGCACCATAAATTGATTTAGAGATGCTGACTTCCTTCATTGCCTTCTCCCAAGTTTTACTGCTGGTGTTTACTGGTCAGCAGCCCCCACTGCGGTAGATGCAGAACACAACAGAAGGCTCTGGAGAGTTCCAGGCCCTGCAGGGCCCATGTGTATCTCCAGGTGAGTGTCCCCCCTTCACCCCACACTAAGAATGCAGTGTGGGTGTGCTGGGGAGAAGCAAGGTGTGGAAGAAACACCTAGGCCAGCAGACTTACTCAGTGCTCCCCTGGGGCTTCCAAATGTAGCTCCCAGTCAACCCCAAGAACCAGGAATAACCCTACACTCTCACACTTCAACACTTTTCCAGTGCTGAATAGCAAGATCAAGGGGAAACAGAAACAAAAGCCTTAACCAAGTTGAAGACACTGTCCCCACACTCCAACCAATTGCTCAATGGCAGGGGAAGTGATCAATCTGCTCTAGAAATAGACCTGGAATCCTTGTGAAGAAACTTTAATCCCATTGATAAGGCACAGGGATGAGAGAACAGGAGCAGGGTAAAAGTAAAAGACAACCAAGCCCCACCCCTCACCTGCCCCTGCCACCCTGAGCCCCATCCACAGAGTAAATCATCTCAGAATATGAAAGTCTCTTGCGTCTAACTTTTTTATTCCTGCTAAGGGACTCCAGCCACTGCGTAAAGAAGGCTGGGTTGGGTGTGATCCTTCGCCAGCCCCGCTGCTGCTGCTGCTGCTGCTGCTGCCTGCAGGGAGGCTGGCTGGGGGCGGGAGCACCCAGCTCCTACAGGAGTTAATGGCCTCACTTGGTTTGGTTTTCAAAGCCAAGCCCTTACCTTCACCTGGGGGCTAGAAGCTGAGCGGCCTCCTGGAACAAGGCTAACTGTAACAATTAGTTTTTATGTGAAATCCCTTAACTGCTAAATTGCTCAGTAACAGGCCACCAGGACTCCTAATTCCTGTAAGTTCTGGGGCAGCGCGGAAGCCCAGGACAGCTACTACAGGAGGGCATGCTGCCACCTTCCTGACATACAGTTAGCTCCTGACACATTTTATTTCTGTGGTTGCTATTGAAACCATTAACCTAACATCCCGAATTAGAGTGCTTTTATTAGAAAGAGAAATAAAAGAGGAGGCTTCAAAATGTTTCATGATCATTGTGCTCAAAATTTTCTGTATTTCAGACAGAAACTCCAGGAAGAAAATAAGGAAGCCACCTATCAAAAGTCATCACTTTAAAAAATTAACTGCAAGACAGAAAGTAGATCAGTCAATGAAAAAAACAGAAGTGGTTCTCCACCCTACAGTTATTTCTAAGGTAACACTGAAAATGCAAGTCGACTGCCAAGTAATTTATTTTTTAAGTTAAACAATGTGCAGAGATGATCAGTGTCACATGAATACAGCTACATTGTACTTTAATGATGAAAATTGATTTAGAAAGATCTTAAAGTTCCCAAAATAACTGAAAAGTGTCTTCTGCTATTAACTTCTGAAATTGTGGTCTATGTACATAAAGCCATCTTCCTAGGACCCTAAAGGATTCCAAAGAGTTAAATGATCCTGCAAGACCTGCCTGGAGACCGAGCGTTATTGAAGCCAGGGAGATGGCCAGACTTGGAAAAGATCTCTAATGACAGCCGATGCCACGTGCTATGGAGCCACATTTCAACGTTAATTACTCTGGTACTTTAGATGATCTCCATTCATCCTCAGTGCTCTCCAACCGCTCCCTTCTCCTGAGGAGGTGAAGGCCTACCAACAGTAGCCATCCTGCTGACTTCCTAGGAACTCCAGACCACAGATATGTTGGTCTCTTCCTATTTTTTTTCCAATGCATAATACTATCTAGGAGCAAAAATAAATATTTTCAAGGAACCGAGTGCCAGGGGAAACAGGAAGGCGGGACAGGGGCTGAAACCCTCCGCCTCCAGCTCCCCACTTTTCCTGTTCTACCTGGGAAGCTACTCCACGTCAGGATTTCTCAAGCCCTCCTTGAAGCCCTCTCCCCAGCTTGGCTTCCCAGGCCAACCCGGATCCTTGCACAAAGCACTTGTTTTGTTCCTCACTGGGCCCATGACTGTTCTAGGGCCATGTTGAGAGACCCTCCAGAATCAGGAGTTGGCAGCATCCTTCCAGCTGCTGCGCTGGCACCTGGCTTGGGGAGGAGAGGCTAAAGAACTGAGGCCCATTACAGCAGAAGGTCACCCAGGAAACCCTTTCACAGACTTGCTAATGGGAGTGAGTGGAGCGGCAAGAGTTAATTGGGACAGACTTGCTAAATAAAGCAATAGGAAAGCCAGCAGGTCTGTCGGAGGGCACAGAGTGCCTTTGTGAGGGTGGCAAGAGGCTTCTAAGTCACTTCTCAGACCTGTGTTCCAGGATGCATGCTTTCAACAAGATGGCCTTTAGGCTCTGAGGTAAGCTGCTTCATTCTATCTATGGGCTTCCTTATTCATATGGGTTCAGCCTGAGAATTTTCCTCAGATGAAATTACTTTTTTTTTTTTTTGAGATGGAGTCTCACTCTGTCCCCAGGCTGGAGTGCAGTGGGGTGACCTCGGCTCACTGTAACCTCTGCCTCCTGGGTTCAAGCAATTCACCTGCCTCAGACTCCTGAGTAGCTGGGATTACAGGCCCGCGCCACCATGCCTGGCCAATTTTTGTATTTTTGTATTTTTAATAGAGAAAGGGTTTCCCCATGTTGGCCAGGCTGGTCTCGAACTCCTGACCTTAGAAGATCCACTGGTCTCGGCCTCCCAAAGTGCTGGGATTACAGGCGTGAGTCACTGCGCCTGGCCAAAATTACGTTTGATGATCAAACCATAGCACATCACTTAGGCGAGAAATAAAATTTAACTAAAAAAAAAAAAGCTAATCCAGTACATTAACTTACACAATGCTGTCCACAATTAATTAGGCCATAAGGTGCTTTAATATGTAATGCTTAAATTTATAGCATACTTTTTCTTCTATATTAAGTGAGGGGACTGAATTAGCTGGCTTTAAAGATGCCTTCCAATTCTAACAGTCTACAATTCAACCTGAAGGGGAGTAAAAAAGACAATAAAATATACAGTCAATCCTCATTACTCACAGATGCTGTATTTGCATATTCACCTAGTGGCTAACATTTATTTGTATCCCCCAAACCAACACTTGTGGCACTTTGGTGTCACGTGTATCAGATGTGTGCAGAGTGGTAAGATATGAGTCTTACCCTCAACAAGCACACTCCCAGCTGAGGTCCAACAAGGCAACATTGCCTGTTGGTGCAGCTCTCATACCGTAAACAAGTGTCCATTTCCAGCCAGGTGTGGTGGCTCACGGCTGTAATCCCAGAACTTTGAGAGGCTGAGGTGGGCAGATCACTGGAGGTCAGGAGTTTGAGACCAGCCTGGCCAACATGGCGAAAGCCCATCTCTACTAAAAATACAAAATTAGCCAGGTGTGGTGGCATGTGCCTATCATCCCAGCTACTCAGGAGGATGAGGCAAGACCATTGCTTGAACCTGGGAGGCGGAGGTTGCAGTGAGCCGAGATCACGCCACTGCATTCCAGCCTGGGTAACGGAGTAAGACTCCATCTCAAATAAAAACAAGTGTCTGTTTCACAGTGTATTTAGTGCCACATTTTTCACAGTTTGGTGCTGTTTTTTGGTTTTTAGAGACAGGGTCTCACTCTGTCACCCAAGCTGGAGTACAGTGGTGCAATCCTAGCTCACTAGAGCCTTGAACTCCTGGGCTCAAGTGATCCTCCCACCTCAGCCTCCCAAGTAGCTGGGACTACAGGTGCAAACCACCATGCCTAGCTCTGTGCTTTTCTGTTGGTGAATTCACTGTTTGAAATGGCCCCAAGTGCAGTGCTGAAGCACTGTCTAGTATCACTAAGCATGAGAAAGCTGAGATGTGCCTTAAGGAGAAAACATATGTGTAAGACAAGCTTTGTTCCAGCAATGAGGGCTAGTGCTGTCATCTGTGAGTCTAAAGTTAATGAATAAATAATCTATGTTAAATAAGCTTCCTTTAAACACATACACATAAAACAGGGTCTGTATTGATAGGCTGGCAAAAATGTGACCAGAGGCTCACAGGAACTTAACCCTGTATCTCTCCTAGGAACAATGCTTCAGTATTTGCTAATTCAGTGTTCGTGGTGACTTTGTAGAACAGTACTATGAATAGGGAGAATCAACTGTATTCAAATTCAAATCCTAATTTTAGAACTAAGTAACCTTTACAATCTGGGGGAAACAAGTTTGCTTCAAAACTAAGCCAGGAAGGGCAAGGGCTGCAGGAACACAGCCAGCTGGTTAAGTTTGCTCGCAGCTACAAGGGGTACCAGGAGGCAGGAAAAATGTTGTGGGCCCAGTATGGTTACCCCCAGGGCAGGACTGCACAGCACCACAGGTTTTCTGAGGATACCCAGGCATGCTGTATATAACAATGGCCCAAGAGGAGAAACCAGAAGTAAGGGCCTCCTGTGGTACTCAGGTATGCACAGAGGTCAAATGCCCTGGAGGGAGAGGCTGGGTAAGGTGAGGAGGGGATGTGAGAGTGGCAGAAATCTGCATAGTTCTGAGACAACTCAAAGAAGGGAAGGGCTTTTGGCTTCCTAAAAAGATGTCAAATCAGGCTGTGTGCTTGAGTACAGCAGGGAGCTGGGCTGACCTGTGTCTGATCCACACAGGCACTCCATCAGACCGCTGGGCTCCTGGCCTCACCTGCTTGCCTAGCTGACCTGCCGCAGTTGAGCCACCAGCAGCTGTGCTCTTAGGCACTGGCACCTGGCCAAGGCTGGAGGAACCTCTAGGCAGCCAGGGTCAGGGTACTTTATCATCCCTGCAGGTGGTATGCCCAGCTAGCTCCTGGCACAGAAGTCAAGGAAGTGAGGTCTTCTAACGGGTGGGCAGGTTGCTCTACTTGGCTCGGTATTGCCTGAGTTCCTACTGAGAGGGGCAAGGTGGACTCTGGAGACAAGCAGCCTGCGGTAGCAGTTCAACCCTGCAGCACCCCAACTCTGGGCCTAAGTTCCTAACTCCTTTGTGCCTCCATTTCTTCCTCTATAAAATGGGGATAAAGATAGCACTATAACCTCGTATGTTTATTGGGGATTTTTATGTAAAGTGCTTAGAGCAATGCCTGGCACACAGTAAGTGCCTTTATAATCACAATCCATTATCTCTCATCCACAGCCATATGTCTTTATAAATAGAGTTGTTTTAAAATGACCACCATATGCAGTCTAGTTTAACGAAATTCCAGAAAAGTAGGTAATATGTGGATAATCCAGAGTTAATTCCTGAACATCTATAAAAAGATTATCTGCTTTACAGATAATCCTTGATAGTCAAAGCAATGCATTGGCTTTCGGGTCTGAAGTGTCTTGTGTGGGTGTGAGTGTGTGAGAGAGTTCTTTAAAAGCCAGGCCAAACTAAACTGTAAGCTCTGTCTGGACAGTAACCTTCTAAACCAGCAAAAACTAAAGATGTGCAGGTAAGTTCTTATTGCTTTGTGTTGGCTTAAAAGACCCTGTTGTTGTGGTCTTCCCAGCATGGAGGTGGGAGTCATGCATATCACAAATTGTTTCCCAGGTGCCTGGATTTTCAAAGCAGTGACAGAAGTACTGGCTAGAAAAATCAAGAGTTAAATAGAATATTTAATATTTGGGCCTCTATTTCATTCGTTGGAATAATACTAAGCTTAATTTTCTTTTTCATTGAAAGAAAAGCTATAAAAATATCAACTTTATCCCTCTATTTAATACACACAGATTTTAAAATCATTTTGCACAGGCAGATGCCACTGGTCATGATCCTATGTACTGATCCTATGTACCTTTGTTTAATTGACAAAGGTTCTAAACAGACGGAAACCATTTGTGCCCAGGAGTAGGTCACATGCCTCTGGTCTACGAGTTTGATGATCACAACAGAGGCCCAGGCACAGCTTGCACTTTCATCCAGTGCTATCTTGGAGGACACTAGCTTTTGCTAACAGTAGCTGTCATTCAGTTCAAGTGATTTCCTCTTGCCTCTGCATGTAGATTTAGCATTTCCTGAAAGCTGCCTATGATGGGCCCTACCCCATGTGGGCTCCTACAGAGGTGGTTCAGACATCACTACCTCGGTTCTGGGGCTCAGATTGTTCTAGGGGAGGGTAAACACCAGGCAGTAAAGAGACTGCCAAGCACAATCCCATGGTGCCTCAGAGCAGGGGGCCTGGCTCCTTGATTCTCACCCAGGCCCAGCCCTACCTGAGGTCCCCTCTCTCCTCATTTTCTCCACCCTTCCAGGGACTTCTTCTTATCTTTCAGGTGGATCCAGACAGAGACAGGCTCAAACCCCACAGTCCCCAAATGTGCAATGTCCAGATGAGAAATGCCAGAGTATCACTTGGGGTCCCCTTTTGGCTAGTCCTTTTCACACCATAGATGGCCTTTTTTTAAGTGACGGAGCTGCTTCCTGAAGGGACTGCATCTGGTGGGTCTGGCATCGTGGCCCCAGCTCCTTCCTCTGCAGCCCTCACTGTGCTGTGCTGATGGCCTTTCTGTGCCTTTGGGCCTGAGCGTGACTCAGGGGCAGGCAGGGGCTGTGATGCCAGCCACTGGGGCAGCGATGGAGACAGCAGCTCAGCAGGGGGACACCATGGCTGATGAGGCACGAGCTCTGTGCAGTCATCTGGGGGCACTGGATGCGATGCTAGTCTGGGAGCACAGGCTGGGTGCACAGGAGGGATGTGCAGAAGGGGTGGCCCATTTGGCTCTTCCTGTCAGTCTTTGCCACGAGGACAGTCTCCCTGAACCATGATCACATCCCAGCCCAGGGCTGGGGGTAGAGAGAGGTGCCCGGGATATTCGTTCCTGCCCCTGTGCGTGACCAGAGGGGTGGACATGTGAACACCCCAGCCCCTCTCCCTCAGGACCATGGGTGACATTACCATAAACCTGGCAGGTGTGGACATATGACCCATCTAGAGGACTCCTGTACTTAACATCCACTGAACACAGTTGTCTGACCTTTGGTCACACCAGGGTAGCATCCTCTCCTGTTCAAGAGAAAAGACAGTCACCATATCCCACGCAGTGCACACAGATGCACAAGACATGGGTGTATAAAGAGGCATACACACCCCTTCTCTGTCTTCCCTCTTGTTCTGCTCTTCACCACGGGAAGCAGCTGAGGGCAGGTTCAGGACATTCAGAAAGTCCTAGGATTCCACCATGAGAGGAAGAAACCAGAATGAGGCCAAGAGAGTAGACAGCTGGACCCAGAAATGTGCGTGGAGAGGGGGCAGTTAGAAGAAGATGGGAAAATGGCTGTGTGGGAACACTTCCTTTTCATTTTCAGCCACGTGATCCTAGCAGCTGGGAACCCTGATGGGGAAAACTTGCATAGCCGTGGGGATATTCGCAGCTCAGGTGCAGATGACCCCGACAGGCAGGCAGGCAGGCAGGTTCAGGGGCAGAGCTGGCTGGAGCTCCCTGCCAGGAGGGGAGACCCACCGGTGGATGTGAGGCATCAAACTCTGCTTGGTAATGCCACTCTCTCTGGAGACCCTTATGTCCTCTGCAACAACCACGTTACGGACTTAAGCAAGTGGTTTGATAAGCAAGCGGTGTGAGACGGTAGGCTGGCTGAATATTCCAGAAAGAGTCTGAAACTGCTAAAGGTAAAGATGACTTTTCTTTAGAAACAGAAGTCTGATTCTTCTCCTCTCTTGGAGTTTGGAGGGTCCTTACTTTCCTCAAAGGACAGGAACAATGTTACACTGTATGTTACGGCGGGTTCCCTCAACCCGTGCTGTCTAGACTCCGTGTGCTTTCACTTAAAAAACAAAATAAAATAAAAATAAAAACAACCACTCGCCACCTAGGCACCACTCTGCCATCTTAAAACGATTTCTGGCAGGAGAAGAATGCTTCATTCAGGAGCCGCCCTGACGGGGACACCGGCGGAGGCGCCGGGGCAGAGGGCAGCCCCTGGGTCAGCAACCAGACCCAGGAGCCCACCTCCCTCACCTAGCCTTTGAGGGTCCAGGCCGCAGGCATTTTCCAACAAAGACAGAGAAGGCACAACCTCCTTTATCTCAGAGACTCTCCCCCTTTTTTCAAATTTGACAGTCTAAGGCTCCTCAGAGAAATTGATGCCTTAAGAAGTCAAGACTGAGGCTTGTCGGGTGGCCGGCTGACTGTTGGGGCCTGGAGTGATCCCTCAGCCGTCCGTGTGCAATTAGCCATGGGAGAAAAAGGTAATTTTTCAAAAGATCCCTCTGTGGCTGTTCATCCAGCTGCTCAGCCAACACATACTCTCTGCATTCCTACCATATGCAAGCCTTCCACCAGAAACATTTTCCTCAACTATTTGTGGCAAAAGAGTGTATTATAAGAGTAGAAGCATATTCAAGGAAGAGGCATCTAGAGAGTGATCTGTATTTGCTGATAAAGCAACATACCATTCTTTATCATTGCATCACTTCTTTTTCAAACACACGTTTTCCAAATGGAACAAGTAGTTATGGGAAAAATGCACTCCATTCTGTATCAGATACAAGGCCCAGAGAAACACCGTTCTCCTTAAAAGAACCGCTGTGATGGCAGAATTGGAATAATCTGATTTCCTCTCCTAGTGGGGTAGGGTTCTTGCTTTCTGATTTACCTTATGGCTGATTTTTTTTAAAAATAAAAATTTTGGCCAGGCATGGTGGCTCATGTCTGTAATCCCAGCACTTTGGGAGGCTGAGGTGGGTGGATCACCTGAGGTCAGACCAGCCTGGCCAACATGGTAAAACCTTGTCTCTCCTAAAAATACAAAAAAATTAGCTGGGCGTGGTGGCGAGAGCCTGTAATCCCAGCTACTCAGGGGGCTGGGAGGATGGCTTGAACCCAGGAGGCGGAGGTTGCAATGAGCCAGGATCATGCCACTGTACTCTGGCCTGGGCAACAAGAGCAAAACTCGGTCTCAGTCGATCAATCAATCAATCAATGAACAAACATAACAGATTTAGAAAAACTCCAAAGAGCAATTCTGGGTGTGCCCTGCTCATGGGAGAGAGATGAAGCCAAGGCCCTTCTGCTCAAGCCTTGTTAAAAAAATCCCAGTGCTTAAGTCTGAAGAAGGTTGTACAGGGCCAGATAAAAGCCACACAAAGCTGCTTTGACTGTGAATAATAAGCAGTACTCCCACAACCCACAGCAGAGAAGGGGCTGACCCAGCCGCTCCTGCTCAGGCCAGGTGGATTCACATTGCAGGCTCCCAGGGCTGGTTAGGCTGGGCTGGGGCTACAGCTCCAACCTCTAGCAGGTGGTGACAGAAAGGACACTTGCGGCTACTCCTCATTTCACCCTTCTGGCAGGAGCAGATCCCTGACTTGGTCTGATATGCTAAACATGGGTAAGAATTTCCAATACTAGGCTGAACGATCAGGCTGAGGAACTGACCCCCTGTCATGGAGCAATCTGCTACGGAAGGGGAAGAGGCCTCAAAACAGTGGTGGCTTAAGAAGTGATTCCTTTCCCAGCTGTACGATCCACAGGAGAAAATGCAGACATGTGCAGGCATGCACCGTGCACATGCACATGTGCACAGAATGCATGTGTAAACACTTCCAGCCACACCTTACAGCAGAGTCAGCTCCAAACCCACATGCCTGAGAAGTCACTGATAACACAGCAGAGCCTTACCTGGGTCTCTTGTCCGAGGCGGCCACACACATGTGCTGCGATGGCACCGCTGTCCACTTCTTTGCCTCCACAACGAGAGCTTCTGCGTCCACCAAACCAAATCCATAGAAATGGCTAACTGAAAAGACAGGCTCGTCAGAGCCAGGCTCTCCTGCCTTGCCCAGGAAGGGAGCAAGGCTGGCTCTTGCATCTGCTGGGCCCCATGGAGGACAGATGGACTATAACACTCGAGGTCTCCTCGGGGTCCCAGGCTGCAGGACAGGTCCCTCTGAGGGTTGCTCAAAGGTCCCAGCTGCTTCTCTCTCTCTGAACCCAACTCCTTCTGTTTAATTTAGGAGTGTGGGTCAGGAAGCATGTCCCGTTTTGGTACAGAGAAGAAGTGCTGAGAAGGTCTAGGACCTCTTTTTTTGAGACAAGGACAGGTTTCTTTACATTAAAAGGGCTTGTCAGCGTCTATGCTCCCTGAATCTTAGACCAGACAAGAGAAACAAAATCTGAGACCTCTTGGTTCACACAATTACCACGTGCCCAAAATGCAGTAACATAAGGCTGTGCTTATCTTTTTTGCCATTTTCTTTCCCTGCTGAGTTCCCAGAGCGTTCCGAGAAAGCAGCATGGCACAGCACAGAGACAGGCTTGCGAACTGGCCCAGTCCAGTATTTAATTTGGCCAGGGCAGGGGATTTTCAAAGTTTAATTTAAGAGGCAAGGTCAAGAACTAGATACAATCTATTTTCCTATTTAATTAGGCCAAAATTGAAATGTAGGTCAGCTCTTGTTACAGCACACCACTACCACCAACATTCCCGCAAAACGAAGATCAACTGGGCCCAATCAATGGCCTCCTTATTAAAAGGAATGTCCCTTGGCACTTAGGGTAACTATGCTTGACCTGTATTTTACAGATAGTAGTATCAGACTTGGTGTCAAATTAGTTAGACCTGAGCTTCAGAAAAAGTTAAAAAAAACAAAAATTCCTCCCTAACATAAATACTATGGCCAAATGAAATACTTTTCAGTATACCTGATAAGAAGTCAGGTACACAGGTCGGGCACAGTGGCTCATGCCTGTAATCACAGCACTTTGGGAAGCCAAGGCAGGTGGATCATGAGGTCAGAAATTCGAGATCAGCCTGGCCAACATGGTGAAACCCCATCTCTACTAAAAATACAAAAATTAGCTGGGCATGGTGGCGGGTACCTGTAATTCCAGCTACTCAGGAGGGATTACTTGAAGGAAAATTGTTTGAACACAGGAGGCAAAGGTTGCAGTGAGCCGAGATTGTGCCATTGCACTCCAGCTTGGGTGACAAGGCAAGACTCCGCCTCAAAAAAAAAAAAAAAAAAAAAAGAAAAGAAAAAAAAGAAGTCAGGCAAACAAAGCCAGTGGCACTGTCCTATAATTACCTGCTTCAAAGGCTGCAGATAGTTGGTTTAATCAAGCCCTGACCATGGGTTGATTTCATGGTACCTAGGTCTGTACCAGGCTGGGCTGAGGGTAGAGGCCCCACTGTCCTATGATTTATTTCTATAACATAGGGGCTGGCCAACAGAATTTTTATAGTTAGAAAGTAACTTACAAAACTATCTCATTGTCCTCATTGTACAGATGAGGAAACTGAAGGCAAGTTTCAAAATCACAGAGCTACTCAGGGCTAAGGATGCAAGTTGCCCTTAGGTGGCACACAAACAAACAACATTTATTTTAATAATTATGGATTTGTTTTAATGCACATTAGAAAAAATACATAACTATATATCAAACCTATGATTAACTAGATATAGTAGAACTTCCTTTTTTTTTTTTTTTTTGAGAAGGAGTCTCGCTCTGTCGCCCAGGTTGGAGTGCAGTGACTGGATCTCAGCTCACTGCAAGCTCCGCTTTCCGGGTTTACGCCATTCTCCTGCCTCAGCCTCCCGAGTAGCTGGGACTACAGGCGCCTGCTACCTTGCCCAGCTAGTTTTTTGTATTTTTTAGTAGAGACGGGGTTTCACCGTGTAGGCCAGGATGGTCTCGATCTCCTGACCTCGTGATCCGCCCGTCTCGGCCTCCCAAAGTGCTGGGATTACAGGCTTGAGCCACTGCGCCCGGCCAGAACTTCCTTTTAAAATACAATTCTTTATGTAAAAAAAAAATAGTGAGGGCAGTAATTTTTGTTTTAAGAGATGGAGTCCTGCTGTGTTGTCCAGGCTAGACTCAAATTCCTGGGCTCAGGCAATCCTCCTGCCTCAACTTCCCTAGTAGCTGGGACTATAGGCACACATCATTGCTACTGGCTTAAAGAGAACTATGAGTAAATATTGGTATAGGTGGTGTCGAGGTGTGGCAAAAGTTATAAAGTTTAGGAGACCCTAGACTCTTGTGACCTGAGGGTTCTTCCATAATGTCAGTGTGAGCTTCCAGGATACTTTTCTTAAATAGCTGTGCATGTGTTTAAACTCTTGTGACACACAATTAATAATAACAATTAA
Organism: Macaca mulatta; assembly: GCF_049350105.2. Taxonomy (NCBI): domain Eukaryota; kingdom Metazoa; phylum Chordata; class Mammalia; order Primates; family Cercopithecidae; genus Macaca; species Macaca mulatta. The sequence continues at coordinate 91,748,829 of NC_133412.1, forward strand.
TGCTATTTGGAGATTCCTTTTAAGGAATTCATAACACCTCTTCCTATACATTCCAGGATCACCCAGTGGTCCACTAGAATGTCATTGCCGCACCTTTATGACCCGCGCCGTTCACTTTCCAGTCACTCGCTTTCAGGTGGGCCGGCCGGGATGTCTTCACTAGCAGGTGCTGGACGTCCCTCCAGGTTAACTGGCCGCTGCAATGACACAACACACCCTAGAGTCCATAGAGATCAACAACAGCAGCAACACAAGCCACTCAGAGGTAGGAGGTCGGGAGCCGACCCATGGCTGAACTTGAGCAAGCCCCTCAGGCTAAGGATTGCATTCCTTGGCAAGGGTTTATTTCACCATCTCTTTGTAAACAAGTTTCCAGCAACTAAATCCCAAGGAGAAAAAAGGTTCAATGGGTGACCTAAAATTCATAAGCATTAAAAGCCTAGCCTTGCTGCCAAGCTCTGCTTGAGTTTACACAGAGCCATATGGGAAATTCTGAAAATACATATAATAGTAAATGTTTATCAACTACTTGGGGCTATTCTTCACCATAATAAGCAAATACTACAGTGCCTAAGAGTACGTTCAAACCATGATTGGCCGAGATTCCATCCTGTGTGGACCCACTGGCTGCAGATAATAATTCAAAATTTTAGTATATGATTCTAAATTTATAAGATATTCACTTTGGGGAAGTAGAAACATTTCATCAAAAGAATATAACATGCCACTAATGTAAGTAAATACACAGATGATTTTTTAAAAAATTCTAAGACATATGTGCTCACCCTTGCTTTTTGTGTGTGAGACAGGGTCTCGCCCTGTTACCCAGGTTGCAGTGCTGTGGTGTGATCTTGGTTTGCTGCAACCTCAACCTTCTGGGCTCAAACAATCTTCCTACCTCAGCCTCCCAAGTGGCTGGGACTACAGGTGTGCACCACCACACCTGGCTAATTTTTACATTTTTTGTAGAGACGAGGTCTTGCTATGTTGCCCAGGCTAGTCTCAAATTTGTGGGTTCAAGCAATCCTCCTGCTTTGGCTTCCCAAAGTGTTAGGATTACAGGTGTGATCCACCACACCTGACCCACCTTTTTTTTTTTTTTTCCTAACACCTCTGAAATCCAGATCCATCTTATGATCTGATACCTCTTATAAGCCCCTTTGCCCACAGCAACCAGGAATGGGTTACACTGCCTGGAGGTGCTGAACTTGGTCCTGTCTATTCACAGTGTCATTTTCAGGTCTAAATAACTCTCAGCCTAAAAGAACTCTTCAATAGTTACAAAAATTCTAAGAGATATGGATGTATTATACAATTGGCAGCACTTCTGGTTTCTGTGGTACATAAAAAGGGTGCATCTTACAACTTTATGGCATCTTGGATTCGATGAAATATAGTGTGAGAGTAGTATAAAATAAGAGCATTGTTCCTTTCTTCTAATCAGTATTAATTGCTATGGAATCTGGATATTTGAACATACAAGCTTTCTGCAAGGCTGCTTTTAAACATGGTAAAGATAACACCTACATGTGATCAGTAATAAAAGGAATGTATTTTTGCCCTATCAAACAGCTGAGTGAAAAGAAAGATGTATGGGCTCATGGTTCCAGCCCCAATTTGACAGATAAATACTTATGGATCTCTTATTCCTTTTTTAGTCGATTAAATGGATGCCTATCTAGGACTTTCCACTCAATCAGAAAATTAACCAAGAATAAATGAGCATCTCTCGAGTCCAAGGCTCTCAACTCCCTAATATCACAAACACATACTCTTTCTTTCCAGACCATCTTCCCAGGGCTCATCGGGATGGAGGTGACCAGAAGCACAAGCCCCAGGCTTGTCTTTGGTGCGTGTTTACTAGGAATGCACGCCATGCCACATGTGCTGCCTCAGGGAATATGACCCTAGGAACATGGACAAAGTAAAATCGGGGGAGCTGCTGCAGCTGAGGGGGACTGGGGACGCAGAAGAGAGAGTGCTGAAGTGCCCAGCTGCCTCGCCCTCCCCGATGGAGCCTGCTCGGATGTCACAGGTATCTCTCTAGTGGCCCACTCTGTGTATGGGTGTGTGAAGATGTATAAAACACAAAATTTACCATTTCAACCATTTGTAAATGTACAGCTCAGTAGCACTAAGTACACTCACATTGCTCTGCTACCGCCACATCCATCTCCAGAACTTCTCACCACCCCCAAATTGAAACTCTGTCCCATGGGACACTCAGTCCCCATTGCTCCCCTTCTCCAGCCCCTGACAGCCACCATGCTACTTTCTGTCTCTATGAGTTTGATGGCTCCAGGTCCTCATGTAAGTGGAACAACACAGGATTTGTCTTATTTCCCTTAGCACAATGTCGTTGAGGGACCTTATCATAATCTGTATCAGAATCTCCTTCCTTTCAAGGCTGAATGATATTCCATGGTGTGTACAGAGCACACTTCACTTATCTCGTCCTCCATCATGGACACTCGGGTTGCTCCCACCTTTCAGCTGTTGTGAACCATGCTGCCATGAACATGGCTGTGCCAATATCTACCCAAGTCCCTGCTTTCAATTCTGGATATACACTCACAAGTGAGATTGCTGGATCGTCTGGGGAGTCTGTTTAATTTTTTTAAGGAAGTGCTATACTGTTTTCTATGGCGGCTGCTCTGTACACTTCCACCCTTTGCCCCCTCTTTGCCTGTTTTCCTACGAGAAGCTCACCCATGGCGTTAAGTCTTGGGGTACACCCCTTCCCTGGGCTCACACTCTCCAGGCTCCAGCTCTGGCCTCCCCTGATTTCTCCAATGTGTTCTTGCTGCTCCTGGCTGGTCACTGGCTTCCTTGCTGTCTCTCCCCATCCATGGCTGGTGGCCCAGTCTCCAGGCCTTTCCCTGCCAGGCACACCTGTTCTCCTCCTGCATCCACTGGCCTTCCTGCAGCCCACACGCCAACCTCACTGTTAGGGGAGGATTCTGAGGCCTCAAGTAGCCCATGGCCACGCACCCTGGTGGAGAGGTCACAGGTGCAGGCTTTGGAATTTAGACAGTGCTGACATGGCCACACCCCATGCTGCCCGTGCAACCTGGCAAGTTACTGCTGTGTGTCAGCACAGCCTACTCAAAGACGGCTATAGCCAGTCCTCCTGGAAATCTTGAATTTAGGTGCCGGGAAGTATGACCTTTGGAGTGGAGGACAGAATGGGTCCAGGGAGTGAGAAAATTTGGAACCATTTTCTTATGAAAAAATCTATTCTATTTTTGACTCTAGTAATAAAATCACAAACATAACTGCACGGAAAATATGTCTAAGAGATGATGTTGCAAATGTTTTTTGATGAAGAAGGGATGTTTGAAAAGTACCAAGACTGTCCCAAAACCATTGGACTCCCTTTGCAGAATTCCAACACGTGTGGGTCTTCCTTCATTCTGGCTGCACACTGTCTGGGGGCCCTCCCCAGACTCTTAGGGAGCATCTCTACCCAGAACCATCTGGCTTTGCCCCAGTTCCTTCCACAGCAGTACTGAACAGAGACAGAAGGCAGTCCTGAGGCCAACCAGAACAGGCGAGAGCTATCCCAAGCTGCAGATCTGCTCAACACAGGCTTTCAAATCCCCAGACATCAACTGTTCCTTCCCTGACCAATCCTGTAGGTGTAAAATGCTTTAGATTGACATTGTTCCAAATGACGTTTGCCTGATTCGCCACCTGTATGTTTCAGAGGAGGAGCTAAAATGATGAGGAAGATGACCATCTGAGCTTTCATGTGCCCACTGACCAAGTTTAAGGGGACAACATGTCCCGAAGCAGGGTTTGTTTTCTATTTAGCTCTTTGCATGTTTCCAATAAGGAATGGAGGAAAATACAGTGCAAGGAAGGGTACAGTATGCAAATTTGAGTTTCCACACAAACAAGTAATTACTTAGAATTTTTAAAAAGAGGCTCAGGACACAGAAGCTAACATTTTGGCCTGGAAATTAAAAATATCAAACTGTTTCTTCGTTAAATTGGTAGCATTTGAGTGTTATGCTCAGTTTGTCTTGTGCAAATCCACATGCAAACATACGTAATTACAAGCATTTAGGCATCCCAACCATTCTTTTTGAGTTATTTAAAAACTCATCTACAACAGATGGCTACTGCAGAGGGCTAGTTTGTTCTCTGCCAGTTGTGATGACTAAAGTACAATTTGGTTTTGACCCTATGATTGCATGTGCAGTTAACTTGCTTTTCTGTCTGAACCAACGACACATACACAACTCAAGAGTTTTTCTTGATTGTCAATTTACAAGTGAAAGTTCCTAAAAAGAAGCTAAAGCAACCTAAAGTGTGATCTTGGTGTGAGGTGCAGAATCAGAGGCAGGCCTTGGGCTCTGGCCCAACCAGCCCCCGTGTCCTACAAAAGGTAGGAGACTTGGGCTTTAAGGAAGAAACCACTTCACGCCCATCAGGATGGCCTAAAAGAAGGAAGGAAATTTTGTTACGTACTACAAATGGGTGAACCTTAAAGACATTATGTTAAGTGAAATAAGCCAGGCACCAAAGGACAAATCCTGTGTGATTCCACTTACATGAGGCACCTAAAGTAGTCAAATTCATAGAGACAGAAAGTAGAATGGTGGTTGCCAGAGGCTAAAGTGGGGGTCAATGGGGAGTGTTATAGGCTGAACTATGTCCGCTCCAAAATTTATTCATTGAAGTCTTAGACCCCAGTACCTCAGAATATGATTATATTTGGAGATAAAGCCTTTAAAAAGGTAATTAACATAAAATGAGATTATTAGGGTAGGCCCTAATCCAATACGACCAGTGTCCTTATAAAAAGATGACACAGCAGAAGGGGAGAAGTCAGCTTTCTGCAAGCCAAGAAGACACCAATCCTGCTGACACCTTGATTCAGGAATTCCAGGCTCCAGAACTTTGAGAAACTAAATTTCTATTGTTTGAGCTGCCCAGTCCGTGGGACTCTGTTACGGCAGCCTGAGCTGACTAACCTGGGCAGCTGTAGGTAGGGCTGCAGGCATAGGGTTTCAGCCTGGGAAGAAGACACAGCTCTGGGGGAGGGATGGTGGAACAGGGCGCACAACTCAGCAAATGTGCTTAATGCCACTGAGCTGTCCACTTCAACATGGTGAAAATGGCAAATGTTATATGTATTTTACCACAATATGAACTTTTTCTTTTTTAAAAAAAAGGAAAGTGGGAACTTACTTTGCTTCTAGAGCCAAGGCAATGATGCCAGCCACCATGGGGGCAGAGACTGAGGTCCCGGTGTGGCCATCGGTACAGCGCTGACGCAGATCGGTGGTGACCTGGGGAGAGACAAGCACAGTGAGGCGGTGATGGCAGACAGGCTAATTCACTCTCTGGAGAAGGCAAGGCTACTTCAGGTGCCACTAACTGGCAAGCGTGACCCTGGGTCCCAGGAACAAATAAGGTGTTAGGCAAATGCATCTCTCAGCAACCACAGGTTCCCACAACATCTGGTGCTCCCTGCTAAATCACTTTGCAGGAAGACAGAGAGGGACAAGGAGGCCAGCTGGGAGCACAGACCATAAGCTTTGATAATAATAGATCAGCTGGTTCCCTCTCTACTGCAGAAGCTCATGTGGAAAAAATGGTAAAACAACATGAAACCAAGAAGCACCCCACAAGTCCTCCTCCCTGGGTCTGCTGGACTTTGTGCCCTGTCACCAACACCCAAGAATACCCATGGCAAGACCATCAGAGTCCACACTAGTGACCCCTAAGTCACCCCCTGACTTCAGAGCAGCTAGAGGTACCCAGGTGGCTGAGAGAGTTTCTGCCTTTAGCCAGCAGGTCATAAGTAGGGTCCTCCACCAGGATGTCCTTCTGAAGAAGCAGATCAACCTGGCGTGTTCTTGACCTCCCAAGGCCGGCTGCGCAGGGCAACAAGGCAGGCACTGCTAGCTGGGGGCTCTGCCTGCCCTCCTCGGAGGCACTGGTCCAGGCTAGGTGTGGGATGGAGTCTGGACCTCACTACCGCTCGGGCTGACGTGTATCTCCCTTTGGACTGAAATGGGAAGCAGGTGCTGGGGGTTCAGCCTGTGTGGGTTCAGCTGTGCTAGGTGGGATTGTGGCCCCCATCATCTTTGTCCCCTGGTGTTATTCCGATGAGCTTTGCAGATGGAGTTAAGGTTGGTAGCCAGCCAGCCTTAAAGCAGGAAGATGATCCTGGATTCTCTGAGTAGACCTGGTGCCACCACAGGGCCCTTCACCTTGGAAGAGGAAGGCAGCAAGGCTGTCAGAGAGAGGAAGCATTAGGACTAGACCCACTGCTGCTGGCATTGAAGAGGGCGTTGAGGAGCAAGCCAAAGAATGTGGGTGGCCTCTAGAGGCTGAGAATGGGCCCCAGCTGACAGCCAACAAGGAAACGGGAAATTCAGTCCCAGAACCACAGGGACCTGAGTTTTGCCAACGCTGCCAACAGCCCAAGTGGGCAAGGAAACAGACTCTCCCTGGAGCCTCCAGAAGGAACCACAGCCCTGCCAGCACCTTGGCCTCGGCCTCGCAAGACTCAAAGCAGAGACTCGGTTGAAACTCCTGGACTTCTGGCCTACAGGACCATGAGATATCAATTTGTGCTGTTTTAAGCTGCTAAGTTTGCGATAATTTGTTACGGCAGGAATAGGAAAGTCACACCCACCCACCACAGGGTTCCAGTAGCCGATTTGCCTAAACTTTGAGAATCAGTTTCACAGTGAGAGCAATGCAGATCCTCTTCCAAACTCAGCACCTTCCTTGCACACGTTTTAGCTGGGCCAACAACTGTCTAGGGAAGTGGGGGTCTGGCCTGTGTCACACACACAGGAAGATTCGACAGGAATGCCAACAGAGACTAGCTTCCTCCTTGCTTGTTTCAGTGGGGCCAGGATACCTCAACATGGGGAGGGCAGCTGAGGGCATGGGAAAAGGGACAAGAATGCCCCCTCTCTGAGCCCAGCATCTTCATATGCAAATGGACACCATGATATAGATTTCAGGGGTTCTCGGCAGATCACAGCTGGGCACCTGAACATTCTTGTGCTTGGTAAATGGTGGCCAGGAGGAGAAACTAGGGTGGCTGGGCAGGAGGCCATGCTCCCAAGAGCATGTGAGGCTCACAGCTGGTTCTCCAGCATCAGAGAAGGTGGTCTTGGGGAGTGAACAGAGGGGCCTACCCTGGAAGTGATGGCTGAACCAAGGTGGACAGCCCCTCCTGAGTCCTAGTGCTATGCCTGGGATACAGCTCCTGTTCAGTGAATGAACATACCCTCCTGTTCTGGTGAGAGATGCTTTCTTTAGGTTTTACTCCTCTATAAAGAGTCATGTCTCACCATGGGACCTCCCTCGCTCCAGGTGGGCACCTGTTCACATTCCCCAGACTCAGAGGGACAGAGAATGCAGGGGGACAGGGTTGTGATTGCCATTAAAGTCCTGCTGAATGCTGGGACTGTGATACATCGACTGTCCTGAGCAGCACTTGTCTCCCTGGAGTATGTCTAAGAGGACTCAGAGCAAAACCTGGGCTCTGGTAGAGCTGAAAATAACACTGTTCATACTGTCAGAGCAGACTTCCCGGGCAGCGACCAAGACAAAGTATGTTTTCCCTTTTACCCCTCTCCAAACTATGCCCTTCTTACCCACATACTATTGCTCATGGAAGAGAATTTAAAAAGAAAGCAAGCAAGAAAATCAAAGCATTTTATAGCCAAGGCATATGCACATGCATGGCATACGAACATACATGCTGACGTGATTTGTGCTGCAAATAAAGCTGCAAGTCCTGCTTCCAGGGTTGACAGACACCATCCTGCCTGCACGCAGTCCATGTTATAAACTGTCCCATAACTTAGCGAATTCGAACTTGCATCCATTCGGCCAGCAAGACTATGTTGGGTTTTGGCACAAGTGTCTGTCTAATAAGACCCCAGCAAGTCTGGGCTCAAAGGAGCTGGATTTCTATGTAAACAGGACACCATTCAGCATCTCAGCTGCCCGTCCCAGGGGTGCATACTCGGGCAGAAAAGGAAAATAACAAATTAATACCTTAGTTAACCAGCCCAAGTCGCTACCAGGCTGGTGACGGAACGATGGCAGCTGACCTTTCGCCGCTGCGGAGCAAAGCACAGAACAGGAAGCCCGTATGCTCCCACAGAAAAGTGTAAAAATAAATTTGCGAATAACTTTTAAAGATGTGGTTGAGCAGCCAGAGAAATGAAAAGATGCTAGTGAGCTTTAAAATTTAACCATGTCTGGCCAGCTCCATGGTCTCATTTTCAAAATGTCTACAAGTCAACTTAATGACTGTGCATTTCAATTCTGCATTAATTTGAACTGGAAACCCTCCCTTCCTCCTTTTTTTTTTTTTTTTTTTTTTTTTTTTTTTTTTTGTTTAAGTAGGAAAGTATGTAGGGAAAGAAAAAGCATAAATTCTACTGGAGTACTAAAACAGTTACCTTTTAAAAGATAAATCATGCTTATGTTCACTTAAGTGAGTGGAACAGACAGAAACCACTGCTCGACTTAAAAGTGTCCAGGAAAAGTATTTCTGTAGCAACAGAATGCCTAGAAAAACTCTTGGATTTCTAGAATGTCTCAGTATAAAACCAAGTCTTTCTCTTACTCTATTGTACATGCTGGAACTGAATGGGTTCATTGGATTCCAAGAGATGTGACCACAGAATTTCAGAGTTAAAACAAGACATCATGAGAAGGAACCTCATTCTTAAATAATATTTTTAGATCTTTAAAACCAGAGAGGGGTTTAATTGCTATTTCTGTGCAAAGATTAGAAAGCCAGTGTCCGAGGAAGGCTGCCAAGGCACTGGGGTTTACCTCGAGGCTCAAATTGTTTGCCGATGGGTGAGGCTGGGACCCTGGGATCCAGAATAATCTGGCCTCAATCTAACCCATATTTCTGAGAAAGGGAGAAGAAACTCATTCCCAGAGGGCTGAAGCACACACTGTAAGCACTCCAACTTGCCAGGAGAACTTACGATTTTTCGCTCATAAAAGGCTCCGCTGCTGTAGGTGGTCGCCAGGGTGGAGGCGCACTCTTCCAGGTACCAGGGCTTGTAGCCATTCTCGGTGGCGCTGCTGACGGAGATGGTGTAGATGCTGTTGGTGTAGCCATCACACGAGCAGTAGTCTCCCTCTCTCCCACCGTTCCCAGATGCCCAGACGAAAATGGAGCCCAGGCCCTGCCGGCCCTAGAGGGAACAAGAGGAACAAGGCTTAGCCCTGCAGCCAGAACCTTCCCAAATGTTCCTTCAAAGGGGATAAGAAGGGTGCGTTCAGACCATCTGGATGCTGCTGAGAGCATGGTTTTGGGGGCTGTTTCGATTTTAATGGTGTGCTTTTGCCTGTGGCAGCAGCCCTAAAATTGCAGAATCACAGGCTCATAAGGGGGAAAGCGGCCAGAAAGACTCCTCTGTTCCTCACAGGAAAATCCAGGGTCCCAACACAAGCTGCTCGATTCCACAGCCATGCCTATCATTTCCATTATAATGACCTAGGATCAAAGAGACCTAGCAGTGCTGCAAATAACACTGAGATTACAGATGATGGTGGAATTTATAACTTTAATTTTTCTGGGTTGAAAGAGCTGGTCTGGTGGGGAAAAGAATGATTTTTCTGGAAAACATACTTGAAGAAGTACCCTTCTTGCATAGTGAGAGGGATAGGACCATGAACTCTGGGTGAAGACAGAATAGGTGAAAAGGGTTATGTCCAGGAAGCTGGTAGCAGCTTGTGGGTGTCCTGTCAGAGCTCCCCATGGTCTCTGCTGTGGGTAAGTATCAGGGTGGTCTGATTTACATCACTAGCCAAGGGCCTCATTTGTGTGTAGGTTTTCTTTCCTTTTTTTTTTTTTTTTTTTGAGACAGGGGTCTTACCCAGGCTGGTCTGGAACTCCTGGGCTCAGGCGATCCTCCTGCCTCAGCCTTCAGGGTAGCTGTGCTTACAGAAGTGCGCTGCCATGCCCAGCTGTGCACCGGTGTACATTGTTAAGAACGTACACACAAAAGCAAGCAAGTCTTTGAAAGACAGCAGCTGGTCAGGACAGATTCCTGAAGCTCTGCTCTATCCCATACCCACAGGATGGATGACTTCTGACCACACTGAGAATCATTCCAGCCACAAATACCAGCTAAAGATTAGCGAGTGGAAGACTGAACTGACCAATATAGTCCAGATGGCTGGATGGGCTGGTGGTACACAGCTGGCCCGAGAGCAGGGCCAGCGTCCACTTCCACGGGAAACTGGAGCCACTAGCTGGCTACCACATCTCTACTGAGGACCCTCCTTCCCAAACAAATGCAGGAAATTTATACTTATGCTCAACAATTGGCCAATTTAAAGATAACTTGCACCCCAATTCTGCAATCCCCATAGAGCCAAATTGAAGTCTGCTGCTGACCAAACATGTCACACTCACTTTCGGAGCACAATGACTGGACCTGCCTGCTCTGTACACTCACGCCATGGAGGTTTGTAAACCAAGGAGACTCCAGCTCCAACTTGAAGCTCCCAAGAAAGCCCACAGGAAAGTTCTTGAAGCCCACGCAGCCCCGCTGCTTAAGGCTGCCTTGTCCACTCTGCTTTCTGCATCCGCAAGGTGAACCTCGTCTGAGTGGCCAAGAGCTCAACAGAAAGGTCACTCCCAGAAAAGCTAACCTTCTGAGAAGAAGGCACAAAGAGCTCAGGAAGGTGGTGTGTGTGTGTGCATGTGATTACATGCAGGAAGAGATTCAGCTGAAGCCGGTTTAAAGCAACTACAATGCAAATCAAAAGGTATTTAACCCATCAGAGCCTCTCCTTATTCCAGGTGAGAATTAGTCCTAGACACTGCCACTCCTAACTCCCCACCCCACTTGAAATGACTCATAAAATGTCCTTTTGCAAGGTGGAGCATGCAACCTTACTGTTCCAGGAGCAGAGAGAATGGCCAAAAACAGTGCTCCCCAAACTTGAATGTGCACACCCTGGAGTCACCTGGGAACCCTGTTACAATGCAGACTTGCACCCCAAAGTCCAGGGTGGGCCTGAGAGTGTGCATCCCTAATGAGGTCCCAGAGGATGTCAGTGCTGCTGGCTCTGGACCCCACTTTGAATACCAAGAGCCTGAAATGCTCAAGGTTTGCATTTACAGCATGCACCATGCATTTATTATGAGACCAACCCACCCTCATAGGTGTCAACGTATCAACAACCTTTCCCCTCCTTAAAACGGTTTCCGGGAAGGAGACATGGAAATGAGGTGAGGAAACAGTCAGATCTGAGGAGTGTAGAGATGTTTTAACTGTCTCTGAAGACTTTATTTTCATTTCCCAGATCTTCCAGTGGCTTCATGGGAGCCATGGGACAGAAGCTGTAGGGGACATTTCAACCCTAGCCGTGAACTTGCACTTCTTTTCAGTAAACTCACAACTTCAACCCAATCAAATCGTATTTCAGAGTCTTCCCTGGGGAGGGAGAGCTCATTTCATGAGCTCAGAAGCACTGCTACTGAGGGCTAGCAAACACCGGCTACCTGGAGGCGGCCAGTGTCTTTAGCCACAGCAATGTCTAATCACCCTTCTGAATAACCAGGTGTGAGAGGAGTAAGGCTTCCTAAGGACCAACATTAAACAGATCTTTATGCCAAGTTACAGCTTCTGCAGTCTCCCACCACCAGACCACATCATCTACCAAAGATAAAGTCGGATTTTACAGAAGATTGTAGGTGACAAATAGGGCCACAAGGGGGAAAAACAGATGGGGGAATGTGGTTTGGTTTGAGATCATCAAATTTCTAGGAGGATTTTCAGTGACAGATTGAGACAGGTGCAATTTAAGTTTCTCTGTATGACATATTTTACTTCCAAATGACGAAAAAAAAAAATCAAATGACCTCAGTATTTCACGAAACTGTGACAAGGATGAGGGGAAACCACATGGTCCCCTCTGCAACTTTCCCACTCCCCTGACAGCTGGATGAAACCAACACTGCTCAGAACTCAGAATGCAAAGATCCCTCTGCAGCTCCAACCTCCCCAAGCCGCGCACAGGCTCAGTGAACCAGACAGCCCAAACGATCACTGCCAAACCACCAGGACCCCTCCTGGAGAGAGGGTGCCTCATCCTAGGAGCTCCACCTTTGGAAATCATCCCATAGAAATGACAAACGCTCCGCAGTAACCCCATCCAAAGCAATATGTTCTATGCAGGAAATGCCATCTCCAGCTTACCCACCCTCTCCGAAGCTTAAATTTAGCTTAATTTTTAGGATGTCTCGTTTGTCATCAAGACGGAGATCCAAGCGATCCAGTGAGTTGGGGCTGGGAGCCAAGTAATGGAAGGGTGATTTATGTATTCGGCAGTTCTTGGTGGATAGCAGCTGACTTGGTCATACCTGAGTCTGCCAGCACTCACTCGGCCCAGCCTCGGGCCTGGCTTGAGGGCTCAGCAGCCTGATTGAAGCTGCCTTGGTGTTTTCTTGGAGGAATGGAGACAAAGGAAGCTGTCCAGTGTCACAAGGATGCACACTAGGTCCCGTGCTGTGTGCGTGCATGTGTGTGTCTACACTGCCCCTCTTCCTTAATTTTCCTTCTCACATTGAGTGTCTGGGTGAGTACTAAACTTGGAGGGACATGGGGGTAGATACCCCGTATTTGGTCATTGGTTTCTCAGGCATTCAAGCCCTGAGTGGTTGGGGGGTGGGGGCAGTAGAGGAGGAAGCTTCTGTCTCACACTTGCAGAATGACACCAAGTCCTTCAGAGGAGGTGCAGGCGGGTACAGCTGGCAGGAGGTAGAAGATGCAGTGTAGGCCTGATGCCCGGGAAAGGTAAGAAGTGGAAGAAACTCCAGGGTTTCAGCAGGGCAGCAGGGCAGCAAGGCAGCAGGCCTGGGGGGTCTTCTAAGAGAAAAATGCTCATCCCCATAAGAGGAAAGTAATAGATAGTGACCAAACTCAATGCACCCAGGAAAGCAATCAAATGATATTACTTAGAGAAAGGAAATCATGAACACAGTTTAAAAACAGATTCCTCCTCTGTGGGACAGGACTCGGGGGTGGGCCCAGAGAGGCAGAGAAAGACTGTTTGCAATATAATCTCTTCCTATTATCTCACTGACTTATTAGCTGTTTATGAGCCACTGTGTAATCACTATGCATGGGTTATAATACGACGAGAACTTTAAAAATATTTTAAATGATATAAATTTAATGGGCTTGACTCCTGCCACCACCTCCCCATTCTCCCATCCCCCACAGGAGAAGTCAGAGAAGCCTGGACTTCCTGCTGGAACTCCCTGTCCCCACTCCATACAACAGTCACTGACCACACATTGAACTTTGGGCTGGGGCCTGTTCAGCCACCCAGGGCCTCCTGGAAGCTGACCACAGCTCTGTCTGCCTGCTCCAAGAAGCTGTTCTCACCCAGAAATCTGCCTTGCCACCCTGCTTGTAAGAACTGGCTCATCTGCAGCCACCCCCTCCCCCTTCCTCAGCCTTCCTGACACACAAGGATCCGGAACCAAAGACCACAGAGTGGCTGGCGAGTGGCCTTGCAGGAGCCTGCCAGCCTCCCCTTGGCCCATCAGCAGAGAAGCATCTTTGCTCTGCCTAGCCCCTTGTGAGGTTCTCCTGGAGAAGTTCCAATTGGGCTGGGCTGTGTGCTGGTAGGGGACACCCTGACCACTGCTTCCTGCTGCAGTGCAGCCTGGGTGAGTACATACCCCGCGATGAATGCAGAAAGTTCCACGGCTGGGTGTTTCTAAGGGCAGGTGGGCCGAGGCCCCTGCATAGTCCAAGTAACAGGCCAGGGGAGCTGCCTTGGACCCCTGTCACCCACCTGTGTACCCCCTTCAGCCAGGGATAGGTAAACTCCAAGGCAGAGAGGGTCGTGCTAGCAGTGACCACCTGGTTGTCACTGGAACAACTGTTCTGGAACAAGGCAAAAACACTTCTGCTCTCATTGGTAAAGAGCCACTTCTCAGACTCCCCAAGTGACTCCTCCACACTGGCCCTGGCACCTGGCACAGCAGAGTCTTCCCAGTCTGGTTTCAGGGCTGTGGCCAGTGTCACTCTGGTATTTAATTGTTAAAAATGTTTACTGTCACCCTTGTCCCAGAGTGCTCCCTTGTAGCCCTGGGTTACTCACACCTTTTTAATGCCATACTCGAAAGCCTGCTTAGCCAGTCGGCCGGGCCCATCCACCGTCTTCCCATCGTCGTCTGGCCCCCAGCTGGCACTGTAAATGTCGATGTAGTTGGGTCTGATGCCCAGCGACTTTGCCTCGACCACATCTGTGACGTCGCCATCCAGCATGCGGATGCCTGAAAGCACAGAGGAGGCTCAATGTCGGCACCCAGCGCTCCGGGCACACAGCGACCGGAACCCGGGCCCAGGAAACTCAGACAAGGACACTGTATCACAGAGTCCCTCCCCAGCAGGGACTGTTCCCTGTCATTTTGCAAAACTGGCTCCTCTTCTCCATGCTGGCTGATGTGAAAGAATTAAAATGACAACTCAGGCCAGGGCAACAAAAGAAACCAAGCTACTTCCTAAAGAAAGAGTTTAGTTTCCCTCAGTGCTATGATGTCCTGCTGGTATCTAACAATGCATATTTCTGTTTCTTATTTTAAAAAACAAGAACTATTATAATAATAATAATTATTACTTTGAGACAGAGTCTCACTCAGTCACCCAGGCTGGAGGGCAGTGGTGCAATCTTGGCTCAAAGCAACCTCCACCTCCCGGGTTCAAGTGATTCTCCTGCCTCAGCCTCCCGAGTAGCTGGGACTACAGGCACACACCACCATGCCCGGCTAACTTTTTTATTTTTAATAGAGACAGGATTTGGCCATGTTGGCCAGGCTGGTCTCGAAAAGTTCCACAACCTCAAGTGATCCACCTGCCTCAAACTCCCAAAGTGCTGGGATTACAGGTGTGAGACACCACTGCCAGCTAAAACGCACATTTCTATAACGGAACTCCAGAGCCTTTTCAACTCTCCCAGCTGTTGAGAGTTCACATCTGTTTCTCTTTCCTTTATAATTCTACTCTGACGTACAACTTACGATGTACCAAATAATGAGGTTTCAACCTGGAAGACAGAGGCCTCCACTCTAGGTTATAATGGAAGGGACTGGGGTCTTGGACTTCGCTGGCCAGCTCATCTCAATTTGGGTTTGGGATCTATGTTCCCTGGAGGGGTCTTTAGAGGTGGGGAGTCCAGCTTCCTCAAGAGCACCCCAAAAAGAGAGGGGTGAGGGGCTCCCACAAGTCTCTCCCAATGCCTGCCATCCCAGCCAGGGGCCTCCCTTCTTGCCTCATACTTCGCATCTGCCTTTATCACTGGTTGCCCTCTGCAGCCAGAAAGTCGCCCAAACAACAGTGCCTCCCCCAGAGAAGGCATCTGAGAAAGGCCTAGCATGAAACGGGGAAGCAGAGGGGTAATGACGGCCACGGACACACTCTTCCTGGATTCTAGTAGATACAGAAAGTTGACTTCTCTGAGGCTCCGGGAATCTTGCCACCCGAACCTGGGTCAGCTCTCTTCACGGCCACTTGACACCCACAACTCCCCGCTTAGAGGCCCCTGGGAGCCCCTCACCCACGGGGCCCAGCTCTGCGTGTATGATGACCATGCCTTCATCAAGACAAATTCTAAATCTTAGAGCTATTTAAGACGCAATGGAAAAGAGGACTTCTTCTGATTATAAGAATAGTATATGCTCTTGCCCAAACTTTGGGAAATAGAGAAATAAGCAAAAGTATTTTGGCTATTTTCTTTTCTTTTTTTGTTTTAGAGATGGGGTCTCATTCTGCCACCCAGGCTGGAATGCAATGACACAGATCATAGCTCACTGCAGCCTCGAACACCTAGGCTCAAGCAATCATCCCACCTCAGCCTCCCAAGCAGCTAGGACCACAGGTACACACCACTGCACCTGGCTGGTTATTTTCTTCTAGTCTTTTTCTTTGCCTCTAGCATACACCTTCTTTCCAAATCCTTTTTTTCCCCTACTGAGCTTTATACAGAGCATTCCCCTGTGCCATTAAAGACTCTTCCAAGGCTCAGTGGCTGCAGCTCCCTGCCACCATGCACACACCGCTGGCCCAGGCAGCCTTCCTTCTGAGGTTCACCTTCTGAAGTAGGGGTTCCCCACCTCACCCACACTAGTCTGCGCCTGTTTGTTCTATATCCCAGAATCTACATCAACACGTAGTGCATACTCAAAAGCAGAAACTTTAAATATGATTGACTTTAAAAAACAAAATAGTGACTTTTCCCTGAGGTTAAAAGAGGTGGTGTAGGACTCATGCAGAAGAGCCACAGGAAGGAGACCCTGGAGGTAACACCCTCCCTGGGCGCTCAGGGACAAACATTTTATGTGAGTGGAATCCTACTGTCCCATCCACTTAAATGATAATCATGGGTAAGCTCTTTTGATGGAAATTGATGGGCAGAGATCCCTAACACATATATTTCAAAGGTTCTCGTCCTATAATCTTTCACCCAGTAGCACATGGATTATAAACAAATAACTAAATGTACTTCTTGACTTGCCAGGGTAAGAAACTTCCAACCTAAAAGGAATTTGAAGATGATTTTGCTGCAGTAAATTCTTCCATTCCATCCATTCATTCTACCCAGTTTTGAAGGTTCAGGTTTCCCTAAGGTTTTCCCCTTAACATATACGCTGAATTTTCCCAGGCATGAATCAAGACAGAGAATACAAGAGTCACCACAGACAGTTCTTGGGAGGCCAGGTAGGGTAGCTGGTAGTGGGAAAGGGAGGACAACTCTAGGGCTCAGCACGTTGACCTTAACACTTCGGTGGGACACCAAGCTTAATGGAAACTTCTGCTCCAAAAGCCTGAAATTGTATTCAAAATCATTGTCAGAGAAATTTATACCAAAGCAATAGCAAGGTTGAGGCATAGGAGACATCAGAAGTTCAACAGTGCTAGAGCCATTTGGCAGTGTCAGCCAAGTGGGCATGGGCAGTGATTGAGGATGGGGCTGAAGTCATGGGAAGAGCCATCTCTTTATAGCTTGAAGGCCTTAACAAAGAGCAGCAGGAATAAATTTAACTTCTGTGTTATCTATCTTCTCTTCTGGCTCCACCTATTTCCCTTCCTCTCTTTCCTACCTCAGCGACCTGGCTGCAGCATGGCCCGGGGAAGCCACTAGTATCCAGGCACTGAGATAGCACAGGGCAAGTGGACTTAGATGCCTTGACGCCTGCTCCCAAGCGGAGGCCCACAGATGGAGCTGTCACCCACAGTGTGCCTCGGAGCCTGCAGGAGGGAGACAGGGCATGCCACGAGTGAAGACCTTGCCTTCACCAACAACTGTGACCAGGTAGTGACTTTGAAGTTCTCCCGTCTCGCTAGGCCTTAGTCTTCTGCATACTGCAATGATGATAGTTATCATATATAGAGGGATGTCAAACAAATGAAATCGGATGATCCGTGTAAAGGGTCTGGCACACAGTAAGCATTCAACGTGTGTGTTTGCTGCTAGTTTGACCCCACCGAGCCTCAGTTTTCCCATCTGTAAAAATGGAAGTAGTAACAATAACTGATTGGTTTTTCTTTTTGTTTTCTAAAAACATATGACTTGATAAGCACAAAAGATTGTATGTCACATACACGTTAGTTATAAAGCCTAATAAAAAAATGGATACCCATGAACCCTCCACCCCTGATGCAAGAACAGGAACATGACCCACTGGGGGCCTCTACTCCTGTGTCCTCCCTGTCACTCCCCGGTTCTCAGAGAAAAATGATCAGAATTTTTGGGTTATTCATGCCATTGCCTTTTTTTTTTTTTTTTTTTTTTTTGAGATAGCGTCTCACTCTGTTGCCCAGGCTAGAGGGCAGTGGCGCCATTTTGGCTCACTGCAACCTCCGCCTCCCAGGTTCAAGTGATTCTCCCCGCCTCAGCCAACCAAGTAGCTGGGATTACAGGCGCCCACCACCACATGTGGCTAAGTTTTGTGTTTTTTAGCAGAAACAGGGTTTCACCATGTTGGCCAGGCTGGTCTTGAACTCCTGACCTCAGGTTATCTGCCCACCTCACATGCCATTGCTTTTTAAATACTACTAGTTTAATACAATTGTATATATGCTTAAGTGATATATTGTTTAATTTTGTTTGTACTGAGAATTAATCCTTTGTTGGTAATACAGGTTATAAAAATCTCCCAGTGTATGCTTGATCTTCTCACTGTGTTTATGGTATCTCTTGATAAACAGAGGTTCTTAATTTTAATAGAGCAAGAGCTCACCTCCCTGTGAAGATCAAAGGAGTCATAACAGGGGCCAACCTTCTCCGGGTTTGTTGGCATCTATTGTAAGGTTCCTTCCCCGCTTTTATAGGCAGGGCAGAGCCACCTCTAGGCCCAGCCCACATGGGCTGAGCATCAGCTCATTGTACTTCCTCCTTTCTGGATAGAGAGAAGGGGTCGGGTGGACTTGAAGTGGGGTGTTTCCCAAACCTTTGGTCCATGTGCCTGGCATCCCATCTCCATGGCAGTGTCAGGGACACTGGGCCCAAGTGTCCAGCTCTCTCAGCTGGGAACCTCCAAGAGAAGGGCCAGGGCCAGGGCCAGGACCAGTGCAAGAGGTTGGCAAGAGCATGGCCCCTGGCAAGATACAGAGCAGCTCACAGCAGGGAGAAGAAAGTGGGGTCAGAGAGTCCTGGTGTGGAATCTCACTTCTACATGACCTTGGGCCATGGTCTCAACCTCTCTAAATCATGTTTTCTACAGTATTTATCTACCGGGGCAGTTAAGAAGATTAATGAAAAGCTAAGTTGAGGCCCTGGTCTCGGTACTGCTGGAGAAATGGCAGCAGGGTTCCTTTTGCCCTTACATTCGGCCATGGACTCTCCAGGGGAGGAGACCTCACTGGTCACACAGGGGGTCAAGACCAATTCTGATGCTCTAATGGTGAAACTGATCCTATTCTAGGATTCTCTCTATAAGTTATAGGTGTTGAAATGCCTAGTTTTGAACAAGAAGAACGGGATGCCAGGAGACATCCAAAAATACATAAAAACATATGACCAGAATGATTTCCCAACACCTCTCACCATGCTTTTCATCTTGGAAGAAGACTGACTGATGTGTGGGAAAGCAAGCATCATGCGCTTAGATTTTAATGAAGCATCTATTTTCCCCAACACTGACAAGTTGCCAAAAAAGAAAAGGTAAATATTTTCAGTAGAAGCCTGCTGTTCCAACATGAGCTTTAAATGTGAATGGCTCTCTGGAAATGCCGAGGAGAAGAAAAACAGTAATGATTTCTCTAATGAAAAAAGAAAGGCCCATTTACTATAAAATGTCAGATATAAACTTGATTTGGGCAAATCGTTTTGGTGGCATTGATGGCAATGAGCTCCCCATTGTCAGCTTGCTAACAGACTGCTTTTTGGCATGCTGGGTTCAGAGCACAATGTGGCACAATGAACACGCCTGCCCGGTGCCCTCTAAGGACAAGTCTGTGGGTGTGAGGCAGGAGGAGTGTTGAGTAGAAGGAAGATGGTTGCTTTGGAGAACCTGGTGCCTTTGTGTTTGAGGGAAGAACTCGGGGTGCTATGGGAACCAATCCCCGCACTGACAATTCCAGCTGCCCACAGAAGCTCCATCCAGGAAAGAATCACACCACTTTGCCTTGCTTTAAATAATACATGCATTCCTATAAAATCTCCTAAACCCAATAATATTTTAAATGCCCTGGGAGAACTTGCTGAAATGAATGATTTTATAAGTCACTTAATTAAGTTAAAAACAAACAAACAAACAAAACCAAAAAAAAGCCACTGTTTTTTCATAGTGACCTGTCTTTCCTCCCTTTCCCCTGCTTCCATTTTTTTTTTTTTTCCCAAGACAGAATCTCCCTCTGTCATCCAGGCTGGAGAGCAGTGGCGTGATCTCAGCTCACTGCAACCTTGCCTCCCAGGTTCGTGATTCTCTTGCCTCAGCCACTGGAGTAGCTGGGATTACAGGTGCATGCCACCACGCCTGGCTAATTTTTCTATTTTTAGTAGAGATGGGGCTTCACCATGTTGGCCAGGCTGGTCTCAAACTCCTGACCTCAAGTGATCCACCCATTTCGGCCTCCCAAAGTGCTGGGATTACAGGTATGAACCGGCCTCCTGCTTCTAATGTATGTCTCGACTTCCCAAATAGCAGGCTTGTATAAGGCAAGGTGAACCTATCAACATGCAGCTGGCCTCAGTCAGCACGAGACACAGCCTTTCCCCTGAAAACTTTCTAGGAAGCTCAGCATTAAGAGCAATGGGAAGAACACACCCACACGCCCACACACGCACGCATACATGCACATCAATACAAGTCAGCCCTCCTGCCCGGGTGGTTAATGGCTGGAGGAAGGCAGGGAGCGGGACATGCCGGGCCCACTTTTGTTTATTGAGAAGTAATGTATTTTGCCTTCAGCAAATGAATGGCAATGCAGAAGCAATGAACAGCAGCAAATAAAATTAGACTGTCGCTTCCTGAGTGTGACAAATAGGCCTCCCCAACACATTTTGCTCATTAGCCCTGGGTTTATTTTAGTAAGTCCATAGAGAATTATGTTTTGTTTTTGTTTTGTTTTTTCAGTAAAACTATAGCACATTCTGTTCTATGAGCATCCATTCTGGGCCAAGTAAGGTTTCAACAGTTATTTAGAAATGCTACAATCCTAAAAGGTTTCTGTCAACCCTCATTATCACCTAAGACAATAGACACGACTCTCAAATTGCTAACTATGCCCCCACAGGACAGCCTTGTTCTAGGAACTCCAGGGACCTGTGGTCTGCTGAGTTGTCAAGGCAGATCTACGTTCACCATTGTGACATCAAGTGTGTGGGGACCCGCGGGGAATCACCAAGCCAAATCTCTTCCTACTTCCTGTTCTGTTCCTGATGCCCTGATGGAGCCACTCCACCTCCTTCTAGAGTGGAAACGCAGCTATAGCCAGCGGTGCCCCTTATGGGCATGTCCTGCACGCAGCCCTGGATCCAGGAGATGTGGTCTGTCTCAGGTCGGGTCCTGTGATAACTAAGACTGGCTTCCCCAGTCTGTGGTCCATGTGTCTGGCATCCCATCTCCATAGCTGTGTCATGGACACAGGTGTCCAGCTCTCTCAACCAGCAACCTCCAAGAGAAGGGCCACGACCAGTGTGGTCTGGCAAGGGTAGGGCCCCTGGCAAGACACAGAGCAGCTCATGGTAGGGGGAAGAGAGCTGGGGTCAGAGAGTCCTGGGGTGTAATCTCGGCTCTGCATGACCTTGGGCCATAGTCTCAGCCTCTTTAAATCATGTTTTCTATAACATCTATCTGCCAAGGCAGTTGAGAAGATTAATGAAAAGCTAAGTTGAGGCCCAGGTCCTGGTCCTGGTACTGCATCTGGGATAACTTCGGTATTACCCATCTTCTCTTCTGGCTCCATCTATTTCCCTTCCTCTTGTATTTTCAGTATCTGATGCTTTGACATCTGGGGCTTGCTGACCCTGGAGAGACTGTTCCTTCAGGGGCTACCCAGTGTCTCGGGATAGTAAACTACCCATCAGGAGTGTGCTTTTCACATGCAAGCCAACTAATCCAGAGTCTGCACCCCAGCCCCCTCCATCACAGGCTCTCACACACCAAGCCACTACTCCCCTAACCTAACCACCCAAGGCCAGGTGTCCGGCAGCTAGGGACAGCTCCTATTCCCCTGAGTCTGCTGAAATTATTCAAAGTAGCTGATTCTGAACTTGCCTTCTCTGCCTCACCCACACCTTCCTACAGAATCCATCATAAGGCCTCTGGCCCATGTTTTCCCCTCTCTCCTGCCTCCTGACGGACCCCAGTGCTTCCCTGTGTGGCCCTGCATGCAGTACTGGGACACATCCTCTTGGGAACTGTAACAAACCACCTTTTCAATGCATGGCAGTGGTCTCCTCATCAGCTGGCCTTGCCAAACCTAAATAATAAGGAAAACGATTGTATATATTTAAATAGATCTCTCTTTGATAATTGGGTCCTGTTGATTCTTCAAAGAACAATATAAAACTGGAAAAGCCTTAGCCATGATCTAGAGATTTGACATCTAGGCTGACCCTTTCATGGTCTTCCTACTAGGGAATGAGGGCTGGAGAACAGAAGTGCATGGCCCAGGCACTCACAGGGAGCCAGTGAGAGCCGGCAGCTTGGGACACAGGACAGGACAGCAGGCTTCTGAGCCAGACGGAGCACCTGTACATCTGCACCGCACATGAGGATGGCAAGGAACCCCAGAGGAGGCACACGTGCAAAGAAAGCAAACCCATGTCCTGAATGGACCTCTGAAGGAGACACAGCCGGTGAAAAGGAGACGCTCACGCCGCCATGAACAAAGGCCACCCTGGAGCTTGTTTCTAAGACTTAGCATGCTCTCTTCCTGTCTCTTTGCTTCTTTCTTATGTACACCCAGGAAGAAAGCCTCTCAGCAGCCATCTCGGGAACCCAGATCTGTGCAGTCCACAGCATTCGAGAGCCAGCCTCACCCATCCTCTGCCTGTGTCTGCAGGAGGGCAGCCTGGGGAGGGCATGGCCACCTGGGAGACACAGGGCAGAAGGGGCTATGCCAGCTCTTGTCCATCTCCTCCTTCCTATGGCTCCTGCTTAGCCTGGGGATGCTCAGATCTAGCAGGCAGGGGCCTTGGATAAGGATGTGTTGGGGGGAGGTGAGGGACGAGGAAGTGGGGAACCCCCGCTCCCTGACAGCACCAGCTCCTAACATTCACCAAATCCCCCCAAACCCCCCAGTGCATTTTAAATCCTCTTGCAGTTGAAAATGCACTGGGAACCTTTGAAGATTAATCTACAGCTTAAACCGTTCTCTTAAAATGCTCACAAGCCTAAACTGCTTAATGGAAACACTAATGAGACTGAATTCTGTGACTCAGAATTAACATAATTAACCAATTTATGGGCATGGATTAATTTAGCTGTTATGTACTTAACATTTTTGTGTTTATGAAAGGAAAAACAGGATTCAGTTCCCCAATCAAAATGTGGAGCAAAAACGCCAACAGGAATCTGGTCGCTGCTGTTTACTTTTCCTTCCCAGAAACAGGGTAAACACGCTCTGAAAAGATGCGCCTATGTCCGGGGGCCTGAGCTGGGGAGCTTTTCTGTTTGTCAGGTGGGAGGGCTCCCTGCGGTCTCCAGCTGCCCTGCTCCCTTGCTGCAGGCCCCAAATGCAGCCTACTCCGGATCCACCTCAGGGATCCTGCCCTGTGGGCTGGCAATGCTTCTCAAAAGCAGGGAGGCTGGGCACGGTGGCTCACGCCTGTAATCCCAGCACTTTGGGAGGCTGAGGCGGGCGGATCACGAGGTCAGGAGATCGAGACCATCCTGGCTAACACAGTGAAACACTGTCTCTACTAAAAATGCAAAAAATTAGC
Organism: Macaca mulatta; assembly: GCF_049350105.2. Classification (NCBI taxonomy): domain Eukaryota; kingdom Metazoa; phylum Chordata; class Mammalia; order Primates; family Cercopithecidae; genus Macaca; species Macaca mulatta. The sequence goes on from NC_133412.1 coordinate 91,772,247, forward strand.
CAAGTGTGGTGGCGGGCGCCTGTAGTCCCAGCTACTTGGGAAGCTGAGGCAGGAGAATGGCGTGAACCCGGGAGGGGGAGCTTGCAGTGAGCTGAAATCGCGCCACTACACTCCAGTCTGGGCGACAGAGCGAGACTCTGTTTCAAAAAAAAAAAAAAAAATGCAGGGAAACTGTACCATAATGCAGTGTCCCACATGACACCCCTCCTGCCTTAGGAAAGTGTCTGAATCTTGTTAAGTATCAGCACACGTGAGGAACTTGCTAAAGGGTAGAAGCCTGGTAAAGTTAAAGGAGTGAGGGCCCCACTCACCTGCCCTGTATATTGCAAACTTCCCTGAGAGAGCAGGTTCCACTCCAGCCAAGCCAGCACACCTGGCTCCCCAGCAAGCTTTTCTAAGGATGCCGCATGGGGCACGAAGCCAGGAGGACCTAGTGCAGTGGATGGGCTCACATCCTCGGCCTGCATTCTAGGAGGGACCTTCACACTGTTTTTGTTTTTTGTTTTGTTTTGTTTTGTTTTGTTTTTGAGTTAGAGTCTTGCTCTGTTGCCCAGGCCGGAGTGCAGTGCCACAATCATGGCTCAGTGCAGCTTCAAACATCTAGGCTTAAGAGACCTCCCTGCCTCAGCCTCCTGAGTGGCTGGGATTACAGGCATGAGCCACCATGCCTAGCTAATTTTTAAATTTTTTGTAGACACAGGATCTCACTATGTTGTTGAGGCTGGTTTCAAACTCCTGGCCTCAAGTGAACCTCCTGCCATGGCCTCCCAAAGTGCAGGGATTTTAAGTGTGAGCCGCTATGCTTGGCCAGGGCCTTTACAATTCTGCAGGCCCCAGCAGGAAGGGCTTGCCATGCAGCTCAGCCTGCACTCACCTTGAGGTGAGATGGCAGTGGAGGCAGCCAAGTCTGAGAGCCCCCCACCACCAATGCCGCCCTGAAGCAGATGGGCTGGGAGGGAAGGAAAATTAGAGAGAGAGAGAGAGATGTGCCAGGCCAAAATTAAAAAGACAAAAAGGTGAACGGAGCAAGAGAGCAAAGAAAGGATGAATGAGAAGAGGGGCTATGTCTGCTGCCCTCTCTCGCTCCCTCCTGTGCTGCTCCCATTATCATAATTTTTTAGGCCGGGAGGAAGAGGTGAGGCCAAGATATGCTTGGAAGGAATCAGAATTCAGTCAAGAAGAATACAGTTATACACTGTGAAGGCTTCCCCTTCTGCTTCTGTTTCTGGCCACTGGGCTTGGTGGCAGCTGTTCTCATCTGGTCACCGTTATGTCCTAGCATCAGAGGGCTACGATTGCAAAGGTGGAATCCAGGCTTCAGGGCAACAGGCCTAAGCTCAAGCCTCTGCTCTGCCTCTTGGCAGCTGAGTGAACCCGGACGTGGCAATTCATCTCTCTGTTAGTCTCCCCTTGTGGGAAATGGCCAAGAGAACGTCCAACGCACAGACGCCCACTAAGAACTGGATGCAAAGATGACTACAAGTGCTTGGCAATCAACAGCAATCGGCAAGAGGTGTCACCATCTGCATCACAGTGAAAAGACTCAGGACACCCAACCCAGGAGGAAAACTGAGCATGCAGCCTACCTCTCCCCAGGGCCTGGATCCCTAGGAATAAAACTTAAAACGAACAAATCTGAACCAGCCCTGGGAAACGAGATCAGCACAGACAAGCTGCCTTGAGGCACTGAGGAAAGACCGGAAGTGGAGGGCATCAGGTGGCAGCAGGAGGCGGTGTCCTGGCAGGAGGACATCTGAGTGGGGAATGATTCCAGAGCTGCGGAAGGTGCCAGGCCAGGTGTGCAAGGACGGGAGGAGCCCCAAACAGGCCTCGGAGTAAGGAGCCGGGGTGGCAGGTCAGCTGCCTCAGTCTCCAGGCTGAGTGGGGACAGCAGCAGAGTCATCTTGAGGCTGGTGCATTGAGACAGGGTCCCGAGGCCAGAGCACCAGGATGATGCCCTGGGAGCGGGGAGTCTTTCTAGCACCCTCTCAGAAATGCTATCCAGCAACAGGCCCCTCCACTCCACATCACAGAAAGACCCCTGCCGTCAGACCAGACAACCACCCACAGCCACATGGGGATCTGTGAGCACATGCAGGGGTGGACAACCAAGAAGCAGCCCATGTTTGAGGAAAACCAATCCCAAGAAAGAGGGGCACCCAATTAAAAAGCAATATGAACCAAACCAGAGGGACCCGAGGAGACAGGGCTAATAGAACAAATGGAAAAACCAATACACAATAAGTAGGCCAAATGCCACGGTAAGGAACCGTGGCACCACCCCCACCTACGGCAGCACAGCCTGAGTGGCGAGCCTAGACCTCCACCCACGCGAGGATGAAATGAGGCGCCCAACCCTGCTGCTGGGGCATGTCAGGAAACAGCAGGTAGGAAGCAGGGCTTTTATCCCCAGCAACCTCAAAAGGGGCCCACTTGCGTGGTGCCAGCAGATATCATGCCATGAGCCTGGTCTTCCAACCACACCCAGCAGTAACAAAGTGTCCGCTCCCTCCCCTGGAGTTGTGTCAGGATGCCTGGTGGAGAGTCAGAAGCCTCACTGTTGCTCACAGTAACGAGGGGACCTGCACTGTGGGGTCATGGGAGGCACACAGGGAGTGGGACCCCCCGCCCCTACTCAGCACTGATGAGGAGCCTTCCCACCCTTGGGTATCAGCAGAGGGTGAATGGGGGCCCTGGACATACCTACATCTGGCAATAATGAAATGGTACCCCTTGTCCTCTGCAGCAACAGTGCCAGAGAGAGCCAGCTGAAACAGAAGGCTGAAATCAGGTATAGCCTCATAACATAATGTGAAAATGTACAGGTTTCAAAGGAATATCACATGTCATTCCAAGAACAACTAGGAAGATCTCAAATGCGTAAAGAAAGACAATCACCGATGCCGACATGGAGGAAACAGGGGTGCTGGAACCATCTGACAAACATTTTATTCATTTTCTTCCTTTTTTTAGGTTTACCTTTTAAAATTACTTTTAAGGATATATTAGTTGTATATTAATAAAGATTTTAAAGAAGCCATGATAAAAATACCTAGGTGAGCAATTACAAATATGCCTAAAACAAATGAAAAAATAGAAAGTCTCAATAAAGAAACCCAAAGTCTCAGCAAAGAAATAGAACATATAAGAGGAACCAAGTAGAATTATTAGAACTGAAAATACAATAATCAAAAAGCTCAGTGGATGGGCTCAATAACAGAACCCACAGGACAGAAGAAAGAGTGAACTAGGAAATAAAAAATATACACATAGAATTACCCAATCTGAACAACATAAAGAAAAAAAATTTTTTAAATATGAACAGAGTATTAGGGACTTGCGAGACTATAACAAAGACCTAAACTTCATGTCACTAGAGTGGACAGGAGGAGAGGAAAAAGGGCCAGGCATGGTGGCTCACACCTGTAATCCCAGCACTTTGGAGGCCAAGGCAGGAGGATTGCCTGTGGCCAGGAGTTCGAGGTTACAGTGTGCTATGATCACCCCACTGCACTCCAGCCTGAGCGACAGAATGAGACCCATCTCAAAAAAAAAAAAAATAAATAAATAAATAAAACAAGAAGAAGAAGAAGAAGGAGAGGAAAAAGAAGTGGGGGCTGGAAAAGTTCTCAAAGAAATAATGGCTAAATGCTCTCCAAATTTGGCAAGAGATATAAACCTACAGATTCACCAAGTTTACTTTCAAGTTTTCTAAATGACATTTGATGGTTGAAGCAAAAATTACAACACTGTCTGATGTGGTTCTAAATGAATGTATGTTTGAGATGTATGTATATTACAAATATAAATGGGAGAGAATATTGGGATATAAAGGAAGGTAAGGCTTCTATACCTCACTCACGCTGGTAAAATGACAACATCCATAAAATTGATTGTGATAAGTTACGTGTGTATAATACCAAGGGAAGCCACTAAAAAAGCTATACAAGAAGATATACTCAGAAACATTATACACCAAGCGAAATTCTAAAAAGTGTTCAAGTAACCCACAGGAAGGCGGAAAAAAAAATAGAGAAACTAAATACAGAGAAAAAAGAAGAGAGAAGTTAAAATGGCAGACTTAACCCCTAATGTACAATAATTACATTAAATATTAACTATCTAAATACAGTAATTAAAATAGATTGGCAAGTGAATCTAAAAACATTGCTAACGTTTGACAGCAGACTGGGGGGCTATAGTTAGCAACAATATATTAAATATTTCAGTGTAGAAGAGAGGACTTGAAATGTTACCAACACATAGACATGATAAATACCCAAGATGACGGATACCCCAAATATCTTGATCATTCTACATTCTATGCATGTAGAAAACATTCACATGTACCTCATAAATATGTAAAATACTGTTTATCAACAAAAGAAAAAAACCAAGAGGCAACTTCTACTATGCTGCACTCTCTAATAAAATTTTTATACAAGAAAAATAAATAAAAACATGGCCCAAATATATGCTATCTACAGGAGACTCAACTCAAATATAACAATATAGGCAGGTTGAAAGCAAAAAGATGGAAAAATATATACCATACAACCATTAATCAAAGGAAAGTAGGAGTAGCTATATTAATATCAGATAAAGTAGACTTCACAGCAAAAAAATTTACCTGAGACAAACAGACACCCCTTATCAGCAACACTGAATTCCAGAGACCATGGGGTAAGATTTTTAAAATTACGAGTGAAAATTATTTTGAACTTAAAGTCAAAACCTAGCCAAATTTGTAGGGAGAAAATAATGACATTTTTAGACTTCAAGGACTCAGAAAATTTACTATCTATATAACCATTCATACATATAGCAAGCACTCAAAATATCTTTTGAGAATGAATAATTTAATAGATGAGAAAATCTAGTAAAATAAAAAATTCACATAACAAAAAGATGTAAGAAAAAAGAAACAATGGTGACCAATGAAATTAGTTAGATTTTATACTGAAGCTCACATAATTGTTGATGCATAATGTAAAGTTGTTAAAAATAATATGGAGTTAAATTTTTGAATGATCCCAATTCAAGGAGGTGATGACAGAGAGAAGATGGCAGAGGAATGGAGCTATGGTAAGTTTCTTACGTTGCTCAGGTGAAAGAGTTAAGTATTGATTAGTGCTAAACACTGTAGAGAAATATAAATTCCAATAACTATGCTTAAAGAGTAACAGAATAACAGATTTAGAATGTAAAAATTTCAACCCATTAGAATGAAAGAAAAGAGAAGAAACTACCTCTAACCAGCAAAAGGAACATAAAGATGGATTGGTAGACAGATGGATGGATGGATGGATGGATGGATGGATGGATGGATGGATGAATGGAAGGATGGATGGATGGATGGAAGGATGGATGGATGGATGGATGGATGGATGGATGGATGGATAAATAGATCAAAACACAATAATAGAAATAAATCCAAAGATATATGAAATCAGCACATGTACGAATATAACAAAGTCCTTCTTTTAAGAGACTCTTCAACTGTGTTAAAAACATAAATCCAGATACATGCTGCTTATAAAACCAACATTAGAAATAAAGAATATATGAGAAAAAGGATAACATAATTTAGCAAGTGTGCTACTTTTATCAATCAAAGTACAGGTGTTATATCAGCCAAGGTACAATTAAAGGCAAAAATGAGACAGAGAGGATTTTATAGTGATGAAGATTCATTATACCTTGTAATGTACCTTGTAACACAGCTATAAAATGTGTACAGCAAAAATGGAAAGAAACTGACACATCCATAATCATCATGGAAACCAGCATCCCTTCTCAGAAATAGATCAGGTAGACAAAAAGTAAGAAAGACTCCAGAACTTTTGAATGAACTTGATAGAACACACAGGTGACAGAGGCTGATGCCTAAAGGTATCAGGCAGGCAGGGTAAATTGCTAAAGCGGCCAGGTCTGTGAAGGCCACCTGGGGATGGGTGGATTGCCCTTTGAGTTAGGAGCAATCGCAGCCAACTGTTGCCATTAAGGAATGAGGGCTCAGCATAGCCAGAGCTGCTAAGCTTTCACAGAAAGCCCCAAATCCATATTTTTACATAAAATACTGTGATTTGTAAATGTTTGCTCAAGTTTTCAAAAATATACTTGTGTGAGTCAAACAAAACATGTCTGCAGGCCAAAGGCAGCTTATGGGCTACCAGTTGCAATCCCTAATCTGATACAGATTTTTTTACTCAATGAGCATAGAATAAAAATACTCTTCAAACACTGTTATGGTTCGGCTGTGTCCCCACCCAAATCTCAACTAAAATTAAATCTCCCAGAATTCCCACAGGTTGTGGGAGGGACTCAGGGGGAGGTAACTGAATCATGGGGGCCAGTCTGTCCTGTGCTATTTTCGTGATAGTGAATAAGTCTCACGAGATTCTGATGCGTTTTTCAGGGGTTTCTGCTTTTGCTTCCTCCTTATTTTTCTCTTGCCACCACCATATAAGAAGTGTCTTTCGCCTCCCACCATGATTCTGAGGCCTCCCCAGCCATGTGGAACTGTAAGTCCAATTACATGTCTTTTTCTTCCCAGTCTCGGGAATGTCTTTATCAGCAGCATGAAAATGGACTAATACAGTAAATTGGTACCCATAGAGTAGGGCGTTGCTGAAAAGATACCCAAAAATGTGGAAGCAACTTTGGAACTGGGTAACAGGCAGAGGCTGAAACAGTTTGGAGGGCTCAGAAGACAGGAAAATGTGGGAAAGTTTGGAACCTCCTAGAGATTTGTTGAATGGCTTTGACAAAAATGCTGATAGTGATATGAACAATAAGGTCCATGGTCAGGTGGTCTCAGATGGAGATGAGGAACTCGTTGGGAACTGGAGCAAAGGTGACTCTTGTTATGTTTTAGCAAAGAGACTGGCAGCATTTTGCCCCTGCCCCAGAGATCTGTGGAACTTTGAACTTGAGAAAGATGACTTAGAGTATCTGGCAGAAGAAATTTCTAAGTAGCAAAGCATTTAAAAGGTGACTTGGGTGCTGTTAAAAGTATTCTGTTTTAAAAGCGAAGCAGAGCATAAAAGTTCAGAAAATTTGCAGCCTGACACACAGTAGAAAAGAAAAACCCATTTTCTGAGGAGAAACTCAAGCCAGCTGCAGAAATCTGCATAAGTAACAAGAAACCTAACATTAATCTTCAAGACCATGGGAAAGTGTCTCCAGGCCATGTCAGAGACCTTCACAGCAGCCCCTCCCATCAGAGGCCCAGAGGCCCAGGAGGAAAAAGTAGTTTCATGGGCCAGGCCCAGGGTCCCTGTACTGTATGCAGCCTAAGGACTTGGTGCGCTGTGTCCCAGCCACGCCAGCCGTGGCTGAAAGGAGCCAATGTACAGCTCAGGCTGTGGCTTCAGAAGGTGGGAGCCCCAAGCCTTGGCAACTTCCATATGTGTGTTGAGCCTGCAGGTGCACAGAAGTCAAGAATTGAGGTTTGAGAATCTCTACCTAGATTTCAGAAGCTGTAGGGAAACACCTGGATGCCCAGGCAAAAGTTTGCTGCAGGGGTGAGGCCCTCATGAAGAACTTCTGCTAGGGCAGTGCAGAAGGGAACTGTGGGGTCAGAACCCCCACAAAGAGTCCCTACTGAGGTACTGCCTAGTGGAGCTGTGAGAAGAGGGCCACCATCCTCCAGACCCCAGAATGGTAGATCCACTAGCAGCTTGTACCATGTGCCTGGAAAAGCTACTATATATCCCGTGCTATTCTCGTGATAGTGAGTAAGTCTTATGAGATCTGATGGGTTTATCAGGGGTTTCTGCTTTTGCTTCTTCCTCATTTTTCTCTTGCTACCACCATGTTAAGAAGTGGCTTTCACCTCCCACCATGATTCTGAGGTCTCACCAGCCATGTGGAACTATAAGTCCAATTAAACCTCTTTTTGTCCCCAGTCTTGGGTATGTCTTTATCAGCAGTGTGAAAACAGACTAATGCAAACATCCACTGGCATATTTACAAAAACTGAACATGTATCAGGACACAAAGATATTCTCCATAAATCCAAAAGGCAGAAATTATACAGAACATTCTCTGATTCCAGTGTAATAAAGTTAAAAATTAACAACAAAAGGAGCATCAGAAATCTATGCAACTGAAAAATTTTATAAATCTCTTCTAAATAACTCCTGGGTTAAAGAGAAAAATCTAAGCTGAAACGTACAATTATTTGGAAATATATAGCAATAAAAGCACTATATAATTAAACTAGTAATAGGTGATGAAAGGAGAACGTATGAATTTTTATTTATTAGAACACATAAAATCCTGAAAATAAAGAACTAAATATACATTCCATTCAAGGAGTTAGAACACAACAATAAATTTAAAAGCTGAAGGAATTAATAAATAAGAAAAAGCAGTCATTTATGAGGTAGAAAACAAAGGAACTCAATTTTTTTAAAAAAACCTAGTTCTCTGCAAAAGCCTGTTTTTTTATTTTTACTTATACTATTTTTTATAATTTTAACTTTTACTTTAGATTCAGGGGGTATATGTGAAAATTTATTACATGGGTATATTGTATGACACTGAGGTGAAAAAACCTATTTTATTAAAAATAGAAATTTTTCATCAATCAAGGGAAAAAAGATGTCACAAATAAGATTAGAAACAATTATAACTATAAAAATGGAGGATATATCGTTAAATTATGAGAATATGATATTAAATTTACATTATATATTTGAAAATCTTGAAAAATTGATGATTTTCTAGGAAGATTTAATTACAAAAATTTCCTCAAGAAGAAACAGAAAACTTGAATAGGTTTAGCGCCTTTGAAAGTCACCACGTCCAATGAGACTAGTTAATCAGCTCTACCAACACTTCAGAAATCAGGCACTATCCACAATACATTAACTGTTTTCAGAGCACAGTAAAAGAAAGTTTCCTAACTCATTCTAGGAGACTGGCATAACTCTGATAAACAAGCTAGAGAGAAACATCACAAAACAAACTGTAATTCTATCCATTTTATAAATAAAGATGTAAAACCACACAGAAGATATCAACAGTTGAATGCAGATGTATTAAAAAAAATTACTCATGATCAAATGGAACTTATTTCAAGAATGAAAGAAAAAATTTCCAATTTAGGATTTTTTTTTTTTTTTGAGACAAAGTCTTACTCTGTCACCCAGGCTAGACTGCAGTGGCGCCATCTCGGCTCACTGCAGCCTTCATCTCCCAGGTTCAAGCGATTCTCCTGCCTCAGCCTCCTGAGTAGCTGGGATTACAGGGGCCTGCCACCATGTCTGGCTAATTTTTGTATTTTTAGTAGAAATGGGGTTTCAACATTTTGGCCAGGCTGGTCTCGAGCTCCCGATATCAGGCGATCCACCCACTTTGGCTTCCCAAAGTGCTGGGATTACAGGCGTGAGCCACCGTGCCTAGCCCAGTTTAGGAAATCTATTAATGTAACCTATTACACTACACAGATTAAACAATAAAGTTGAAAAACAATATAATAATCTCAATAGATACTTTTAAGAATTCAACATTCATTCCTGATCAAATCTCTTAGAAATCTAGGAATATAATAAAATTTTCTCAACTTGATAAAGGGTAACTACAGGGAAGACACTGACAAATGGCATAAAACTAGAAGTATTCCTGTATAAGTCAGAAATCAAGCAGAACCTATAACCAACACTATTCAATATTCATCAGGAACTCCTACATATTCAAATAAGGCAAGCAAAGAAATAAGAGTTATTAATATTAAAGAGAGAAAACCACCATTATATTTACAGATAGCTATTACATACATCTCTCCAGAAAAGCCAAGAGAATCCAAGGGAAAACAACAGCACCCATAGAGATCAATAAGGTGGCCAGAAACAAAACCCAACATACAAAAATCAATAGCTTTCCTATATCCATTTCAATAATGACCAATTAGAAATATAATTTTTTTTAAAAACCTAGATCTATATCTAATAAGAAATTTATAAAATCGATATGGAGGAAGTGATAAAACTTTTAAAAAAATGTAAAAGAAGACCTGAAGAAATAAAAACATACCATGCTCCTGGGTGGGAAGACTCAATATTGTAAAGATGTCATTCTACCCCAATTAATCTATAATTTCCAAGCAATCCCAATCAAAATCCCAACAGGGTTTTTTGTTGTTGTTTTTTTTTTTTTTTTTTTTATGGAACTTGACAAGCAGATTCTCAAGTTCATCTGAAAGAGAAAATGTGCAAGAATAGCCAAGTAATTTTTGAAAAGGAACCATAAGAGAAAATTTGCCCTATCAGTTTCCAAAAAACAAAAACAAAACCCCAAAACTCTCCTAAACTGTAGTAATTCAAAGTGTGGTATTGTTAGGGCTTATGAAGGAACTGACTAATGAAACGTAAGGGGAGACCCAGTGTCCATATGGGGATCTAGGGTGTGATGAGCGCCACATGTGGCAATTACCAAATATTGATTTGGGGGATCTCTCCTTCACACTGCTTACAGAAATAAATTCCATATGGATCAAAAAGCTAAACCGAAAGGCCGGGTGTAGTGGCTCACACCTGTAATCCCAGCACTTTGGGCAGCTGAGGCGGGTGGATCACCTGAGGTCAGGAGTCCAAGATCAGCCTGGCCAACATAGTGAAACACCATCTTTACATAAAAAATACAAAAAAATTAGCCAGGCATGGTGGCGGGCACCTGTAATCCCAGGTACTTGGGAGGCTGAGGCAGGAGAATCGCTTGAACCCAGGAGGCGGAGGTTGCAGTGAGCAGAGATTGGGCTGCTGCACTCCAGCCTGGGTGACAGAGTGAGACTCTGTCTCAAAAAAAAAAAAAAAAAAAAAAAGGAAATAAAAATGTTAAACAGAAAAGAGAAAATCATAAAAGTTTTAAGAGAAACTACTGTCCTAAAACTATAAGTTTTTAGAGGAAATACAGAATAGGTTTACTATCTTGGGCAAGATCCCAAACTCAAGAATCATGAAGGAAGATGAACAAATTTGACATCATAAAAACTTTACTTTATTTTGAGACAGGGTCTCACTCTGTCACCCAGGCTGGAGTGCAATGACGCAATCATGGCTCACTGCAGTCTCGACTTCCTAGGCTTACGCAGTCCTCTCACCTCAGCCTCCCAAGTAGCTGGGACTACAGGCCCGTGCCACCTTGCCTGGCTAAATTTTTCAAATTTTTTTTTGTAGAGACAGGGTATCACTATGTTGACCAGGTTGGTCTCAAATTTCTGGGCTCAAGAGGTCTTCCCGCCTTGACCCCCAAAGTGCTGGGATTACAAGTGTGAACCACTATGCCCAGCCCATAAAAACTTTAAACAGATTTTTATTAAAAAATTATATATGAAAGGGGGCCACAAATCATCACTGTACTGCTTGACAACTTAATATAAAATTAAAGTATCTCTAAAATGAAAGACATCAGGGACCAGTGAACACACAGGGGTACACCACTCCCCTCTCTGGAAACAATGAAGATGGCACGTGCCTCTGTGGATTCCTGAGAGTGTAAAATTTCTCCCCAAGGTAGGTGCTAACACACCTGAAGGCAACATGACTAGGGAAACTGGGGGCTGAAGGAGTTTATTCCTTTCTTTTCTTTTTTTTTTTTTTGAGACAGAGTCTCGCTCTGTTGCCCAGGCTGGAGTGCAATGACACAACCTTGGCTCACCAAAACCTCCACCTTACAGGTTCAAGCAATTCTCCTGCCTCAGCCTCCCAAGTATCTGGGATTATAGGTCCCCACCACCACACCCAGCTAATTTTTGTATTTTTAGTGGAGACAGGGGTTCACCATGTTGGCAGGCTGGTCTGGAACTCCTGACCTCAGGTGATCTGCCCACCTCCACCTCTCAAAGTGATGGGATTACAGGCATGAGCCACCATGCCTGGCTATTTCTTAATATAATTTGGACAGTTCCTCTGTTTCTTTCATTTGATTTAATTATTTTTATGTGACAACATTTATAAGGAATACACAGTTTTACAAAGAAAACTGGCTAAACTATGTCTACAGGTTTTTTGACACCTTTCTATTCAAAAGGTATGACCAAATTTCTCTCCCCTTGGGTGTATGCTAAACTTAGTGATCCATTTCTAATACACAGAGAATGGCTGAAGAGATGGTGCATGACTTCTGAGATGAGGTCATAAAGGGCACTGCTGATCTGCTTTTGTTTTTTCTCCTGAACCACTCGTTATGAAGGAAGCTAGTTACCACGTTATGGGGACACTCAAGCAACCCTCTGGAAAGGTACACACGGTGAGGAATCAGGGACTCCAGCCAACAGACCTGTAAGTAACTCATCTTGGAAGTGAATCCTCCAGACTCAGTCAAGTCTTCAGACTACAATCACAGCCAACAGCTTGACTAGCACTTCATGAGTGACCCTGAACCAGAAACATTCAGCAAAGCCACTATCTGTGCTGGAAAACAAGTGTTTGTTGTTTTAAGCAGCTACATTTTTAGAATGACTGCCACGCAGCAATAGATAACTAATACACAATCTAATTGATAAAGAACTATAAACCACAAGTTTTAAGTTCAACAATGACAGAGTTGCATATATCATACTAACTCTTCTTATTAAAGATAATAATTATAAACTCTGAACAAAATAGTTACTTAGAAAAAATCAACTTTTTAAGAGCACTGAAGAATGACCAGAAAAAGGCAGAGGGTAGGCAGGGGATTCAATTCTTGACAAACCATACTGGGTATGATCCAAGTTGACATGACTTTTCCTCTTGAGAGAAATTTCCATTTCTTTTGGTGCAGAGAGGCTAGAACTCAAATACTAAAGCACAGTAAAGTGTTATCTTATTCTCCAGAGGAGTCAAGGGATAGAGTTTGGGACTGTCAGAGCAGCTGGAAATCGAGAGGAGAAATCTCAGAAAGGAGAGAACTACAGAAGAGAACATATAAACTCCTCACAATCACTTGGCTGAACCCTGAACTATACATGGGCAACCCTCTAAGAAGTCCAGTAGGAAAACAATAGCCGAGAGGCTGGATGAGCTGAGCAGATATTTCAGCTGCTGCCCACTACAGGCAGTCCATTTGGAGTTTGAGACTTGCTAAGTTAGAGGTCTGGGTTTAAACATTTCAGGCTTTCCACTAAAACACCAAGAGGGTCATGGTCTAGGAGAACAGACTATATCCTGGGGCTAACAGATTTTCCCTAAGGCTATGAGCAAATCAGAAAGATAACCATTAAAAAAAAGAATAATCAGGTCTCCACAAGCTCACATTTAACCAACTGCTAGAACAAAACTTAATGGTATTCAAAGACAACAGAATTCAGAGTCTCTACGATGTAACAGTATCTACCATACAATAAAAAATTACTAGACATATGCAAAGAAAGAGAAATATATGACCCACCGTAAAGAGAAAAATCAGTCATTATAAACATACTCCTAAAATGACCTAGATATTGGAATTAAGTGCAAAAGACTTTAAAGTATTTCTTACAAACATGTTAAAGAGTCTAAAATAAAAGATAGATATAATGAGTGAAGAGATGGAGACCCAGGAGAGATTTGGAAACAGTAAAAAAAAAAAGAGTCAAATGGAAATCATAAGACAGAAAAGTAAATATCTGAATTTTTTTTTTTGAGATGGAGTCTTGCTCGGTCACCTAGGCTAGAATGCAGTGGTATGATCTCAGCTCAATGCAACCTCCACCTCCCAGGTTTAAACCAGTTCTCCTGCCTCAGCCTCCCGAGTAGCTGGGATTACAGGTGCGTGCCACCATACCTGACTGACTGATTTTTGTATTTTTAGTAGAGATGGGGTTGCACCATGTTGACCAGGCTGGTCTCGAACTCCTGACCTCAGGTGATCCACCCACCTCAGCCACCCAAAATGCTGAGATTACAGGTGTGAGCCACCATGCCCAGCCCTGAAAATTTTTTTTAAAGACTAGACTGAACACAACAAAAGGAAGGATTAGTTAACTTGAAGTTCAATAAAAATCATCCCATTTGAAGCAGAGAAAAAAGGGTTAAAAAAATGAACAGTACCTCAGTAAACGGTGAGGCGTATTAAGCAATCTAACAACTATAACTGTGCCCACAGAGAATAGAAAGAAAATGGAACTAAAAAACATTTGAAGAAATATTGACATTTTTTCCCCCAAATTTTCTTTAAAAAGAATAACCCACTAAGAAGCACAGAAAACCCAAGCTGGAATTAATATGAAGAAAACTACACAAAAGAATGTTAGAGCCACAGGCAAAGCACAGATATCTAAAAAAATAACACTATGAAAGCAGCTATAGGGACGGGCCATGGTGGCCCATGCCTGTAATCCCAGCACTTTGGGAGGCTGAGGTGGGAGGATCACTTGAGGCCAGGAGTTTGAGACCAGCCTGGGCAACATAGCAGTATCTCATCCTACAAGGAAAAAAGTTGTTTTTTTTTGTTTTTTTTGGTTTTGATTAGCTGGGAAAGGTTGTGTTCACCTGTAGTCCCAGATACTTGGGAAGCTCATTTGGAAGGATCACTTGAGGCCAGGAGTTTAAGGCCGCAGTGAGCTATGATTGTGCCACTGCAATCCAACCTGGGTAACAGAGCAAGACCCCATCTCTCAAAAAAAAAAAAAAAAGGGAACAACAATAAGGATGACAATTAACAATTGACTCATCATCCAAAACAATGGATAACAGAAGACAATAGAATAACATCTTTAGAGTGTTGAAAGACAAAAAAAAAAAAAGTTAGAAGGTTATGTTCAGCATAATTTCTTTTAAGAAAAATGAAGAGAAGCCACTTTCAGATAAAATTTGAGAGAATTTTTCACCAGCATACCTGAACCTCAACAAATATCAAAAGAGATGAGAGATAACCTCAATAAATACCAAAGAGCCTGAAGACAGGCTGAAGATAAATGGAAAGATGGAAATCTGAAGCTAGAAAAAGTAAGGAAGACCAGTGGAATGGTACACATGTAGGTAAGTGTATTTCTTTTCATAAGCAGTTTGCAGTCAACCACGTGTTTGAAACAAGAATAACAGAAATGCACTGTGGGTTTATAATATGGGAAGTAAAATATATAAAAACAACAGCACAAACAATGACAGTGAGGGTGGATGGAAACAATCTTAGATTCATACATTATATAGAAAGTATACTATTAATTCCAGATAGACTGGGATAAGTTAGGATGTGTGTAACAGGGATATTTTTTAGTTAATGCATTGAATATGGTTGAGCACGTGTTGCATGTGTAATACTGGGTATGCCATTGACAGAGAAGAAAGAGATGATGGCCACAGTTCTGGGCCTCTAGGAGCTCAGCATGTCTTTGGAAGGAACCAACAAGGAAGATGGCACAGGACCACGTACTGAAGTTTAAAGGGGCAGATGGGAGCCCAGGAGCGGCAGAGCAGGCACTCTGTGAGGGCAGAGCATGAGGGTATGGCTTGAGCCTGACATGAGAGGACTTGACTACCCGTGAGAGTGCTGAGGAGACAATTAGGTCTGCGGCATCGGGCTGGGGTCAGCGTGCCACATAAAGACTGAGGACATGAGGTGGAGCTCACACCTCTCTGCGAGGTAGGTGTGGGGTTGAGGCTGGCCTTGACCCAAGGATCTGGTGATAGCCACTGGCTCCAAAGCTGCTGCAAACAGCTTTAGCCCCTCCACACAGGCAGCCACCCCGCTTCCTCCTGGTTCTCCCTCCGAGCCCACCTCTGGGTGGGGTGCCCTAACACAGCCTCCCTCTCTGAGTGTGCTGGTACACAACAGGTAATTTCTCTGGGATGTCCCTGGAGCTGACCATAGAGCTCTTCCTTTTCCTATCTTTATTTTTAGTTGTCACTCAAGAGACTATAATGCATACCCTAACTTATCCCAGGCTATCTGGAATTAATAGTATACTACTTTCTGTATAATGTATAAATCTAAGAGTGTTTCCATTCACCATCACTGTTACCATTTCTGCTGTTGTTTATATATATATATATACACACACATATATATATATATAACTTCCTACATTATAAACCCACAGTGCATTGCTATTACTCTTGTTTTAAACACATGCCAAATTCTATCCCTACATTCTCCAAATCTGGAGGGAGCACCTTCACTTGTAGAACTTGGGAAACGTAGGGAAAGAGTTTGGCAATGAGTGTAGAACTATCTAATGGTAATGCTGTATTTACTGTGCACCTTATCTGGGAGGATCTTTATGCATGTTACTTCCACTGACTCCTCCCCACAATCCACGATATAAGTGTTACCCACCTGTGTGATCCCAGGGAGTGCTCTAAACCAGTGCTTCTCAAATGCTCACTTGGAGACAAATCCCCTGCGATCTTGTTATAATGCAGAGCCTGACTCAGTAGGCCTGGGGTGGGGATTCTGCATTTCTGACGGCTCCCAGAGGATGCCATGCTCAAAGTCTAGGGACTTGGGGGAGCAAGGCTCAAGCAACCCTAAATGTGGGGTCCACCCCTCACTCAAAGCAACACAAATGGTTTTTATTCTCCCACTGAGAGTCTCAGCAAGAGGGAAGGAGGAGCTCAGCTATCCCCTGCAGACTTAGCCCAAGCCGATGGTTTCGCACATGGTATCTGACTTCATCCTCATAACAAACCTGGGGAGGCAGCTGCCTCATGGTCATTTCACCCCACAGGTAAAGAAATCTTGGCTCAGAGAGGTTATGTAAGTTGTCCAAGGACACACAGTCAGTGAGTGGTGGGAATGGAACTGGCACCCAGGTTGGCCCGATTCTACAGCTCCTGGAGAGACATCTCAGGGCTCTGTACCCATCGTCAAAGGCTCCAGGGAGAACTTATATATCTCAGTGTGCAAGAACTATCCACAAAGGAGTGAGGCTAGTTGACGGTCTCCTAATTTGTTCGCAGAACACGCCCTTGGGGGTTAATTCTGTTATGAAATGAAAATCCAACCACTTTCAAGATTTCCATGGGAAAAGACAGGCAGAGAGTCCTAAATTAAGTAAAAGCTAAGGACCCTCTTTTCGAAACACAAGAAATTCCCCCAAGGACTAGTGATCCAGGGAACCTTGGCCCAACCTCCCTGCCTGGTACTGCTCATAAGTGCAGCCAAAGGGGCTGCAGCCACCCTCACCAAGGCTCAGTGGCAGGAACGGCAGTGCCCCGGGAAGGTGGCTTCCCACTGCAGCCACCTGAGTGAGCAGGAGCACCTTCAAACTGAGAGGCACACAGGTGTCCTGGGTGAAGCTGCAGTCCCTGGAGGCTCTCTGGCACTCCTCTCTGCTGCCCCCACTTGCTCAGTTCCCGGGTCAATGACATGCACCTAGAGGGGCCTTCAGAGCACTTGGTGACTGAGCTGTCACACTGCCAGGCTCCCATGGGGAACAGAGAGACATTCAACACTTTACTCCAAAGCCTCATCCTAGCAAGGGCAGCTTGATTGACCAGTGTGAGAAGCTAAATGGCAAGGCCAGATGCACGCAGGGTCAGGGGCAGCTGCTGCTCTGTAAAGGGACCAAGAAGAGCTGACTCCCTGGTGAACGAGATGGGGGAGAGCTGGTTCCAGGGAGCACTTCACAGAACAGAGCAGGCATGAACTGCCGTAAGGCACAGGTGGATGGAGCCAAGTGGAGAGGCACGGGGAGGCGGGGATGGGAATGGTTCAAGCCCAGGCATAAATCGGGAAGACCAGATGTGTCTAAGGGACACTATAACAAATGTCCTCTAAGGCCAGGGCAGGGGCAGGAGAGGTGGTCCAGCAAGCTTGAGTGGGAGTCGGAACCCAGGGAAGGCTCTGGTCCCAGGTGAAAGCTGTGACTCTGTCTGGGAAGTGACAGGGAGCCACTGAAGGCTATTGGCAGCGGGGAATCAACGCAGCCTTCCAGGAGTCAGCGGCCAGGCCAGCAGGACCAGAGGACAGAGAGTACCTTTCCGATGGGAACTGCAATGGCTTTTCAGGCAAAACACTAAGCAGTTCCTCTGTTTTGAGGCCCCAGTCCCTGTGGGCCAGTTGCCTGGGCCATGATACAGATGGCACTGCTGCTTCTGGCCCAGGCGTCTGCTGACATGGCCAAGGCCAAAAGACAGGAGGCTGCGGAGATCAGCAGACAGGGAGCTCTCCAGCTGCCCCTGCCCCAGGCCCCTTAGCTCGCAGGCTGCCGTGCCCGGCCTTACCTCCTATTTTGGCATTGTATGCTATGCCCACGATGCAGTAAGAGTTGTTTGCTGAAGCAGCAACTTCTCCCGCACAACGAGTACCGTGTCTGAAACAAAGGAAAAAACCAAGTGAGGACGCAGCCCAGAAAGTTTCAGTGAATTCAGTGTATGGCTCAGTTCAATGCAACAAGTGAGTCAGTTGTCCAAAGCCCAGAGATGTCATTAAAGCCCATTTCCTGCATCCCCTCTCATCACCAACCCCACTCCCACTCTGGGAGAAGGCACCAAGTCAGCCTGGGTACAGCCCTTCCTGGCATCCTGAATGTGGCAAGTGCTCACTCAAGGTAACCTCTTCCAGGATGCCTCCCCTGACCCCCATGTTGGAGGAAGGTGCCTGACCCAGTGCCCGTGGCCCTATACCTTCCTCCTCGCAGCATGTGTAGTCGGCACATGGCCACTGCTGTGTAGGGTGGGTGCTGCGCCACCTCGGCCCCATGTCTCCTGTGGTTGGCAGCATGGACACCTGCTGCCCGGCAGGATGAAAGAACGGACTGGTGCTGATGTCACCTGCCTCATCCCCCATGCACCTATAACACCATGCTCACCCTGAGGCAGCCCTTCCTGTGCTTCTAAGGCCATTTAAGCTGGAGCTGAGGAAGAATGCTCTAAATTAAACACTCAGCAGCTGGGGGACTATGAAGAAATGACCAGAAAAACAAATTGCTTTCCTCAGCAATGACCCCATTCTCTGATGTGCCACATCGGGTCAATTCCTCCAGCGGGGGCCAAAATAGGAGCAACTTGAAATAGCACATCTTTGAGAAGAGTCCACAGAGGATGGGAATCATTGATTCAAATTTAAAGCTGCCTTTAAAAATCGCCCCAGGCAGCAGCCCTTTGGAAGCGAGTCATCTGTCCTTGCCTGGAAGCTACACCGTTTCAAGGCCAGGGCTATTTCCGGGGTCACAGAGCTCGATGGATGGCTCAGGATGGGATTGAATCCTACCCTTCAAGGGTCACTGCATGGTATGTGGATCATTCCTCCTTTGCCCCAGGCGTCCTCACTGGCAACAGGAAGGGCACCTTGGGACGTGCATGAGACTGGGCCGCTGTAGGCTCCCGGGAGCTCTGCAGCTTGCTGTGTGGAACTCCAGTGGCTGAGGCTTCCTGCACAGCACTGCCTGTGCCTCCGTTTGTGAATCTCAGAATCAAAGCAACCGCAAACTAAAAGACTATAATCGGGGACGCCCCTCAGCAAGCATCTTGTCAACAGTGGGGAGGAAGAAGGCTTTTATTATTTTCCTCTAAATATTTTTGGAGGAACGATAAGAGCTCAGGGTATGGGGCATGCTGATGGAGAAAGGAAAGAGACAGCAAATGAACTCCCAGGACCAAGCCCAGGGCAGCCATTTACACTGCAAAGTCACCTGGGCTCTGTCACCCCACTGCCTCCACTTGCAAAGTGACAGTGACACAAAAACACCTGCCATTTCTGGAGAATCTGCTGGGTGCGTTCTTCACGCATCATCTCACTGACCCCTCCTGTGACCCTGTGAGGTAGGGGACGTCATTGGCCTGGACAAGCCTCTAAGACACCAAGACATGAATTTTCAACCAGCTCACCTAGCATGCACGCAGCCAGTAAGTGGGAGAGCTGGGATCTGAACCTGGGTCTATCCAGCATCACTCATGCCCCTTCCACCTCATTCCTAAGGTCACAGAGTCACAAAAGCTCAGGCATGTGACCTATGTGCTCAAACAGACTAAACTGCTGTCTTCACACACCAGGTCATGGAGACTGTTAGACTTAAGGGCTTCTCTTTTACAATATTCCAAGAAAGTTGCAAACATTTCTAGCTGCCCGCCAGTGGTGACACCCCAGAGGAACAGGCTACCTCCACAGACACTGGCCATGTCTGAAGGGCTGTGCCTGGCATGGGCTGTGACTCCTGGATAAGCCTGCCTAGCGCCCAGGCAGGGAAGATATGCCGGCAGTCACCGCCTCTCCAGCTCCCTCACACACACATTCAATAGCGATGCTGCAGGGAGGGGAAGAGAAGCCGGGGAGAGGAGGCAAGGTGGTGACGTACTTATTTTCATTGCTGGCATCGTATCGTGGAGATGGGTCATAATCATTGCCGTTGACATCATAGCTGGCGTAGGAATCCTAAGAAATGGAATCTTGGTGAGTGAGGAGAAATGGCGCAGCATATGACAGCTCTGTTTAAATGGATTTTATGTTCTATTGGCAAATACAGAAACCACATGCGGGATTCCTCTCTTACTATAGCTATAATCTCCTACATGTTTTTATTGTGGTAAAATATACGTGACAGGAAATATACCACCTTAACCATTATCGAGTGTACGGTTCGGTGGCATTAAGTACATTCACAGTGTTGTGCGACCATCACCGCCACCCATCTCCAGAACTCTCTTCAACCCCATATCCACTAAAAACTAACTCCCCATTCCTCTCTCCCAGGCCCTGGCAAACCCCATGCCACCTTTTTGTCTAAGATTTTGGCTACTCTGAGTCACTCATGTCAGTGGAATCATGCAGTATTTGTCCTTTTGTGACTGGCTTATTTCACTTTGCATAATGTCCAAGGTTTATCCATGTTGCCACGTGTGTCAGAATTTCCTTAATTTTATATTTTCAATAGGTATGCTTTTGTTTGTATGACTGTAATAATAGTATTCACATAATTTTACATCCTCCTTTTAAAATATATGATGAAAGCTTTCCAGTGTTGTTGACATGGTCTGCAAAATTCATTTCTAAGGGCTGCATAATGATCTGTCAGATGGATACAATATGGTACTTAATCACTGGTAGGCGCCCAGGTCCCTTAGAGGATTTCAAGCATTTATCATATTTACTATATGCCAAGCTTGCTTCCTTACATTTAACTAATTTAGTCCTTACAATAACTCCATGAGAGACCAGTTCTCTTATGAACCCATTTTACAGATGGTGACACTGAGGCACACAGAAGTTAAGTAACTTGTTCAAGATCTCAGAGCTAATCATTTGCAGACCCAGGATAGGAACCGAGGTACTCTGGGCCTAAAGACCATGTTTTCACGCTGTCATCCTGTCACTGTTCGTGTTGCTACTATCTGTATGCTGATGATCCCCCTCCATGCATTTCTTAGTTCTTTAGGCTCCATTCCTAAAAGTATAAGTGACTCTGCAAGCATGTGGATGAATCCCTCTGCAAAACCCTTGCCCCTGACAGTAGCAAGTAGTAGAATATTCATTTTCCTAATTCTCTCCAGCATAGTTTTCCTTACTGCCTAACTTAATGGGAGTTGGGGGAGAATGGGACCTTACTGTTTTTAAACTTGCATTTACTTAATGACTAGCACAGTTGAGTATATTTGCATGTCAGTTCCAGGGATTGACTTACATAATTTGGGGCCAGGTCAGGGTGATTCCTCTCTATGCCATCATCGAGGATGGTGACCACCACATTTTTTCCTGTGTAGCCCCTCTTCCACGCTGCTTGGACATTCATTTCTGACCGGCAGCGACTGTTCTTGTCACCACAATGCTGTAAGCACAGAAGACACAAAGTCCCCCCTGCCATAGACATTCCAGAAGCAGAACTGACAGTCGGTGTACACCCCATAGGAAGACGCTTAGGCTTGCAAGTAAATAAGGAGGGAACACCTATCCCTGCTTATATAGCAGAGATGCTCTTTCCCAGTCAGGTTGAGACTCATGCAGAGTGCTCCCTTGCTTTTTCTGCACCTGCAATCTATCACTTTCCCAGGGCATCGCCTCCCAACAGGAGCTCTGTCCAGGGGCTGGGCTTTGCCATTTAGTCTTACAGCCTGCATCAAATCGCTTCCCTTCTCAAAGAGCCCCCACCCCAGGGTGTGTGCATAGTTTCCGAAAAAATCCACACGAAAGCTGGTGCTGCACAGCCTTGACATAGGGGTTTTACACCCTCAAGGTGAAGTGTGTCTGTCTGGAGATGTTGTTTGAATTTAGCTTCACTGGGGGGAAATTAACCCATTTCAGAGACCTGGCAGCGCAAGTGTCCTGGGGCAGAGAGAGGTCCTGTCCTACTTACCAGGTACCACATGTTGGACCAAATGGGGTCGTTGAAGTAAAGGGCCTGTGGGTCACTTCGCACCTGTCTCTTCACCCTTCGTTTCACTTCCTGTTGCTGAAGCCATTTCACCTACCAGAAGAAATGCAATTACTGTTTGTATTAGAAATGATTTCTTGATTTCATGTAGCCTCTTTGCAGGCGCCACAGCCTTCCTTGTGCATGAATATCTGTGTCATAGTAGATATTTTAGATGGTAAGTTCCTGGGGACATTTCACTTCAAAGTGACTGCATTTGAAAGATGAGAACTTGTTTGTATATACAGAGGAAGAAATAACACCACTCGGATAGATTTTGAAGTCGCTGTACTAAAAGAAAGAAAGAAAGTGTTCACGCCTGTAATCCCAGCACTTTGGGAAGCTGAGGCAGGAAGATCCCCTGAGAGACTAGCCTGGGCAACATGGTGAAACCCTACCTCAAAAAAAAAAAATCTGGGCATGGTGGCACATGCCTGTAGTCCCAGCTACTCAGGAGGCTGAGGTGAAAGGATTGCTTGACCCTGGGAAGTCAAGGCTGCAGTGAGCCATGATTGTGCCACTGCACTCCAGTCTGGGCAACACAGCAAGACCCTGCCCCCCAAAAAAAAAAGAGAGACAGAAAGAGAAGAAGGAAGGAAGGGAGGGAGGGAAGGAAGGAAGCCAGTCTTGTGAAGTTGCCAATAAATTGTCTGGTGATCCCTGTCCTGAAGAAAAAGGAAATACATACATGGGAAAGCAATGAATGAAGAAAGTGTTTGGTTAATCGGCATTGGAATTTGCTTTACAGCAAGGACATAAGTAAATATGATAAGCCATATATTGGAATATTTGGCAGCCACCAGCAACATGGTACCAAAACATGCACAAAGAAAAATCTAGAAAGGAATACAGCAAAATAGTAGTAGCATCAATTCCTGGGTGGTGACATTATTGCTAATTTAAAATTTTACAATTACTTTCAGGATGTCATAAATTGTCTTTCAATCAGCATGATTTGTTTTCATGATCAAGGAAAAAAGTTCACAAGGCTGTATCACTGATATTTAAGACCAAGGATCAAGGCACCAGGCCACCTGCAATAAAGCCCAGCTCCGTGCTCACCAGCTGTGTGACTTAGAGCTGGCAGTGGACATCCATGGCCTCAGGGTGGTGTCCACCCACACAGTGGGGACAGTCATGGGCCACCACAGGGTTAATATACGAACACACAGAAAGCCCTCAGACCAGTGCCTGGAGCACACCTGCTCTTATCATCCTGTGTACACAATCTTTTCAAGCTAGAAAAGCTTCTTCATTTTAAAAGGATCTTGGGGTAAAGACTTCATGGGCCCTGAGTGGGAATGTTTTCTTTGGTCTTACCATGGCAGCTCCACCTGATTGAATAATGCTCAAAGCTGGGGTTCAGCCTGGCTCTGGGGCCTGAGATGGGCAGGATAAGGATGGGCAGCAGGGCTGTGCTCTTGAGGAGTCTGCACTACATTCAGGGGTCCCACCAATCAGAGTATGATGTGAGTTCCAAACAGGGCAGGCTGCCTGGAGGAGGCAGCTAGAGGAAGGCAAGGATACAAGAGGAGGGGGAGGGGCCCCAAGGTGACCCAAGGCTGGTGACCAGGGTCGTGCTGGAAGCTGGAACAGAGCTACCTAAGGCTGAGCGGGCAGGGAGTAAAGGTACTCAAGGGCAAAGGGATAAGATTTCCCTTCCTCCTCCCTGAACCTCGGCCTCTCCACATCATCCTGAGCAAGGACAGCTGAGCACCTGCATACATAGCTCACATTTAGGACTGGGGATGATCTCCAGGGCATCTTTGGTGTACAGGACAAAATGCCGGAAGAGAGGCATCCCAGCCTGTCCCACCCCAATGTAATTCGTCTATAAAACACCAGCAGACCAGACACCTTAGAAACACTGCAAAGGGCTCAAAATCAATTTCACGTCAGACACTTAAAAAATCCTCAGCACCAAGTCCTAGATAATTTATAATGGCCGCTGATAGATACTTCCACAGAAAATAAAACTATAAAATGAGATATTTTGTTCCTAACACCTGCTGATGGCATTTTGCAATGTCCCCATATATTACCGCCTGAACTAGAAGGCTTTTACCTGGTCTAAGATGCCGCAAACAATATTTCATAATGTGTTAAGCACCCTATTATAAAATACAGTGGTATGTAGATCCCGCGCAGCCCAAAGCTCCCAGGGATGTTCCGCCCCTCCTGCCAGGCTGAGCCCTGCTTGTGCAAAGGAGCCCTGAACTCACTTTCTGTTCTAACAACATCCAGTCCCTTCCAACCGTTGTGCCCACCAGACCACACTTCCAGTCAGAGGAGGCGGCGCACTCTGCCCTTCCAAGCCCAAGTAGATGACGCCCCACTAATCAGCTGGGAGATGTGGGAAAGCGTAGAGCCAGAAGTCATAAGAGCGTTCCTCGGCAGGAAGGAAGAGCCTGAGCAACCCGGCCCCTGGCCCTTGCTGGGCTCTGGGAAAAACCCCACATCACTGGCATACAGTTCTGAGAGGGGCTGTGATAGCCTGGGGCCCGCAGCACAGTTTGGGGCTCTCTCTCTGGCGTGGTCACAGGGGCAGCCCTCTCCCTGCTAACAGACCTTCTCATTGTAAGTCTCCAACTGCAAGTGAGGTGCCGTCAGGCCAACAGAACTGAACGCTGTACAACAGATGATTGACCAGGCACGGGGGCTTCTCTGCGGAGATGAGATGCAGGTAGACAGTGCAGTCGCAGAGGCTGATTCGCCCAGCAGCCACTCTGTCCCTTCCTCTGGGTTCCAGTCACTCCCTTCCTTCTCACTCAGCTCCAGGACAGCACAAGGGGATCCCAGAGCCCACTTCCTACCCATCACAAAGAGAAAGTCATTTTCCAGTTCACCTTCCCCAATGTCTCTGGACAGCAGGCATCCTGGGGTCACTTATTCTGTGGGTCACTCAACAAAAATGCACTGAGTCTTCCTGTTTGTCTGGCGCTAGGTTCTGGGAAGATCAGCATGAATATACCTGGTTCCCAGCCAGGACCAAAGTGCCTCTCCCTCCCCTCCCCAGCTGGGATGCAAAGCTCTGCCTTCAATGCCCCCTCGGGGTGAAACTGGGAGCCACCTGGACACTCTGTGGAGGTCAGAGGTGTGTCACCAGCCCCAAAACAAGTGACTAAAACTCCAGCTCTCCCATCGAATGAAAGCAACCCTCACAGCTTGCAGTGAGCAGAGACTGCACCATTGCACTCCAGCCTGGGCGACAGAGTGAGACTATCTTAAAACAAAACAAAACAAAACAAAACAAAAAACCAAGAAAAAAAAAGAGAAGAAAAAGAAAATGTGATTAGGTCTTAATGACTGCTGGATGACATCTGTTGACTTTTTTGTGGAAGATCAACTATAGGTGATTTGGGGCAAAGGCAAGGTTTGCCAAATGCCACTTCTAGCCCAAACACAAACCATCTTTCTCTGCAAATCTGTAGAAAGTGTCAGGATTTCTTCAAAGTCATATTTTGAAGATAGAACTTCACTGTGATCTTTTTCCTTTTCTCTATTTTCCAAATGTACGTCTCCTGCTAAACATGCAGCATACTTATAGATGAGTTATGCTCTGGGGCAGGGAGTTCTAATCATGAAGAAGGCTTCAGCATCTTCTCGAGACAAGTGCACAGCGACACTTTCTTTTGTAGTGTATGCTTCCTCCAGCTTTCTTCTTGGGAAATCAAGTTAAAATGAGGCATCCGTTGACTGTCCCTCTGTTGATAAGACAAGGTAAAATCTAAGGATGTTCCTAAAGGGTAACACAACAAGCAGAGACCCAGGAGGGGGCCCTGCTCACGTTCCAGTAAACGGCCTGCCATGTCGCAGGCTGTCCGTGCCACTGAGTTGTGATCCTTGTCCAAGCATCCTTTCAGCCAGCAGCCATGGGCAGCCTTCGCCATGTCTTCTTCCCTGTGGGCCACAAGTGGGCCAGAAGTTTGCTGACACATCAGTCCTGGGTGTGACAAGCGACAGGGGCAGGTGTTTTCAAACTTTTACTCATGAGCCAGTGTCACCAAAGAGAGCATGAAATCCCTCCCACTTGCACTTCCACCCAAAGACACCACGTCCTTCTGCCCTAACTTCAAGCCCTTGCCTATTTGTGGGGGGCCCTGCTGTGGCTCAGGAAGGCCCCTAGAAGCTCTTGGGAGCTGGAGAGTCCTAAAAGGAGAGGGGCTTCACAGTCTTTGCTCTGAGATGGAGTGAAGGCCACAGAGACCCTCCCCTAGGGTCCAGGGGTCCCACACAGCATCAAGAGAGTCAAGCTGCTGAGGTTCCTTGAAGTACACACCGGCAGGGCTGGGGACACCAGGTTCACACAGGTTCTGCAGAGTTGTAGCCAAAGCAAGGGAGACAGCTCAGCCCGCTCTTTCTTTTCTCTTTTCTCCCTGGTTTCATCAAAGTGAAGGCTACTTTATTCTGTAACTGTGAAAGAACAAGGGGACTGCAAGCCAGCCCTAACTGTATACCAGGGCACATCAAGGGAGGGAGTCAGAGGCCAGACCTTGCACCCAGGAGCCACCAAGCTCTAAAGGCTCCTCCAGGAGAGAACAGTCAGAGCACTGTAGAAAATAAACCTGTTATTCTCTCTGTGTGGGAGGCGGGCACTCTGCCTGGGCCTCTGCCTCCAAACTGTAAAGCAGGGGCTGGGACCAGTCCTCATTGAGAGCTTGTGCACTCAATAGTCTATGGCGCTTAGATCTCGATTCCCATCAACCTTGACTGCTCTGAGCACCTTGCTGGGCCAATATCCAACTAGCTAAAGAGCTAAATGAGAAGGCTGAGAGGTGAATTTAAAGAAAGAAAAATCCCACTCCCTGACAAGTGCCTGTCACTGCATAACGTGCAATGTGGCCCTTCTCTCACTGACAGGCAATGATTAATGCACCACGCCGGAGTCTTCTTGCCCTGGATCCCACAGTCCCTCAAGGAGTGGAAGGATAGGCTCAAGTCCCAGAAACCCTAGAACTGTTTACAAAATGGTGCCAGCATGAGCATGATTTCTTTTTTCTTCCGGAGAGCGAGAGGCCCCACAACTTTCATCAGCTTTTCAAAGGGGCCTGTGATTCCCCCCAAATGGCTAAAAACCACTGAACCAAGCTAGACAGAGGCAGAAAGCAGATCAAAGTTTTCCCTGAGTGAGGGACCGGTACTACAGCTGTCATCTTCCAGCAGGGCAAGGGGACCATCGCCACAAGTGAGAGATGATTAAATGGTTTCATGAGAGCCCATCACAGTGAGGTGCCCAGGCCCACCTGTGGCGCTGCACTGGCTCACCTTGGGGTGGGGCTGGGGGAAACACCAGGCTGCCATGGCAACCACACAGCAGAGACCCAGTGAGTAAGCCTGGGCAGTAGAGGAGGGGGAGGAGGAACCGAAAAATAAAAGACATTCTAACTCAGCCTAGAAAGCCACCCCCACCACCACCTCCCATGTCATCCAGGCAGCTGCGAGCCCAGCTCCCTCCCCACTTCCTCACCTGCAGCCATAACTGTAACAGTGTAGAGACCATTTCTCGAATTCTTTCCATCAAAGTTGAATTACAGGTGCCAGAAGACCCCTGCTTAACGGTCACGAGAGAGGGAAGTCTTCGCTCTGCCGATGGTGGAAATGGGACGGTGCGTGTGAAAGCTCTTTGGGAAAGTGAAGCTATTCACTTGTAGGTTAGTTCTGATTTTGCTGAAAGGGGACAGAAGGTGCCCCTCCCGCTACTGCCCGCCACCCACCTCCACTCACTGACAACAGAAGAGGCAGCCGGAGCCCGGCTTCACCTATTGTTAGGGGCTGACCTGTGAACCCCTAAATTCTTATGTTGAAATCTTAACCCCAGATAGCTCACAATGTGACTGTAATGGGAGATAAGGGCCTTAAAGAGGTAATTACGTTAATATGAGGTCATGATGGGGGAGGGGCTAATCCAATCTGACCAGCGTCCCATGAGAAGAGTTGATTAGGACGGAGCCCCTCGCAGAGAGGGACAACCATCTGAGGATGCAGCAAGAATTCAGCCATCTGCAAGAGACCTCAGAAGACACCAACCCTGCCAACACCGTAATCTCAGTCTTCCCACCTTCCTAATTGCGAGACAATACATTTCTGTGATTGAAGCCCCCGCATCCTATGGGACTTTGTTACAACTGCCCCAGCTGACTAACAACCTATGAAGTCCGACGCTGCTCAACATATCTGATACCCAGTCACTGTCAGTACCTCTGTTATTTTAGCTCCAGCAATACAGGATACAGCTTTGTTGATTCAAACTATATTTAGGATTTTTCTATAATTTAGCTAAGGTGGGTCAGAATTTACTTCTAAAGTATTTACATAGAAAGAAGTTGCTTATGTTACACATATCTTGCTTATGTGAACCAAATCTGTGGAACTTGAGATATGCTTCAGTAAGCATTGTCTACTGCTCTCTGGGTAGCTGCTGGACTTGTAAGGGAGTAAAAACAAATGGTATGTGGCCTTGGCCCTCGATAACTTCCTGTTGCATTGGCAAGAGATGGGCTTGCATGCTTTGAACTCCACGTTCCTCTCTCCCGATGCATCCGCAGAGCACGGTCAGTTCGCCTTCCCATTGCCTCTCCTCTGGTTCTGGAATACTGAACACCCTCCCAAGCCTGATGATCCAGGTCCCCCAGGAACCACCTGCAGCTCCCCTGCCGACTCTGTCTCTGTCCCTGACAGATCCCAAACAAACTGAACTAGTCATCGTTCCCAACAAACACTGCTGTGTGCTCCTACTCCAGGGCCAGATCTAGAATACAAACATACTTCTGCTAGAAGAGCAGGCCAAGTCTGCAGCCTCTGAGCAGGCTTTCTGGTGGCAGGGATACTGGAGCCCAGAGGGGAAGGTGGGGAAGACAGCAACAACAGGGGAAGGTGGGGAGCCATCTGTGCAAAAGCTCTGCAGAGGGAAAAAGAGCGAAAGTCATCCAAGGAGGACTTTAAAGGCCAATGGTATCTGGGACTCAGGGGGCCACCAGAGACCAGAACAAGCAGGGTTTGGGAGGTGTAGATACAGCTTTGTGGCACCATCAGGCATGTATTTCAGAGGATCCCTCAGGAGCATGGGAGGTGACTGGCTGGGGCAAGGATGCCCATATGAGGCCAGCAAGGGGGGCAGTGCAGTGGTGCAGGCAAGAGATGACAGGAGCTGGGTCTAGGGCAGGAGACACAGGACATGGCAGGGCCGGGTTGTACAGGAGGTGGAGCAAGTGTAGCAGGGAAGGAGAGGTTACCGGCACTGCAGTGAAATGTGGATGAGTGCTTCCCTCTGAGACAGACTTGGGTCAGAGACAGTGAGCTGGGTTTGGGACATATTGACTTTGAATTGTCTTTGAGACATCTAAGTGGAAGGGCAGAGCATTCAGGTGAAAGAGTAAAATGGTGTCTTTTAAGGTATATTTACACATTCAAACTTTTTACCAATTCCTAGTAGCCATGCCACTAGAACCAGCTGGGTGGTACTTAAAATGTGAACAGCCAGCTTGTCACTGTCAATCTATCACCCTCATGGGGGAGCAGTTCACCGTCTCCATGTGGGCAAATCCACTGGGCCCTGGGCAGCTGCCTGGCCCTGCCCTCAGTCCATTACACAGTTCATCAACCCCTGAGACCAATGTGGTCACTTACTGTCTATGTGCTCTTGTCAGGAACTTTCTGTTTGTTTGCACTTTGAATTGCTCTAGCACACAAAACTGTTAGATAAAATTCCATCTGTGGTTAATGGAAAGATCTACTTCAACATTGCATCACTGCTGGAAGGAAACCCGAGCTTTGATTAAACTCTGGGGGCAAAGTCCCATCCTACAAAACAGAATGCCTTCTCTGGTCCTTGCAATCATTTTGCAACTTCTAAACTTTAAAGCACTGAAATGAAGCATCAAACCGAAGCCTCCTATGGCCCTGTAAGGAGCCACCAAGGCTCCCTCTTTACATCTTTATCCTTCCATTTCCATCACCAATCTGGCTGAGATCTGTAGGGAAGGAAAGAGCTGAACCCAAGTCATCATGCTAAAATGTAAGGTCTGGAAGACACAGGCAGCAACGACTAAGTATAAGCCAGCTTGGAACATAATCAGAACAAGTAATTTTAAAAAAATTTGTGAGCCCCTTCGGTGATTGGTCGACGCTTCTGTAATATCCACCCTTCTCCAGACTTTTGGCAAAAGAACAAGTTAAAAACAAATGCTTTCAGTTTGCTTAAATGACAAGCCTTGGAAAAACCCAGCGACCGATAACTGCACACTGAGAACACAGGGGCTGTTCCTCCAAGGCTAGGGCTGAGTAACAAAGCCATCTGAGCAAAATGGCCCTTTTCAAAGATGGCAAGAAAAACATCAAGTAAAGGTAATTAAGAATGCAAGGAAAATGACTGTACCATTCTGGTACAGGATCAGTGCAAAGAAGATGCCTAATAAGTGTGCATGCACACACACGTGCTTAACAAAGTCCTGCTGTTGACCCCCCCTTGAGTTTTGTTTTGCTTTCACAAATGTACATTCTATCTGCTTTTATGTGACATGGGGTGGATTGTAAATTCCATCACTTATCAAAGCACTTTTATACAATAGGGACTGGAGCTAATTAAAATAAAATACCGTCTGCATTTGATTGAACTTTATCCTAAGCCCCATAACATTCATTTCCAGTTTGGTCATTTGAACACAATGGCGGCCTTGCATTCCGAAGTTTCTGAATAATATTAAATCATCTTTCCTTTTGTTAATAATATTAATTACACAGCTCTCCAGATGTGAAGGTATCACAACAATGCTTTGCCAATGTAGGAAAATGTTCCGATGCGCTGCAATAAAAGATAACACTAAATACTTATATAAAACAGCTAATTTCACCAAATATTTAATTGTAATGACTGGGTAGAGTAAATATTAGTCAGACTGACAGCTAATTGATTTGGTTTGCATTAAAGCTAGACAAATTTAAACAGAGGTGTTTCAGTGGCGATTCTGAATTCATAATTCGTTCAGATGTCTGTGTGCTTTCCCCGGGGCTAACCATTTAATTAGAACTGTGAGAAACAATCAGCCAATCCTATGAAAGTTCCAGGAAGGCCTGGGATGCCCAGGCTGTTTACCTTTCTTCCTTTCTCCTTTCTTCTTTACTGGCAGGATGCACTGATAGCAGCCTTGCCAGCAGCTTATTAAGAAGCTCTGTGAAAAGGAGATTTTCACTTGAAAAAATTTAACTGCTATGGTAGCCTTTGCCTAGGAAGTCTCTATCCTTCCTTCTGCTGGCTTCAAGGAGACAACTAATGCCTGGGAATGCTTTACCTTCGGACCCAAACTGAATATAGGACTTTTAACACACCTCAAATGGGTCAATCAAGCAGCTCAGGTGCTGCAGAGAGGAGGCAGGTCCAGGGCATGGTGGCCCTCAAGCCCTCCACAGAGTCTGTCTCTGCTGCCTCAGCCTGCCTTGCTTATGCACGGGTCTTCCACTCCCATCTTCACTGAGGACTCAGCAGCACAGAGACCTGCTGGGAAGCTCTGCATCACTCAGGCACAGGGTCCGGCACTCAGCAGGTGCACCATTCATATTTTTGGAAGGAAGGGATGAGCAGTCAACCTGGGTACCTTTAAAAGTTTTAAAACAGTCACCAACAACAGAGGATGTAGTCAAAACACAGATTAAGTCTCCTATTTCGACTCTGCCTTAGTTCTAGCAATTAAGAATCTGCTTTATTAATTCTTGGAAGGCCTCATGGAAAGAAGACTAAGAAATCCACGGTCCCCGTCTCTTCTCAGAGCATGCCTATGAGAGGGGCTTCCTGCATGCAAACAGCTTGCTTTCGATGTAACTATCCGCGTGGTAGCAATTCAACAACTCAAAAGACTTCAGTTGAAGAATGAGGATGTTTCTTCACAAGGCAGATCAAGCGCTTGCTTAAAGTGAAAGTGTGGAGGGGTGCTGCATCGACCTCTTTTCTAGCTTAGAATTTCCTCCAAGATGACAGATGACAGTCTCTCAGCCTCACAGAACTCACGCTTCCTCCAGGATCAGCCTTTGCACCCTGTACAGAGGCCCCCCGCTGCTCAGTTTTCTACTGATCCACACTTCCCTAAGTGCCTCACTCTTTGGGAACGAACAACTACAATCTGGCTTTTTTCCTAGAGGATTAAATATACTGGCCCCTTTGAAAAACATTCCTTCATGTTCCATGGTGTAAGCACAAGTAGACATAATCTCACCCCCATGTGATGGGGTGAGATGGTGCATGTAAAGTGCCCAAGCACACAGTCATCCCTTAGTAAACAGTTAACTCCTTCCCTTGCTATGAAGGAATAATGGAATTAGCACAATGTTTTATATCTATCTCATTTGACTTATCCGTATCTATCTATCCATCCATTCATCCATCCATCCACCAATAAAACCAATCCAGAAATATATTCAAGACAAGTCTGCCTTTTCACAGCCCAGATCCATGGGTGAGCTCCATGAGGACCACTTCCTCCATGAGGACCAATCAAAACCCTCACCACTCGATGCCCCAGAGAAGGATAATTCAGGCACAGAGCCCAGAGATAGCGCATCTCTCCAACCAATCCCTGCTCAGTCAATATAAAAAGAGCCCTGATTGTCATTGAAGCAGGTGGGTTGGGGCAACACCAAGAACCCATTTTTCCATAAAAACTTTACTGTAAGTGTTTTCTGGAAATAGCTGAAATAGTATTGTGCACCGGTTAGGAAGCCCAAACAAACATCTAGCACATAAATTAACTTTTAAGAGAAGATGATTTCTGTGACCTAAAACTACGATTTACCAATGACCTCCGTTCCTTGTTGGGGCTGCTACTGCTTCTCAGGTGAACTTCATTTTCCTTCTCAGCACTCATCGCCCTGTGACATATCACATATCTTTCTATTTCCTGCTTTGTTTTCTGTCAGCCCCGCCGCCAGCTCCACGGGCCCTGGTGTGGACAGAGCCAGCCACGTGGCAGGTATTCCAAAAATACCGAATAATTGAATGCATCAGAGGCTCACTTGGCCATTTTAATTTTTTTTTTTTTTTTTTTGAGACGGAGTCTTGCTCTGTAGCCTGGGCTGGAGTGCAGTGGCCGGATCTCAGCTCACTGCAAGCTCCGCCTCCCGGGTTTACGCCATTCTCCTGCCTCAGCCTCCGGAGTAGCTGGGACTACAGGCACCCGCCACCTCGCCCGGCTAGTTTTTTGTATTTTTTTTTGGTAGAGACGGGGTTTCACGGTGTTAGCCAGGATGGTCTCGATCTCCTGACCTCGTGATCCGCCCGTCTCGGCCTCCCAAAGTGCTGGGATTACAGGCTTGAGCCACCGCGCCCGGCCCTTAAATTTTTAATCTTGATAAATATCTGTTGATTGGTATTTGTCAAACCTTAATTTCAAGTCTATGCAGAAAGGAAATATAATTAACCACCCAATAAATATGGATTATATTACAATTTAAAATGTTAGCTTCTTTTCAAATCACACTTGTTTTAATCCTGAAGATCATGTGAATCTTTGAGGAAAAAAAGTCGGTTTTCAAATTCATAGTAACCATTAACACCCATGTTATGGCAACCACAAATACATCCACCTGCCTGATCTCTAATTTCATTATTAAAATACTTGCTTGAATTGCTTAGAGTTTTTGTTTTATGGGTAAGATTCATATATGTATCTCCTGTAATTATTGTATTTTGTTGATTTTAGAATGCTGAGAGATCTTCACTCACATGATTGAGTTCAGATGGTCTGATATGTAGCTACACCTGTCTTATTGTAGTTAAAGTGAATGTGGAAAACTCATGTCTATCCAGAATCACATTAAAATCCAGACTCTGCCATTTTTAGGACCGTAGACCCAAACCCTCCAGCCCTTAGGAAAGCATTCTGACCATCTGTACCTGGGGGTCCATTCTGAGGAAAGTGTGAGGGCCTCTGCTACTCAAGGTCGATCTTTTAAAGGTTTTGCTGTGATAAAAATGGTAGTAATCTTCCAGGTTTCCAATCTGCAAGACAAGAAGCAGAATACCATCAATTAATAGTCTCACGAACAGCTTCCAAAATCTTCCAACCCACAAGAATCTCCCCCTTGTCTGAAGGGCTCATTCTCCCAGGGGAAACATACCCTCCACCGCACTGCTCCTCATATCTCTGGCATGTATGCAGTGTTTATAAACATGAAGGTGGATTTAGACACTCATTTTTAGATAAACAACACTAAGTCATATTTCCCATAGAGCACATACTCCACCACATCTCACGGTAAATTAATATCATTTAAAGTTTGGATTATCGTGGCCAAGTGTTTCAGACAGAAATGAATGTTCGTTTAGAGCCAAGCATCCCTGAAGTAGCTAAGTTGGTGTCAAGTCAGGTCTACACCAAAACATTCATTTATAAACAAATTCCATCCTCTCCACCCCATGGGTAAACTGAAATATCGAAGAATGAACACTCACTCTCAAGTGCAATGGGACAGCCAAAGAAAACACGTGGATCCATCTGCTTGGGGATTGTGAAAGGGTCAGACGAGAACATCTAAACCCCTGAGGTGTCCCAATTTTCTGCCAGGGGCAGTTTGTCAGGACAGATTTCAGCTTGAGGACAGGATGGAACCAACAGCAGCCCTGTGGCCCAGCCCCTGACCTTCAAGAAGGGCTGGCCCTCACTGTAGCACCAGCTCACCCTCACGTCTGACCAGGCTTGAGCATGGGGACATTATTATCGGAAGCCTGCTTCTTGGCTGTAGAGAGGTGCTAGTTGATCACCATCCTCCAAAAATGATTTTAAAATCAAGATGGACTGAATATCATATAGACTCTCAAGTTGATCTTCCCAGGCTAAACCATCCTAGTTTCTTTTCCAGCTTGATTAAAGGGTAAATTTAAGACTAATGGTCCTCTACGGCAGTTCTATATGATGATTACAAACATGGGTTTTGAGTCAGAACAATTTGGTCCAAACCCTCCCTACCTATCCACCAAGATTAGCCACGTGACCTTGGGCAAGGATATTTGACTCACGGGAATCTCAATTCCTTATGTGTAAAATGGGGATAAAGGTACTTACCTTTAAAAGTTAAGTAGGACTAAAGTCTACCCAACTCACAACTCCTTGGCTGCTCCCACCTCATACATAGCCATTTAGTCTGCTATGGTCTGACCTCAACAGAGTTGACTGGCCCAGGGGGAGACCTGGAGGGACTTGGATACTGTGAGTGGCCATTTTCACATCTTTGCACAAGAAGATAAGGCAGGAGTGCAAGAGAAAGCCTCCGAGCCCCTTTACTACCCTTCAGTTCTCCTTTCCAGCAATCCTGGTAGCCTGGGTGTCTCCTGTTCTTGGGTTTAGGAGACACCACTTTGTTCTGAAATAAAGAACTCCCTTTTCTACTTCAGCTTGCTCCAGTGTGTTTCTGTTGCTTACAACCATAGAATATCAAATACTAAGATAGTCATGAGGAATAAATAAGAATCACCTATATAGAGCCTAGTTTAGTGCCTAGAACCTAGTGGGCATTCAACAAATGCTGGTGGTCCTGGGAGCTCTCTCTCTGGCTCCTCCACTCCCCTCTCTGGGTCTGGGATGCTTTAGATTTTAGCCAAATCCAGGTCTGCATCTAATTTGACCCCTTCCCTCTGGGTGACCTGGGCTTACCCTCTCTGTTTCCTTATGAGACTAACAACCACCACCCTGAAGGGTTGCTCCAAAATTTGAATGAGATAGGTATGTGTGAAAGAGCTAGCTGAGACCCAACAGGTAGGTAGTAAGTGCTCGATACACTGTTTCCTGTAATTCTGATTCTCACGTTTTTCTGCCATCATAAACCTCATTATTTCTGCCCTATTTTTCTCACAAGCACTTTTATTTTTCTTCCTACATATAAGTCACCTTGCTCACTTCTTCAACAAAGTTAATTGCCACATGTGTCAAAAGGCTGCTCCTCACCCACTAGAGCTGTTATTTAGCAACAGAGGCAATCATGGAGTCTCAACTTGCAGCAGTGTTTAATCAACATGTTTGCTTATAAGCTGCCACCAACCCTGGGAGATATTACATAACTTTTGGTCTTTTAACTCTGGGCATTCAAGTCAATTCCGTCAGGGACATGGAGAAACTAAGAGTTGAATAAAACTTGCTGGCAAAGAAGCAGACTAATTACAGAACTGTTGACTCTTAGCAGGCCCATGTCAGGGTAGCCCTGGAAGCCATTCAGGGCAGTACCTGGCCTTTGAACGGCTAAGCCAGGCTTGGGGCAGCCACCTTTCCCCTCAAAGGCCAGTCCCAAAGCCATCCAGCCCCCGCCCCGGGGCAGCCATGACCATCCTTTGCAAAGGCCCCAGGGTCTGGGCTGATGTGAACTGTTCTCCATGAACGATCCAGGAAAGGCACAGACAGTCCCCAGAAAGCTGACCAGGCCAACCACCTCTGGAGGCAGCAGTGGCCAGAACTCCATTTGTTTGGACACTTATATCCTGCCTAGCATGAGAGCTGGGGGGATGGGGAGGGATGCTCCCACTGCAGGGGAGAAGGGGACACCAGCCAAGGCTGCTCTTGCAAAGCCAGCTGCAGAAGAAGCTGGAATCATACAACATTTGTCCTTTGTGACTGGCTTATGTCATTCAGCATAATGTCCTCAAGTTTCATCAGTGTTGTACCATGTGTCAGAATTTCCTTCCTTTTTAAGGCTGACTAATCTTCCATTATCTGCATACCTCACATTTTGTTTATTCATTCATCTATTGATGGACATTTGGATTACTCCCACTTCTTGGCTACTGTGAATAATGCTGCTGTGTACAAATATCTGTTCATGTCCCTGCTTTCAATTCTTTTGGGTATATATCCACCTACTGTTTTTTGATAAATTTTCTTGGAACATAGCCACACCCACCCTTTCCCTGCTGTTCATGGCTGCCTTCCTACTACAATAGCAGAGTCGAGTAGTTGCAACAGAGATCCTAGAGCCCACGAGGATAAAATAGTTCATATGTGAACTTTGAAAAAGAAAAGGTTGCCAGCCTGTGATGTACAGCATTTGCTGCTGAGAGTATCTGGGGAGTTCACCAAAGTCTCTGATGTCAAGCATGGGTTCTCTAGGTTGGGAAGTGGCGGTCCATACACTGAGTGACTCTGCTGATAAACAGGTGTGGCTGCAAGCCTAGATCTTCAGCATCTCATTGAGTCTCTGAGCCGTGCTTTTTCCATAAACCTCCTGTCAGATGCTCCAAGAGGCCCCATCCTTCTGTCTGACTCATGTGATCCTGCCCTCTGCTCTCCCCTCGAAACATTAGGCAGCAGGTCAGGAGCGTGAGGTTTTCATCATGGGCAAAACCAGTGAAAGAACCAAGGGTGACACAGCAGGAGGCAGGCGCAGCTGCCCAGGAACACAGGCCCATTGAAAGTCTCCTCAGCCCGGATGATGCTGCATTTATGATACAGCCATCGCTGTCTCTCCTCCTCCCCACCCACCTAAGCCCTTCTAGGCTTCTCACCTGACCTACCACAGCAGGGTCCACCCCAGGTATGAGGAGGTCCTGCCCCTCCCCAATGAGGGAGGCTGTTCCTTCACAACTCTGGGTGCCTTCATGGGGAAGGGGGACAGGATTCGAGGCTGTGAGGCCCCCAGGCTCACACAGGGTCACCTGCGGGGATGTGGCCACTGGCCTGGTTCAACATGAAGGACACCTGGCTGCCCTCTGGCCCTGACTCACAGATTAGGGTGTGAGAAGGACCCACAGAGATGTCCTCATTTCACAGATGAGTAGACTGAGGCCCAGGGAGGTTAAGACTATGTCACACTGTGGGGCTCCCAGTTCCTAAACCAGTAGCCTCCCCATTCTGCTCACAGACAAGCAGGTGACAAAATGTGATACTAAATGACATATAGATACACAAGTAGGGTTTAAAATGATTGCCACACTTTCAGGACCTCTTCAGGGTCAAATGGACAGGGCTGGACTCAGGAAGGAGGCAGCCTAAAGACAAAATTCCAAATAATCTTCCAGGGAAAGTGAGGTTCTTTTTTTATCTGGCATTTGCCCTGATGGCAGGTGTTCCTCCCTGCTCAGCAGCCTGGACATCCTGGGTGGCTGCTGCTTGGCTGTGGCCTCGGACACTGTCCACACCAGGCGCTGGCTCTGCTCCTGTGCTCACAGCTAATTGACTATGCACCACTTCTCCAGCCAGTGCCTGAGCAGCTGCCTTTATAATCAGGAGTGGTGGCTTCCACAGATTGTCACTATTGGAGGGTCATGGCAGCCTCCTCCTTCCCTTGATTATAGACGAGAGGCACTGCCTCCACCATCCCAGGCTACTTCCCAGTCCTGCTCAGCCCCGTGTCCTCCCCTGACCTCCACCTGCTCTTCATCAATGAATCTGACTGCTAGTCTGCAAGGCATTGTTTTTTTAATGTCATAACATGAAATTTAAATACGTTCTTGTTCTCTTTCGTGCCCATGATATATTCACAATGAATTAATTAGAGCCCGTCTCGTGCACCATTCAAGAAAATAAACAATTTGCTGAATACAGGATGCTCATGTTTCTTTACTCAACATTGATAGGTGATTACATGCATTACTTGATAAAACTGGTAACATCGTTAAAACATCATTACAAACCTTGCTAAATGTTCTTGACCAGAACAATGGGAGAAATGAGATCAAAGAACTCACAGTGAAGAGAGTTTAATGTAGTGTAATCCTCTTTAACAAGATGATCTGACATTTAAAAAAACATAGGTAATATGTGTACATGACACAAAATATGGAAGGTACAAAAGGGTACAGAGTTAGTAGGGAACAGCAATCCCCCCCTCCTTCACCGGTCCCCCAGCCAGGGTTCCTCACTGTTGCTGAGTGCTTCTGGCTCATTACAAGAGCAGCTGATGCTTGCCGGGCACACGCCCCACTTCAGGCAGCAAGCTTGGAGTGCAGATGAATGAATAAGTTTGATTTTCATAACAACTGTAAGGGGTAGATGTTATGACTGTCCTCATCTTACATATGGGGAAACTGAGGCACAGAGCAGTGAAATTGTTCAAGATTCATTTAGTCAATGAATAGTCAGGATTCTTCACTGTTGAACCTTCTGCCTCTTGGCACAGTTAAGACTGTTAGTTGCCATGGGGGACTTCAGGCACCTTGGTCCTTGTCCTTTGCAGCAGGTTCTTTCCCAGAGAACCAGTACCCTCAGCATGTGTGCACTTTCCTTCATTTCAATAAGGAAGTCATGGGAGATCTATATTACGTTTCATGTACACATTATTCCATTATGTCCGTAAATGAGTATGTGTGCATGTGTGGATGTATAGAACGTGTGAGTGTTGTATACACGTGTACACATATGCAGATGTGTGTGTGTGCGCGTATGTATATGGATGTGCAAGTGTTTGTATACAGATGTATATATATGTATACAGTCATGCCTCGGCATCAGTGAGGGACTGGTTCCAGGCCACCCTGCAGATACCAAAAATTGACAGACGCTCAAGTCTCTGATATAAAATGGCATCATATTTGCATACAACCTACACACATTCTCCAATACTTTAAATCATCTTTAGTCTACTTATAATACCTAATACAATGTAAATGCTATGGAAATAGTTGTTATACTATATTGCTTAGGGAAAAATGACAAGAAAATAGTTTATACATCCACCATACATTTTTTTTCAGGTTTTTGACCTGAGGTTG
Organism: Macaca mulatta; assembly: GCF_049350105.2. Taxonomy (NCBI): domain Eukaryota; kingdom Metazoa; phylum Chordata; class Mammalia; order Primates; family Cercopithecidae; genus Macaca; species Macaca mulatta. The sequence goes on from NC_133412.1 coordinate 91,812,182, forward strand.
GTTGAATGTATAGATGTGGAACCCATGAATAAAGAGAGCCAACTGCATATGTATTCAGGGGTGTGTGTGTGTTTGTGTATATACATGTGTATATACATATCCAGGTGTGTGTGTTTATGTAAGGTTCATAAACAAATGACTGTGAAACATACCAGGTGAGTCCTTGGTTTTCCCACAGTTCTCACATCCAAGTGAGCATCCTGGGGCCACTGCCAGGTTGCCCTAACTCAGAACCCCAGATCTCTGGCTCACCACCTTGGTACATGTCAGATTCACCCGAGTAGCCTAAGCAACCCCATGTGGGTGTGGGCTTGGCTCCAGATGGATGCTCTGGTTCCAGAAGTCTGAACAGCCACTGGGCAGGTGGGTTCTGAAACTCCCCCACGAGAGAAGCTGAGCTGTATCCAGGAACTGTATCAGATACCGAGAAGGCAGGCCCAGAAGGCTGTTTCTTCATTTCCTGCCAGCCAATCCCGGGTCCTTCCAGGCTCAGCTCAGCATCATCTCCTCTGGGGAGCCTCTCCCGCCCAAGTGGGTTCTAAGCACATTGCCCCATAATGGCTGAGTCCTCCAGGGGCTGGGCCAGATCCGCACCATCTTTATCCACTGGCTCCTGGCAGGACCCCTAGGTCAGCACATAACTTCCACCACACTAGAGCAGAATCAACAACACTGTGCACCCTCACCATCCTGCACCCCAAACCTTTCCTCTTGAGGCATTCCTTGTCTTGGTAAAAGCTACCACCAAACCTTCCCAAAGTGGGCTCTTACATGGCTCCCAAACCCACTCCCCGCGTCGCACCAGCCCTACTGCAGGCAGCCCCATCCCTCTGCTTGGACCCTTGCTGGCCTCTTAGTCTCTCCTGTAGCACTGCACTGACATTCCCACCCTGATTCCTTCTTGTCTCAGAGGGTACATGACCAGCCAGGACCCCTCTCCAGCCACAGGCCTGGCCCTGCCCACACTGTCCTCTTTCGTCCAGTGTAAGAGGCCCTGCCCTCACTCACTGTTTCATGTTCCTGTGCTTGCTCAAGTCCCCTCACACCTACAAGACTAACTCCTACTCTGCTTTTAACCATCATCTCGGCTGTCACTGACTCCAGGAAGCCCTCCCAGACCCCCAGGCCCTGTCTGCCCAGACATGGCTATCACACCCTTCATCCTCCCTCCCTCCACCATAAGCCTTCAAGAGCAGGAGCTACATTGTCTGTCAATCCTTGGGGCCTGGTTGTGTCTGGGACACAGAGGAGCTTGAAATCTGCCTGGTGAAACGAACAGACTTCTGTCTCCAAATGACACTGGGAGGATACACAGCAGGTCTCCCCCCATCCCACCTGTGTCCAGCTGTCCAGTGAGGCCCCACGTCCAGAGGTGGGGTGAACGTGCCCCCAGTGCCCTCTGGCCCAGGCTCTGCTATCCTGTCTTTAAGCTCTCTCTCAGTCCCTGTCCCAGGACAGCACTGAGGTTGGGAGGAGGCTAAGGAACCAGGCAGACCACCTGCCGGCTGTATGGTCTGGGCAAGACCCCCACTGGCCTCTCTGGTCTGAGGACTTGAGGCAGGCAAGGCCTTCAACTGGCACTCCCTTCAACTGGCCAGTGCCCTTCATTCATGGCATGCACCAGCCATGAGAAGAACTCTTGGGCACAGGTGTGGACGAGCAAAAGCGGCTTGTAGGGTCACATAAGGGAGGGGTAGGAACCCGCACGAGAGGACAGGCCTGGCCTGAGGTTTACAGAAAGGGCCTCCCCCATCATGTCTCTTCTTTAAATGCGAGTGTAGCTGGCTTCAAACAAGATCTCAGTGGGTGCTGCAAGCTCGCTTTCACTCTGCCAGAAGAGACTTAATGTTTTTTGAAGATCCTGAGGCATGGAGGAGGAAAGCCCAATCTACTCTAGTATGTTTAATTTGCAGCAAAGTCATCGAGAAGCATGCCGAATCTACCCCAAATGACATCAAATAGTTCCAAAGGTCCATCCGCCCACTCAGCTCTCCAACGGACGTGACTGCAGACACAGGTGCAGTTCGTAGCCCTTGAGCAGGCTGCATTGTTGGTGGGGATGGGCTGGCTAAGTGCATACTTTGGTAAGTCTGCAAAAACCCCACCCCACCTCCCCAGGCCAGCCCAGCCAAACCCTGCCACACAGGAACAGCTGATAAGCAGCCACGGAATGTCTCAATTCAAGGCCTCAGTGATGAATGGACTGTAGATGAGGCTTCTGACTTTGCAAAAAAAAAAAAAAAAAAAAAAAAAACTGTACTTTATCACTCCCAAAGCCTGCCCTTGGCTGGAAACAGATGTTCCAAGCCCCGTCCGCTCTGCAGCTGCAGCGTGCCTGCTTCCGGAGCCGCTTGTCTGTCTTCAGGGCCGGCATCTGCCGAGGGCCTTGGCTTTGTGGAAAGAGTCTATGTCTAAAAGTCATGGTCGTCTGAGTTCAGTTATATAATGTTATTGATCCCAGTTGGTTCGCTTAAGAAAAACACAACTAATTAGACTCTATAAAAACCTACACACTAAATTAATTCCGTATTGCTCTAGTGACTTCCGCCTGAAAAAAACGTTATAAATATAGATGACCACTGGACCTATATTTAGCCAGCACTGGGTTACCTGGCATTTATAATTAAGGAAGTCCAGAGAGAGAGAGAATGGACATTTTGTTGTTATTTCTTAAAGCGTTTTTTAAAAACTGCTTCCCATTTCAGTCACATATACACATAGCAACATTCTGTTATTGCAATAATTACAATCCTGACCCAAGTTAAGATGATTGCACAATTTCCCAGTCTCCTAAAATTACTTTCTTCAACACATATCCACCCAAACTATGCAATTAAGCTGCTCAACATCCTAAAAATTCCTGAGAAATCATTAATTTTTACTTAGCAAACTTCATTTTTCTCTTCCCTTAAGTCGCCAAACCAAATGGTCTGGCTTCGGATGAGAACCCTTAATTTCTACATGTGGCCTCAGCCTATATTTTCAATGTCTACAAAGAGCTACCTGAAAAAACTCTACAATCCTTACTTTGAATATCTCCATTTTAAATCATTTCCTGGTCAAAGGTTTCTTTATGACCGTCTAGAATTAGTTGTTTTACCAGATTCCTAAATCCAATGCCTCTTGAGTATTCATTTTTGTTTGGTTTTGTTTTAATTTAAAAATAAACTGTAAAACTCTTCTTTTTCCTGAAAAATTCCATTCTAAAGCCATCATATGGGGAAGAACATAGTGTGTGCGGGGTAGGAAGATCTGGGGTGGCCTGGAACAAGGCATGGCTGGAACCCAGAAGGTAAGGAGGGAGCCCACACTGGGGAAAGTAGAATCGGAGCCCATGGGGCCTATGGGTGGGAACAGGCTACTCTAGATGTAGATAGATAACCAGGGTGTCCGCTGGATAACCAGGGTGTCCGCTCAGGGAAAGTGAAGACAGGACATGGCAGATTGGTTACCCACAGGGGACGGACGGAACATGTTACTACATTAGGGGCCATTGCAATTGGTAAGAGACCAATGGTAATTCCCTGGTGTCTGCGGCTGCACTGCACAGTTCTGCAGAGACAGTCCTTGTTTATGCGAAGGACAAACTGGAGCACTGGGGCTGATGGGGCCGGGGTCACTAGTTTCTCCGCACTGGGTCAGACCAGCTTTGCCCTGTGCATTCAATTTTTCTGTAAGTTTGTGATAGTTTCAAAAAATTGTAAAAGAAATTTTTAATTGTAATAAAACAAGGTAATCAGACCTTTTAGCCCCTTTCCCAAATAAAGCTTAAAGAACGTATGGTCTAAACTGAAGACAAAAGCTCTTTCATGCTGAGAAGCAGTGACAGACTGCTTCTCAGAGCTGCACCATTCCTTCCTCCCATCAAAGCAGGGCCCATGGGATCCAGGAATTATTTTGTAAAACAGACAGAAAGAAAATGAGGTGTATTTCAAGGGCAGGTGACCTCTGGGGTAGGGAGGCTGCTTGAGGCCTGGCCCTGCCCCATGTTCCCAGGGCCCATACTTCACCCCCAGGCAGAGCATATGCCCCTGCTGCCCGCAGGCTGCCCCTGTGCAGCTGGTGTGTTAGTAGGAATGGATCTGAGCCACATCTCCCTGCTGCCCGCTAACTTCCCTGTGCCATGTATGGTCTCTCTAGTTGGGTGAGATACCCCCGATGCCATCAGGGCCCAGCCTGGGACCCCACAGTAGGGAAGAGGTGAGTCTGTGGAGACTCCAGGAACCCAGAAGTACAAGATCTCCTGAACTCCTCCAGAGAAGCCAGCATTCAGATCTGACATGCGCTCTCCCGAGTTTTTAATAATGGCAACTCATTGTACATGTTACCACTACTCTGTAGCCTGCCTAAAACACGCCTGCAGGGTACAGGCAGCCTGTCGTCCTAGAAAGTGGGGATGGAGACATTTGGTTCAGCCTTTCCCAACTTGAGGAGGCCCACTGTTTACTTTTTTCTTTCTGAATATGCGAGAAGTAGGGGGTGCCTTATCCTCAAGAAAGTCTGATCTAGAGAATTCGCCAGGGGAGAGAGGCTCCGGTATAAGTCCACGTCTGCTCTCAGCACAGAGCAGCTCTGCTCCTGAAGAGTGGACTGTGTCTGTGACCTTGAGCACCAATGGCTGTGCACAGCACACCTGGGCAGTCTGCTTACATCATGGATCAGAGAACAAAGCTACACTGAGCACCCAAGGCAGTCAGGGGGAGCCCATCTGGCTCCTGCCAGTCCCCGTCCTGGGCTCCCCAGAAAGAAGGGTCAGTGCTGGGCTGCAGCTCACGGCTACTTAACCAAGGAAGGTCATGTTGGAGGAGGCTACAAGCTTTTTTAAAATAAGATTTTGTCTTTATGAAATAAATGTTGGAAATTCAAATTTTTAATATCTAAAACACCATCACTTGAGAGCAGTTATCCCAAGGGAAATCAAAAGGAATTTTAGAAAAACTAATCTTCAAATTTTTCACTTAAAAATATATACTCCCTGTGGCTGAAAGATGTGAAAACAGGGTTCTGAACAGATAGCTGCATACCCGTGTTCACAGTAGCATTTTCCACAAAAGCCAAGGGGTGGGAGTGACCCAGGTGTCTGTGACTGGTTGAGTGGATTAACAAAACCTGGCATGGACACACAATGGAATATGGTTCAGCCTAAAAAAGGGAGGAAACTCTGGTGCGTGCTACAACACAGATGAGCCTTGAGGACACCATGCTCAGTGAAATGTGCCAGGCACTAAAGACGCATACTGAATGATTCTCCCTGTTTGCGGTACCTGGAATGGTCACATTCATAGAGACAGAATGCAGATGCCAGCGGCTGTAGGGGAGCGAGGAGTGGGGAGTTGGTGTGTAAAGGGTACAGAGTTTCAGGCTGGGCACGGTGGCTTCTGCATGTAATTCCAGCACTTTGGGAGGCCGAGGCGGGCAGATCACCTGAGGTCAGGAGTTCGAGACCAGCCTGGCCAACATGGTGAAACCCCGCCTCTACTAAAAATACAAAAATTAGCCGGGAATGGAGGCATGCGCCTGTAATCCCACCTATTTGGGAGGCTAAGGCAGGAGAATTGCTTGAACCTGGGAGGCGGGGGTTGCAGTGAGCCAAGATCATACCACTGCACTCCAGCTTGGGCAACAGAGTGAGACTCCATCTCAAAAAATGAATGAATGAATGAATGAATGAATGAATGAATGAATGAATGAATGAATAAATAAGTACAGAGTTTCAGTCTGAGAAAATGAAAAAGTTCTGGAGATGGACAGTGGTGATGGTTGCGTAACAATGTGAACATACTAAATGCCTCAAACTATACACTTACAAACAGATAAGATGACATATTTTCTATTAGGTGTATTTGACAATAGCAAACAAACAAACAAACAAAAAACCGTACTCTGCATTCTGTCCCCACCTTTCCTACCTCTCTTGTGTCACTCAGGATGCTGGGACCATGGCTCCAGTGTGCCAGCAGCATCTGGAGGCCTGACAGGGAGAAGGTATAGCCAACTCCAAGGCATAGCCAAGCATAGCAGTGCTGCCCAGCTGTGATTATTAACAGCTCTTAGCTCCAGGCAGCGCTTCCCATCCTTGGCCCCTCTCTATTGTGTGGTTTCCCTTAAAGAGAACAAGGACACAGGAAGGAGGTGGCAATGATCTCAGGGACAGCCAGAGTCACCTGACCAGGACTGACAGTCATGGGTGGTGAGAGTGTCAGCCAAACACCATGCAAGCTCAGCTTCCTTTTATCCTGGAGCCTATCCCAAGTGATGGCTTCGAAGACCTGCTGACCAGGTGGCACAGGGACCAAGCTCCTATGCTGACCTCGTGACAGCTTGCCCTGCTGAGATCGGCAGCTCCCAGTGCATGAAGATACAGAAAACTTTCATCCAGCTGCATCAATGCCCCAACTCAATAACACCAATTAAAAACAGGCGTAGAGAAACATGCACTGTCATTTTGCTTCTGTGACTCAACCCCACGCTGGTAATTAAAAATGAAGAAGCTACTGATGAGGCAGCTGTCATGATTTCACCAAAATACAACTGAGGGACACCCTTTCCCAGTTGCAAAACGTATCTTGGCTTGTAAACTAAAAATACACTTTGTGCAATTTTCATACGGCTCTTTTAAAATGGCATTTTGGACTTTTCCTGCAAGCTGTGGGCTAAGAAGTCAGGGGACCAGGTCCCAGCCCATCTCTGCACCCTTGCTGGCCCCAGTTTCTACTCTATCAGGGGAGGCGCTACATTGCCTTTTCTCTCCATCCCATTTGCACTAACATCTGTGGCTTATGGAATATTTGCCAACAAATGATTTCAACAGAACTTGCATACTCAAAGTAAAACCTCAGCAGCACTAATTTACAGATGAGAAGTAATTGCTTGAAAGGAGGGTAGGAGAAGACAGATCATCCTATTCCAGGGATGGAAGGATGGATGGTCCCCTCCATGGCTGATTCAGTAAGACTACACGTAACAGCATCTTATAAACAGGGACTTGGTGAAGACCCACCCACAGTGACGAGACTCTGTGCAGTCACTGTCCGCGCATTTATCAATAGTGACGCCCACCCTGACTCCTGGGCAGCTCCAACCATTCCTTCCTCTTCTGTCTGGAACCCATGTCCTTGTTTTCTCAAGCCACTGCAGGTCTCCAGAGGCGTCTGTCCATTCCCTCATTCCTTCCCTCAACAAGTATCTGGGCAGCTGCTCGAGTCACGTATTTTAGACATGAGGGACCCAGAAGGGCCCACATGGGCCTAGGGCCTGGATCCAGGGGAGAGGCTGACAGGAGCGAGTATGACACAGCAAGATGAAGGAGGCACATAGGAAGCCACTTTGCCTACCAGACTGTCAGAGGGCATAACAAGGAATTGCAATCTGCCAGATGCACCCCTAGATAAAAACAGGGACTCGCATTTTTAGAGACTGGAGTCCTAGCAGTGGAGAGAACATCTTCTCTACTCATCTTTCAAGGCAAGAGGGAACCAGGGAGAGAAAGGGGGAATATACAAGATGAGGGTCAAAGGGAGGCAAGGAGGTAGCAATGAAGGGACCCCAGGCCTCGCCTTGTACAACCAAGCACACTCCAGAGGGAGTATCAAGGTCTCAACTCAGGCCAGGCACAGTGGCTCATGCCTGTAATCCCAGTACTTTGGGAGGCCAAGGTGGGCAGATCACCTGGGGTCAGGAGTTCGAGACCAGCCTGGCCAACATGGTGAAACCCCGTCTCTACCAAAAACATAAAAAATTAGCCGGGTGTGGTGGCACACACCTGTAATCCCAGCTACTTGGGAGGCTGAGGCAGGAGAATTCACTTGAACCAGGAGGCGGAGGTTGCAGTGACCCAAGATCATGCCACTGCACTCCAGCCTGAGCAACAGAGTGAGATTCCATCACCCCGGCACCGCCCCCCGCAAAAAAATCTCAACTCAGCAGTTGAGATCTTGGGCCTTGGAGCCAGAGACTACCCAGATCTGAATCCCAACTCCTCTGTTTAAGTGAAAACGATCTCTGAGGAGCAAGCTCCTAAATTTCTCTTCAGCTTCCCTTTCCATGCATTGGGATTAGCAGCATTCCCCCTGCCCAAGGTTCCTGGGGGGATAAATGAGGCGTGATGCATATGGAATCTCAGCTCAGGGCCTGGCACACAGGGAACAGCTCCAGCCTCCCAGAGCGCAGGATGGTCAGCTGGCTTTTTTCACAGTATTTCTTAAAGAAAGTTACAAGGTGGCAGCTCACTTTGTGGGGGAAAATGGATTGCAATAAAGTTAGTTGCAAAGTTAGAGAAATCCCATTTGCCCTTTGATTTCAATTCTTAAAAATATATAGAGTATTTCTTTACCAGTGGCCCCTGTGGGGGAAGATAATCACACCTAGACAGAGCCATAAAGGGCCAAGGTGAGCAATACAGGGTGCAGGGCAGGTGGGAGCCGAGGAGCTGTGCTGGGGACAGTCCACACACAGGCAGCCCTGGCCACCCCTCTGGGTGTGCAATACCACTCGTGTCTGGCAATCCATTTTCTTTTTTTTTTTTTTTTTTTTTTTGAGACGGAGTCTGGCTCTGTCGCCCGGGCTGGAGTGCAGTGGCCGGATCTCAGCTCACTGCAAGCTCCACCCCCCGGGTTTACGCCATTCTCCTGCCTCAGCCTCCCGAGTAGCTGGGACTACAGGCGCCCGCCGCCTCGCCCGGCTAGTTTTTTGTATTTTTTAGTAGAGACGGGGTTTCACCGTGTTCGCCAGGATGGTCTCGATCTCCTGACCTAGTGATCCGCCGTCTCGGCCTCCCAAAGTGCTGGGATTACAGGCTTGAGCCACCGCGCCCGGCGCAATCCATTTTCTTGAAACTAACTTATCTCTTATCCATTTACTTTTACAAACTCTTAGAAAATAAGCCTGCACTATCTGTCCAATTCCAGACTGAAACATTTTTTAAGTCCAAAACTTCTGATTTTGTAAAACACATTCTGGCCTTACGTCATCTCTTATGCTCACATTCCATCTGATGTTTGCTCACCCCCTACTAGAGCTGACATCTGGTGTCTCCAGTACCCTCCCAGACGGCTGCCCATGGTACATCCCCGCCAGAGGTGGAACTGGGTCCAGCCACGTTTTAGGTGGCTTGCAACAAGGTGGTCAGACACACTCATCCTGCTCTCTCAGAGGGCTCGATGGCTGTTCTACTCATGCTGGGCTATCAGGCAAGACACAGTAAAGACCTATGTGGCTGTCATGTGCACTATCTCAGTTAATAACCAGCAAGTTCACCCAACTATTTCTGGGTGGGTGGGCACAGATCATGGTGATAGGAATGTGAAACCCAACTCCAAGGCTGTGTGGTCTCTTTGCCCCAGTGGGTTTGAGTCTCTGCAGCAGACAGCACACATGTTGAAAGGGGTTTCTGCAAGGCTTTGAGCTGAGGCACAAACCCAAATGCCGTAGAGACTCCAGCTGGGCAATGTGGCCCAGGCTATACACAGTCACTGGACCCCAGTATGACCCGGTTTCTTAGGAGGGCCCTTGGTACAGACTCCGGCAAGGCTCCTGACTGTGGTTTGCTCACCATTTACAGACCATCGTCTGTCTCCAGGGACTGTGCCTCGCTCTCCCTTTCACCATGTGTCTTCCCTCCAAAGGAAACAGACCCCAGCACCCGAAGCGTGTCTGACAGTCCCAAAGGCTCCACATTCCCAGCAGATTGGCTCCTTGCTCCTTCCAAAGATTCCCATTCTGCTCTGTTTCTCCCCAGTGGCAACCACAGACACAAACTCTGTCAATCATTCATGCTCTCAGTGACGCGTCTAATTACTCACAATGCCACCTCTCTAACCTCTTTCTTGAATCCAGGCTAAATTTAGCAGTTTTGGGTATACCTCTGTCAGCTTCTACCTAATTCCTTCACATCCATCTTACTTGGAAAAAACAAACTGCCTTCCATTTCATTTAATGACCGCGACATCCCGCAAGCGTGCTGGATGGGCCTGGATTTTACTACTGACAGCTGTAGGACTGTGGTTCGCGAGCCACGTGTTCAGACAGAAGGGGTGGGTGTGTGTGCAGCTTCTCTCAGCCAAGGGAGAAAGGCCCAAACAGAAGACAAACCCTCTCCAGGTCACCTCTCCTCACCCAGCCTCACTGCTAGCTCAGCCCACTGAGCCCTTGGGAATCCCTATTATATACATACATATATTTTAAAGCCCCAAACAAGTGGGAAACTCCTGTGCACCTTTGATACTTCCTCACACACCCTTGGCTTAGCTGAAAGCCCCTACGTGCCTGCACAGGGAATCGTGTGTGCTGGCTTCCTCCACCCTGCTGCCCAGCTCTAAGTGTCCAGACTCTCCCTTTCACTTCCTAGAAACATCCTGGGTTGCACAATAAATTCTGTGGCCACAGTAATCCTACCAGGAAAGGATGAATCCAGGCCCATCCAGCTCTCACGGTTTGCTCCGTGTCTCCTCTCCCTAAGTCCACACCACCTGCTGCCACCACTCCCGTGCCCCCCACATTCCTCACTGCACTGTCATTGGGCTCCCTCTCCTCCATCACCATTGTGCCATACCTCCCAGGTAACTGACTCTGCTAACACCCTGATTCCTGCCCTGTCCCCTCCATCCCAGCAACTGTGAACACAGCCCCAGCCGGGCCCCTCACCGACACCCCTCCCTCACCCTGAAGCCTCTCACCCATGGTGACCTTGGTGGTTCCTGGCCCTCCATCCATGTCCCTGCCACTGGGTCCTCCAACCTCCTCAGTCCCTTTAGACAGCTGTTTCAACCATGCTCTCCTTAGAACCCTAGACAGCCCATGCTCCCACCTTCTGAAACATTTTTTTTTTTTTTTTTTTTGAGACGGAGTCTCGCTCTGTCGCCCAGGCTGGAGTGCAGTGGCCAGATCTCAGCTCACTGCAAGCTCCGCCTCCCGGGTTCACGCCATTCTCCTGCCTCAGCCTCCCGAGTAGCTGGGACTACAGGCACCTGCCACCTTGCCTGGCTAGTTTTTTTTGTATTTTTTAGTAGAGACGGGGTTTCACCGTGTTAGCCAGGATGGTCTCGATCTCCTGACCTCGTGATCCGCCCGTCTCAGCCTCCCAAAGTGCTGGGATTACAGGCTTGAGCCACCGCTCCCGGCCTCTGAAACATTTTTAAGTCACAAACTTCTGATGTTATAAAATGAGTTCAGGTGTTACATCATCTCTTAGATTCCCAGGTCTGTAAAGAAAAATTCACCTCGAGGGAGAGAGATGTGCGTTAGGTTCTGTGAAATTCCATCTGATGTTTGCCACCCCCTCTCCCAGGCCCCACACTTAACTGAGGGCCTCCTCACCACACAGCCACATGGCCACCACTATGTCCCTGTGAACCCTCACACAGGTCCCTCTCCTGCCCGGGAAGACCCCCCACGACGGCCTAGGCCTACCCAACCCCACCCCTCCATGTCCTCCTCTCTATGGGCTCTCTGTCGTCTCCCCTCAGAAAACTCTCTCGGGCCCCTCTTCTAAAGAGGGGACTTTCCCAGGGTCTCTGGTCCCTGCCCCATCATTTTCCTGTCCTCTGGCCCTCTTTCCAGATGCTACGCCACTCCCTGGCCTTCCTTCACCAGTATTATGCTGTCCCCTCTGCCCAGGCCCCCTGCCTATCTCCATCAAGCCAAATCTTCCTCACCCTCCAGGGCCAGCCCAAACACCTGCTCCTCTTAAATAAGCTCCCTGATTCCAGGGGCCATAAGGGACGGAGGGAGCAGAGGGCCACCTAGCCAAAAAGCCAATAGCAGTGGAAAGGGTCTTAGCCACTCAGTCAAGAGGTGTAATCCAGCAGACTTAGAACTCCACACCCAGCAACAGAGAATAACATTTCTCTCTAGAGATATAGAACGTTTTCAAAGACTGACTCCAGTACCAGGACTTCAAGCACACCCTCCAAACGTCAAAGAACTGATTTCCAAGAAAGCATGGTCTCTGGCTGTAATGCAATTAAGTTGGAGGTCAACAGGGCAAAGAAAGATTTAAAATGCCACACATTTGGAAATTCACAAACACATGTTTATATAACTCATGGTAAAAGAAACCATCATAATTGGGATTAAAAAATACTTAGAATGGAATAATAATGAAAATACTATTTAGGACAACTCATGAGCATTAGTGGACATGACCCCGGAAAAGATGTGTGTAACCTGAGGTGTTCATAGTAAGAGAAATGCTGAAAATTCATAGGATTAAGCATCAAACTACAAAGTTAAAAGAAAAAAAATGAGAAGAAGGTAATACAATTAGGACCAGAACTCTATAAAAGTAGAAAACAAATTTACAATAGAATTTTAAAAGCCAAATGCAGTTCTTTAAAAATCTGGCAATATAGCCAAACCCATGGCACCACTGATAAGGAAAAAAATTAAGGCCCAAAGGAATAAATAACATGGTAGGTGAAAAAAGGATGTAACTGCAGATCAAGCAAAGGTTTAAAAACAATAAGGAAACACTACCAATGCTGTTACACTCATAATTCTGAAAACACAGACCACATTAAAAAATTCCCAGAAAATTATAATTTATGAAACCACTAACTAAAAAACAAATACAGGACTTGTCAAACTTTCCACTAAAGAAACTGAAATAGTGCTTAAACCCCCATTTCTCTCACACAGAACAGGCCTAGACAGTTTTACAGGCAAGCTCTATCAAAATTTCAAGGTATAGACCATCCCAGTCTTAAGCAAGCTCTTCCAGAGAATAGAAAAAGCAAAATTGTATGAGGCCAGAATACTTTAATCCTAACAACAGACAGGAACAGTATAAGAAAGGGAAATTCTAGGTCCACTTTGCCCATGAATGTAGAAGCAAAACTTGTAACTAAAATGTTAGAAAACCAAATTCAGCAATGAGGAAGAAAGATAGCCTGCCATGACCATGGTGAGTTTATTCCAGAAATGCAAGGATATTTTAGCATTAGAAAGTCAGTAAGTGTAATTTTTACAGTAGCAGAATAAAGAAGACACAGTAAAAGCATTAGATAAAATTCAAAACCCATGTGATTTAAAACTGTTAGCAAATTAAAACAAGAAGGAAACTTTCTTAATTTGTTAAAAAGGCATTTACAAAAAACAAAACAGCAAATATCAGTCTTAATGTGGAAACACTGAAAGCACTCCCTCTAAAAATCAAGAACAAGATAAGAATGCCCAAAATCAATGCTTTTATTCATCATTATACTGAAAGTTCTAGTCAACAACAGCCATGATAAATAAATAAGTGGCTTAAAGATTGATTAGGGAGAGACAAAACTACAATTATTCACAGGTGATATGACTATTTACATAGAAAACCATATCAAATCTACGGTTTCCTATGGTTTACATAAAAAATAGACAAACTATTGGAAGAAATAAGGGACTTTATTGAAAGGTGGCTGGATGTGAGACCGATCTAAAAAATCAACTGCATGTCTATATACCAGCAACAACTATTAGACACTTAAGGTACCTATACCTTTATCAGAGATGTATAAGTTGTGTATATAGGAATTTACAAACTTTACTAATACTTAAAGGAGACCTAAATAAAGAGATACCATGCTCATGGATAGGAAGGTCCCACATGATAAAGATATATTAGATAGACAGATAGATAGATATATTAAATAAAATTTCAGTCAAAATCCCAACAGTTTTTGTTTTGTGGAACTTGTCAAATTGATTCAAAGTTAATATGAAACAACAAAGGGCCAAGAATAGCCTAAAACTCCTGAAAAAGAATAAGACTTGCCCCACCACATATCAAGCCTTATTATGAAGATACAGTACTGAAGTCTGTGAGGCACTAGGTCAGAGACAGACAAGTTTAACTCATGAACAGAAAAGGGAGACAAATCTGTGTGCAAATCTGGATGTTCTGTATGCAAATACAGAACTTGATTTATTGATAGAATATCAGTGTTGAAAGGAGGAACTAATCCACTGATGATGCTGGGAAAAGGTGGTTATTCATATGGGAAAAAAAGAAAAACCCTACTTCACATCAAACACAAAACAAATTTGAGCTAGATTAAATACTTACGTGTGAGAAGTAAAACTAAAACTTTTAGGAGGACGTCCGAGAGTGGGTTAGATATCTTCTGTTTGTCCCTCTAAATCCACTTTCCAATTTCCTCCACCTTGCTTTCAGCCCCAGGCACATGGTGATGGGGGCCCAAGTCGTGGAGAAAGGGCACCAGCTTACAGGGCAGCAGCCCCAGGAGCAGCCTGGGAAGGCTTTGTGCAGAGGAGGGCCATTTCCTCCTACGTGTTGGGAGAGTTGTCTCTGCAGATGGTGGGTGAGAGTTCACTGCCAAAACCACTGTCTTTCCTGCCCACAGACGCTTCTTCCCCACCTTCCTAAAACCGTAAGAGACCTGGAGATGTTGAGCATCAGTGACTCTTTGACTCAGGAATCTTAAAAATCACACACATGGGGGCCTTCTGGTTGGCTCCTTTGCCCTCTGGCTGTGGGTTGGTTTTGGAAACGGAAAACTGGGGGAGACGAGAGGTAGGTTGGGAGGAGGGTGAAATTGGCTTGTTTTCTCCCCTGCCCTCTTCTACAGAGTAACTTCTGGCTGGCTGTGTTTCTCCCTGAATATCACTGCTCTATCAAGGAGCCTTGTCAACACAACCTCTCCTTCCAGGTTCCATCAACATTCCCTCCCCTCTTCCTTTGGGGCCAAGAGTTGGAACAATTCTGCTGCTAACAGTTCCTGGTGGTTTCTCTGAACTCTGCGCATGGCTTGGGAACTGGTCTAGTAACCGTCCTCCAAGTGCTCTACTGTGTGTCCTATCTTTCCTGCTGAGACCTCCATTGATAAAGTAATTGTTGCTGAAAGTGGTCTTCAAATAGATCCTCACAATGGGATTCTGGGATTAGGTTGTTCATGTATTCTGGGAGCACTGGGATAGTTGCCTTTCTGGGTGTGAGTGTGTGTGTGTGAATAAGGATAATCCACAGCATTTTGAATTATATGCAAAACCACAGCATTCATGATTATACATGATACTGGCAGTCACATCAAACGAAGTGCCAGGGAGTTGGGGTACGGGGTGCCCACTGGGAGAAGAGAGGGTGTGGTAATAGTGCCTACAAAAGTTGTGAGGTCAGGTAGATTCTTCTTATGTCCTTAGAGAGCATATATAAGGACATAATCTTATATATTAAGCATACATATAAGAGCACATATAGAGAGCATATATAAGAAATTGAAAGCTATAAACATTCAACTAATAATACACAAGGAGAACCAGAAGGCCCCTATGGCAGCCCCAGGGTGTGATTTTTAAGATTCCTGAGTCAAAGAGGCATTGAGGCTCAACACCTCCAGGTCTCTTACAGTTTTAGGAAGGTGGGGAAGAAGTATCAGTGGGGCAGGGAAGACAGTGGTTTTGGCAGCAAACTCTCACCCACCATCTGCAGAGACAACTCTCCCAACACGTAGGAGGAAATGGCCCTCCTCTGCACAAAGCCTTCCCAGGCTGCTCCTAGGGCTGCTGCCTTTCAAGCTGGTGCCCTTTCTCCACAGACTCACCCACATCCTGCTCCACCTGGGCCCGTAAAACAAGACAGATCCCGAGGCACAGGAGCTGTGTCAGAAGGAGATGTCCACTGTGTGGGGGCAGGAGCCTGGCAGGTGGGTTCCAAGGGGGACAAAATGTAGGTAGGTCATATGTACCCACATGTGTGGACAAGGTGGTTCCCTCACAATTTGGTCATTTAATGTGAACCCTGAACATCGAGGGGGGTGGAGAGTCTACAAGATTGGCTAATCCAAGTCTAGAATTAATAAAAACCAATCGCTGATGAGGTCAGTATGCTGGACCTCCCGGACATCTTGCGGAGCTGTGGTTCTCCAGCCCCAGACTGTTTATTAAAGCCAGATTGTTGGGCCCTCTCCCAGAGTCTGTGACCGAGCAGGCTGTGGTGGGGTCCAAGGATTTTCATTTCTAACAAGGTCCCAAATGTAGCTGCCGCTGGTCTGCTGGGAATGCAGAGAAATGGGAGGCTGGAGGGATCTACTGCGTGATACCTGTTAAGCCACCTGACCTACACTCCCTGGGGAGGCCTGGAGGCTGGTCTTCTCACCAAGGGGTTAGGAAAATGCCTTGGGGAGGGGCAGCGGCCTCCTAAAGAACTCCACGGAGGCTGTCCTCTCTATCCTGCAGGTGACAAACGGATGCTCCCACAGCCCCAGGTTCCCACTCTCCACGGGAACTGTGGGATCCTGGGTAGTAGAGGCCAGCGGCGGGCATACCAGCATACCAGAGTGATCACCTAAGCAAGGGGACGGAGGGCTACTCAGTGTACTTGACTTGCAGAACCTGGGGAGAGGCTCCAAGATGAAAAAGAGGGGAAGCCTGATCAGATGCTGCTTGACACAAAGAAGGTGGACCTACTGGGTCTGCTGAGCAGCACCATAGTGGGGATTCGCAACATCATCCACAGTGTCCAGACCAATGACAGGGAGACTGGGGCCCTTTGAGAAAGAGCCCTGGGAGGGGCAATCAGTGTGTGTGGGGAGCCTGTCCTCACATGTTCCCCAGACTCGCACGGCCACTTGCCAGGTGGCTGTGTGCTGGGGACAGGGAGACACACTGACCTCCCATTGGCTACTAAACACATGCCCTGAACCCGCACTGATTCTACAGCCCTGATGTGCTACCGAGACACACAGGTCCTGAGCTGGGTGGAAACAGAACGTCTTGTTCTGCTCATGGAAACAGGCCCATCTGATGGTGCACCCAGTGCAGCTCAGCCCCTCCTGAGGTCATTCGCCAGCTCCAGAGCAGAGTGTGCGGACACACCCAGGAACGACTGAGGCTCCACTCTGGCTCTGAACTGGTGGGATGAGGGCTATTGGAAGAGGGCAGAGGGGCCACCTGATGCCTTCTGAGATGCTGACTGGCACTAGAGGAGATCTTTCTGACCTTGGGGTAGGAAGGATTTCTTAAACAAGAACAGAGGAAGCACTAACCATGAAAGAAGACATTGGTATCATAAGAGATGGGGCAGTGAGGGGGAGAAATTGGTAATGCTCTAAGGTACCTGAACTACATGTGATGCTATATGGTATTATTTCAAGGTGGACTTAAATCAGTTAAAAGTATGTATTGTATTGTAATCTTTAGGGAAACCACTAAAAAAATTTTAAAAGAAGTATAATCAATACATTAAGCAAGGAGATAAAATGGAATTATCTAAAAGGCTCAATTAAAACCAGAGAAGGCAGAAAGGAGTGGGGTTGGGGAGGGGCAGGGGTGCAAAGAACAAATGTAACAAATAGAAAAGTTACAAACGTGGTAGATATTAATCCAACAACACCAACAATCACTTTAAATGTGAATGGTCTCAATACACCAATCAAAAGACAGAGAATGTCAGAGTGGATTAAAAAAACAATGTCTGTGCTCCAAAGGACACCATCAAGAAAGTGAAAAGACAACCCATAGATGGGTGACAGTGATTGCAAGTCACATATCTGATAAAGGACTCATATCTAGAATATACAACAATAAAAGCCAAATAAACCAACTAAACATGAACCAAACATCTGAGCAGATCGTTCTCTAAAAAAGAGATACAAATGACCAATAAGCACATGAACATATACTCAACATCATTAGCCATGAGGGAAATGCAAACCACTCTGTCTACAAGATGGGTACAATAAAAAAAGACAGATAATAACAAGTGTTGATGAGGATGTGGTGAAATTGGAACCCTCAGACATGGCTGGTGAGACTGTAAAAGGGTGGAGCCCTAGCCTGGCAGTTTCTCAAAAATTGAAACATAGAGTTGCCATATGACTCAGCAACTCCACACCTAGATATACTCCCTAGAAAAATAAAAACATATGTCCACATACAACTTGCACGTGAATATCCACAGCAGCGTTATTCACAATAACCAAAAACCTGGGAACAACCTAAATGTCCATCAGTTGATGAATGAACAAACAAAATGTTGGTATTTCATTACAGTGGAATATTATCTGTTGATAAAAATAATGAAATACGAATACATGTTATAAAATGGATGAACCTTGAAAACATGCTAAGTCAAAGAAGCCAGATACAAAAAGACCCTATATTACTGTATGATTCCATTATGTGAAATGTCCAGAATGGGCAAATCTAGAGAGACAGAAAGTAGATGAGTGGTTGCTTAGGGTTAAGGGAGTGGGGTAGATGGGGAGTGACTGCTAATACAGCTATGGCATTTCTTTCTGGGGTGATGAAAATGTACCAGATTGGTTGCAGGGATGGTTGTACAACTCTGTGAATATACCAAAAACCACTGAGTTGTATGCTCTAAGTAGGTGAATCCTATGTGAATTATAACTTAATAGAATTGTTATTAAAAGAGAATAAATTGTTATATACAATTATGTAAAAGTTAACTCTCCAGTTTAATCAGAAGACACCCATACAGGTACAAAAATAATTCATAAACTGGGAAACACTGTTTCCCACCCCTGTAACTGACAAAGGATTCATATGCAGTATATGTACACCCAGTAATCCCAATTCTAGGCACATACCCCAAAGAAACTCTGGCATCTGTATACTAGTGGTCTTGCATAAGGCTGTTCTTAGCAACGATTCTTTTTTTTTTTAAGATAGAGTCTCGCTCTGTCATCCAGGCTGGAGTGCAATAGCACGATCATGGGCTCACTGCAACCTCTGCCTCCCAATTCAAGCAATTCTCCTGCCTCAGCCTCCCGAGTAGCTGGGACTACAAGTGCCCATCACTATGCCCAGCTAATTTTTTGTATTTTTAGTAGAGACAGAGTTTCACCATGTTGGCCAGGCTGGTTTTGATCTCCTGACCTCAGGTAATCCACCCGCCTCAGCCTCCCAAAGTGCTGGGATTACAAGCGTGAGCCACCATGCCTGGCCAGTAACAATTCTTAAAAAAGAATTACAAACATGCCAGGAGAATGGACAGATACATTGAGATTTGCTGGTTAAAAAACATTGTACAGCAGTGAAAGTAAGAGAACCACAGCTAAGCTGGGGCTATAGCTACACTGTGGTTAAACCTTAGAAACATGATGTTAAACTGGGGGAAGAAAAGCAAGTCTCAGAATACCACACACAGTACATCATTCCTACAGTGCTCAAAACCAAAACTAAGCAAGACATTGTCTAAGCACATCTACCCCGAGATACACAAGTCACACGGACAGTGGCTTCCTGTGGGATCTGGAGGTGACTGGAAGGTGGTAAGGTGTAAGGAATGCAGAGGTCATACCGGTAACAGTCTAGTCATTGGACGGGGTGACTTCACAGATTCTATTGCTATACTTTGTATAACTAACAAATATATTATGGGAAATATTTTATATGTGTCAAATAACAGATTTTAAATGTTAAACATGTTTTAAAGATAAAGGAGAAAAAAGTGTGGTGTCAGCTCTGGTCATACCATTTCTAATTGGGATAAGTCATCTGAATGCTCTGTGCCTCAGTTTCCTCATCTGTGATGTGGAGATAGGGAAAGTACCTAGTCAGTGGGGTAGCAGTAAGTAGTAAATGAGATCAAGCCCTCAGAGCAGTTTCTTGCCCAGTAAGAGTTTGTCATTCTCGTCATTGTCACCATCATCATCATCGTCATTATTTTCCCTTGTTGGAAGTGATGAGCCGCCACTGCCAGGTCCTTCAGTATCGTGTGCACCCCTCCTTGACACTGATCACATTCTACTCGCACTATGGTTACTGATGCAGGCATCTCCCTTACTAGGTCCCAGAGGCCAACTAGCCGGTCTTGGTGCCCTCTGTGTTCCCCACATACCTGGATCCCAGCCTGCTTCATCTGATCAACACTATGAGGTGGATTCTCCCTTGGAATAACTCAAGGCTCTCCTCCTCTCTCTTTCTGATCATTCATAAGAAAGGTGGGGTATACCATAGCCACTGTGGTGTGCAGAAGACACCAGTGGTGGCCGATCCTACCTCTAATTCCAACCCTTTCTCCTCTGCCTGCCTCTTCTATGGAGGGTGTAGAATCTAAAACCTTGATTTCCCAGACTCCCCTGAAGCTAGCATGGCTATGTGTCATAATTCTGTCCAACGAGATGTAGGCACAAGTCCCTGGGGAGGGTGATACTTCCTGAAAGAAAAGGAAAAGGCCTTCATCCTTCCACCTTTTGCCTCTAGCCCTGTCTCCTGGGTGGCACTCAGACATGAGACATGAAGGTGCATTAGCCACCATGGTGCCATGAGGGGATGCCCATGAGAATAGAGCTGTTCCTGCTGGGAAAGGCAGAGATGATGGAGACATCGCTGGGCACAGCACCAGCCCTGGATGGTCCATCTCCATATTCACTGTGTGAAAACAGTGAGCCCCACTTTGTTTAAGCCACTATCATCTGCTTTTTGCATCTGAATACATTCCTAGCTACTATTTGATAATGCTCTGGAATTGGGTGACACCAAGCATATTATTCCTTAGCAGGATGTAAACTCTCCACTCCCGGCAGGAGCTTTTAGATTACTGGTTAAATAAAATTGCAGAATCTGATCCTTCCAAATTGCAGCTCTCATGTCAGAAGGTGGGCTGTGACTTCAGGACTCCACAAACACCCAGAATTCTATGGCTTCTCCAAAATCCAATAAGGAACCATCCCAGGCAAAATGTCTATGAAGGAGACCGCAGTTGGTACTAACAACTGGGAGTGGCCATCCACCTCCTCGATGCTGGGCCAGTGGTCACAGTATGGATGGCTGTTAGGTGTCCGCACAGGAAGGCACAGCTCTCTCTAGGTTCAGCATGGAGTATGCCTGTCAGGCAAGGAGACAGACCTCACATCTGCACTAATGACGACAGCTCGTCTCACAGAGGTTTAACTTCATGCTGCAATCCTCACAACAGCTGAATACAGAACTCTGTTTTGGCAATGATTGTTGCAATCACATTTTACAGATGAATGATTTGACATCCAAGGATATTAGAGGCTCCCCAACTGTTGATCAATATGTAGTCGAAAGTGCTGGGATTTGTACCCACCTCTTCTGATCTCAAAGTTCTCATTTTGTCACTAGCTCTTTTTGCGAGAACTACTAGATCAAAATAGCGTTATAAAATGAGAAACACATGTGTTTTTTAAGGCATTCTGGGGAAATTTGACTATTACAGGGAGAAAAAAACACTCCCACCTTTGCCCTCCCATTCTAGAGTAGCCTTACAACTCCTGCTCATTTAACTAAGACGGTCAGTTTTCTGTACAATCCATCCCAAACGATGCCCAGAGCAAGAAAAGCTGGGGGAAAGGATAATAATCCAGCCTCTCCAGGCACATCAGTCTCTTGGGAATGAAGAAAGTGAGCATTTGTAGTTTACAGGCAAATATACATGTGTAGAGAGCTGCTACATGCCCTGTGTGACCGTATGCAGGCAAGAAACCATTCCTTCATAAGCTTCTATGCTGGTTCCAAGATGCCGACACGGGCAAACTGCTGAGAGAGACCCTCCATCTGTCATCTTAACCCAAAGTTTTATTTTCTTTCTTCTTTAAGAGAGAATCCTTAGTTAATTAATTTCAGGCAAGAGGGTCCTCTTTTGCATCAGTGGTGGTCGGCACGAGCCCCGAAGAACATGCCGGGCAGGCGAAGGACTGAGCAGGGGCGTCCATGTGCTGCTGAATGGAGCGGCTAGAGCCGGGCGCCTCGCTGGGAGCCGGTGAGGATGGTGTGCAGGCTGGAAATGTCCCAGCTGCTGAATCATGGCTCAGCAGTTTGTTTCCCAGTTTGGCTTAACTTCTGCCTTTTCCATCCTAAGCTTTTCAAATCGGCCAACACAAAAGGTAAAAGAAACAGTGGATCTGAAATTTTCTCCATGACACCTTTCACTAGCTTTAAATTCCTACTTTAAAAATAGTGCTTTCCTAGTCTGACTCCAAGGCCTGACGCTGGAAGGACATGTTATTTCTCTCTCATTCAGTGCTAATGATAATCACCGTGATAATGGTAATATGATTAGCAATAACACACGCTGAGTGCTCATTTCGGGACTGGCATTATTGCAAACATTCAGTTGTTGGAGGTGCTCCTAACTTCCGTTTTTTTGAAGAAAGAGCCGAACCATTTTCATAGCTTTAATTTCATTGGATTTTAAATCTTAGAAGGTAGTTCCATTCCTTTCTCCTTTGAGTGAGTGTTTTTAAACTCCTTACTTTATAGAATCCTCATTCATTTATCAATGTATTCATCTAAAAGCATTTGTTTGATTCCAGCTTTTGTAATATAAGTGCCTATTTATTTTGTATCTTGTCCCATTAATGTGCCAACTCAGGGATCAAAAGTCCCTTGTTTTATACACAGGAGGTGAGGTACGGTGCTGGCTGCCAGAACGAAGCAGGCGAATTATGCCTATTCACATATTTTACCATATTTAATATATTTTATTTTGCCAATGTCTCTTAAAGCACATTAAATATTTAATTAGTTTTAGTTCCTTTTACAACAATGGCATCTTATTTATCTGTCTTTATAATGTAATTAGTGTAATATCTGTATTTGTTTTCCCCCTGAGTCAGCTTAACACTTTCTCCTTTTCATTATGAAATATTTTGTTTCCTTCCAAGTTTTCTGCTAACCAAGTCCTTACTTTATTTAATTCACTTTCCCCGTACAGTGTGCTGTAAGATTATTTTATTTCAGAAAAATGTCACATCTTTGTCTTGGTACTAAGATTCTCTTCTCATTTTACCATTTTTCCCTATTTTAGTTTAATGTCCTTTTCATTTCTATTATGTTATGTGTTCCAAGTTTTACATCCCTCCGGCATTCATTTTAATAGAATTAGGAGAATCTATAAATAAAAGTAGCTCCTTAGAATAATGCTTTCATTCTTCTCTTCTCTCCCTACCCCCACTTCTCCAACATGCCCTAAATTTACCAGCAACTCCTCCTAGGCAGGGGTTCTCCTACAAGGAGTCTGACTGCTATGTCTTTGCTGCATTTGCCCTGGTACATCGCCGGGGTTACACAGGATCAGGATTCTGACACAGGACGCCTGTCCATTAGGACGCTGTAGGGAATGGCTGCTGGTGCCGCCCTTCAATTCGACAACTCGAGAGGCTGAAAATTCTACACAAAGTCAATAATTCAAATTCTGAAACTAGAGAAACACTGCGGAGCAAGACCGAGAAGATAATTAGCAGGCAAGCAACCCAGCCTACCTTGCCGTGCCAGGGGTATCTGCAGCAGGCTTATCTCTCCTCCACAGGAAGGTCCTTAAACCGCGGACTCCGCTCATTTACATTTACTGGGAAGCTTCTCCCTGGGACTGAAGCTCTGCCTGGGGAAAGCCTAGGAATTCAGCAGCTCACAGAGCCACCGTAATCCTTCCAGATGCCAGTGTAGCCCCAGAACATCCTCTACAAAAGCAAATGCCCCTGAACCCAGATTTTGGAGATTTCTTTGATGACATCATTTGCCCCACTAAATCCCTAGAAAGGCTTCTAATCCTCATCTCTAAACATAAATTTATGATTATGTCTTCAAAGACAACATGGGATTTCTCCCACATCCGCCTTGTCTCTGCCATGTCCACAAAAATACCTTTCTCCCAACATCTTGTTATGAAAATTTTCAAATATGCACCAATGGTGAATAAATTGTACAGCAGACATCCATACGCCCGTTACCTTGATTCTACCATTAACATACTCACTAAAATCACTTGATCATACTTTTCCCCATCTATCCATCTTTCTATTCATTTGTCAACACATTTTATTTTTGGTGCATTCTAAAGTAAACTGCAGTATCAGTATACAACATACATCTCCCTAAAGACTTCAACATACACATCATTTGCTTATATATTTATTTCTTTTGAGATAAAATTTAGATATGACGAAACAAGCAAATGTAAATTCCACATATGGTGAGTTTGGATAAATGTACACACTTGTATAACTCAAACCCCTACTGAGATTCAGAAGACAGCTATCACTCCAGAAACTCTCCCACGTGCCTTCCCGGTCAACCCCCCAGTTTTCATTCCCCCACGTTTGGTTCTGCCAATTCTAGAACCTCCTCTGAATGGAATCAGGCCACCCTCATGTAAGGCTTCTTTCACTTGGCCTGTCTACGAGATGCATGCATGTTGTGATGCATGCTGGTTGTCTGTTCCTTTTTATTGCTGAATAAAAGAGTGCTCACTGAATGAATGTATCACATTTGTTTTTCCATTCTCCTATGGATGGATCTAAGAAACATAAAATTGTGATAAAAAAGCTAAATGACCCAGAAAACTCCATAATCCTCTGGGGGAAAAAAAATCAAACAGAGGCATCACCCCAGACTGCTGAGAACCCACCAAGGGGACAGGCAGACTAGAGACATATTCTCACTGACAGTACTTGTTGGCTTGATTCTCTCCTCAAAGCTCCATGGCCAGGTGGCCTGGCCACACCAGTCAGCAGGTCGTCTTCTGCTATGAAGGGGCCGACGCAGAAATCAAACCGGGCTCAATGTTAACATAGCTCCCTGAAGAGGCCTCAGGACAAAGTCGTGGCATTGAAAACGGGTTGGGCAGCATGGCCGCACCCTTCCGGCTGTGTCCAGTGTTTCTAACAATGGGACAATCCACCGGGCATCAGTTTCACACCCACGGTGCATGCAGAAACATGGCCCAAGCTCGAGACTTGCAATCTAATTCATGCAGCCTGACAGCACGATTCAAACAAAACTGACGCTGTGGGGAGAATGGCAGTGGCAAGCGCACAAACAGGTTCCCTCAACCTTGGAGAGACAAAAGGATCTCTCAATGGTAGTGCCTGGTCACTGAGACTCCACTGAGGTGGTCAGTTTTCAGAAGAGACCCAGGGAAGAGGCTGAGCAGTTCCCTGGCATGGTGAGACGCCCAGGCTGGCACAGTCATTAGCACAGATCAAGCACAAAGCAACTACCTCCAGGAAAGGAACCAATTGTTGGAAAGTAGAACCAACTTGGAATAAGAAAATAAATTGGGTTAAGACAGGATTTTCTATAGTTCTCTGTAGCCATTGAACTTTTGACAGAAGAAAATAGAAAATACATCCAGGGCTCTTTATGAGTAAGAATCAAAATGGAAAGCGGAAAGATCCTCTGGTTAGGTTTGATAGCTGTCCTTCCCTGGTTGCAAAAGGAAGGCTGTTAAGACCTGGCTTGTGATAGTGTGGGTCTGTTAGTTCTGGTCTCTCAACGTGAGCCTCGTATTGACAGTCTCCCAGAGTTAACGTGTCCATACCTACCTCTGAGGTTTCATTTGGATTTGTTTCTGTTTTTGTTTTTTGTTTTTTTTTAGAGACAGAGTCTCACTCCATCACCCAGGCTGGAGTGCAGTGGCACGATCATAGCTCACTGCAGCCTTGACCTCCCAGGCTCAAGCAATTCTCTGGCCTCAGCCTCCTGAGTAGCTGGGACTATAGGCACATGCCACCATGCCTGGCTATTTTTTTTTCATTTTTTGTAGAAATGGTGTCTCACTCTGTCATCTAGGCTGGAGTACAGTGGCATGATCACAGCTCACTACAGCGTCAATCTTCTGGGCTCAAGGGATCCTACCGCCTCAGCCTCCCAAAGTGTTGGGATTACAAGTTTAAACCACCATGCCTAGCCTTCATTTGGATTTTAAGATTATTTAGTGTAAGAAAGAATCAATTTGGTTTTCTAATGTTTCTGATGTGATCAAATATCAGAACAAGGTGGAATAGCAAGTTCCTCGAAAAAGCAGGCAAGCAAACAAAAAACCTAGAAAGCACTAATGAGTTCACAAAACTCCATGGGGAAGAGAAAGCATCTGTTCCCACAAACAGGCTTTTGCATCTTGTGCTAAAATGAATGGTTGTAGGCCGAGGTGGGTGGATCACCCGAGGTCAGGAGTTTAAGACCAGCCTGGCCAACATGGTGAAACCCCATATCTATTAAAAATATAAAAATTAGCTGGATGTGGTGGCATGTGCCTGTAATCCTAGCTACTAGAGAGGCTGAGGCAGAATTCCTTGAACCCAGGAGGCGGAGGTTGCCATAAGCTGAGATCGCACCACTGCACTCCACCCTGGGTGACGGAGTGAGACTCTGTCTCAAATAAGTAAGTAAGTAAATAAATAAATAAATAAATAAATAACGAATGAATGAATGAATGGTTGTGAGGGTCTTGGATTATCAAAGTCATGATACGTAAAGTTATTTAAGTCTCTGAAACAAATCTAACTTCTTGTTCTTGGTTAACAGTGTCATATTCCTGCAAATGAAAAACTGAGAGGCGAGCATAAGAAGACTGTTAATGAGCTCAGTCATAAATGGTTACTTTGATAGGACAGCAATAAGGTTTCTTTTCTTTCTATAGAAATTGGGCTTTATCAAGAGGAACACAAATTGGGATTTCTGTTGGTTTGTTTAAGTTGGAAAAAAACAGCAGAAGATCAAGATATATGTTAGACTGAATTCAATGGTGGCCAAAAATGGACTTATTTTTCCATGTTAAAATCTGTCCTCAGACAGACACACCTAAATAAACTCCGACTGGGACAAGGAGGCACAGATCCAGGTACGTGGGGTCCAACAGACATAAAACCACAGGCCTCTGCTGTGACCCTCGGAGAGGACACATGGAAAGCTAAAACTGGCGCCACGGTGGTGATCACTGGGGTGCACAGCCTGCCTGACCCATCTTTATAAGTTAGCACCTCGCCCGGGACCAGGCTTTGAGCCAGCATCCAATAAATGTTTGCTAAGTAAAAGCAGCAGCAAATGAACCCCCCTACCATCTAATGGCATTGAGGGTTGCTGAGGCCTTCACACATCCAGAAGTTTCTATCTCTGCCTTTATCCTTACTGAGCTGATTTTTCTCCCTCCACCTCCCCCGACACCTCTGACCCACTCTCCATCATTCTCTGTCCTGCTCTGTGCCGAAGAAGACTAACCCCTCCAGGCAATACTGCCCAGGCCAATGGAGGCACCAGAAGGAAGCTGCATCCTACTCAGCTCCAGCTCCCACAGGCTCCGCTAACACTGTTCTGCCTCCATCACTGCAGTAGCTCCCCAACATCGCCTACCCAGTCCCCGGGTACCTCAACACCCTTTGTTGGTTCCCTTGTCCCCATGCACACCTCTGTAAGTAGTACCTTCATGAGACTCTTTCCAGTGGGTCATCGAAGGTGAGTTGTTTTTGGATGGGATGCAGATTAAAGTACTCATAATCCATCTGCCCAAACACACCCCCACTTCCCATTCCTCTACGAAAATTCTAGGGACCCCTCAAGGTCTGGCCCTAATGCCACTGGTCACAAAGGCCTCCCTGAATCCCCAGTTGAGAGGTTGCCCCATTCTCCTCCGTTATCTTAAAAGCATTTGGACTCCACCCCATATTCCATTCACTACTCCTCTTGCAAGAGTTACGTGCTGTCTATTTTAGGTAGGGACTTTGTCTTACTCATCTCTGAATTACACAGAGTGATAAGCCCAAAACCTTGCAAACAAATGGTGCTGCAGATTTTATTTCAAAAAACAACAGGCAAGCCAACAAACCCTCTGAACAGTGTTCAACGAAAAGTGACAGGAGAAAATCTGCAACGTACTTAAAAACAAGGGATTAATATCTACAACATAGAGAAAGCAATCATTAAAAGACAAACAGCCCCACTGAAAAAATGGGCAAAGAATATAAATAAGCAATTCAGAAAAGGATTAAAATGGCTAATAAATATATAAAGAGACACTTAACTTTATTTACTTATTTATTTTGAGACAGGGTCTCCCTCTGTTGTCCAGGCTGGAGTGCGGTGATGTGGTCTTGGTTCACTGA
The DNA here is from genome assembly GCF_049350105.2 of Macaca mulatta. NCBI lineage: Eukaryota > Metazoa > Chordata > Mammalia > Primates > Cercopithecidae > Macaca > Macaca mulatta. The sequence continues at coordinate 91,839,985 of NC_133412.1, forward strand.
CTCCTCAACCTCCTCGGCTCCCACCTCATCCTCCCCAGTAGCTGGGACCACAGGCGAACACCACCACACTTGGCTAATTTTTTTTTTTTTTTTGTAGAGTCAGGAACTTGCCATCTTGCCCAGGCTGGTCTCGAACTCCTGGGCTGAAGCGATCCTCCAGCCTCAGCCTCCCAAAGTGCTGGGACTATAACAAGTGTGAGCCAATGTGCCAGCCAAGCGACATTTAACTTGAATAACAATGAGGGAAAAGAAGCTCATTAAAACAACCACCAGATCTCATTTTTCACCTATAAGAATTCGCAAATATGACAACAATTAGTCATCACTACACAAAATTGGTGGGGGCCCACACACACTTCTGGGGGCAGTGTCAACCGGCACTATCTGTTTGGAGAGCCATGGCCCATGTCTAACACAATGTTAACTTGCACATATACATTGACTCAGCAGGTCGCCTCTCTGGAGCCAGACTATTTGGGTTCAAATCTTGGCTCTGGCACTTACAAGTTGTGTAACTGGGAAAAAGTTACTTAACTTCTCTGTGCTTTTGTTTCCACATCTGTAAAATGGGGGTAATAATAACACCTACCCCATCGGGTTTCTAAGATTAAATGAGTTAATACAAGGAAAGCACATGAAAAGTTAGTTGGCACACAGTAAGGGCCAGCAATCATCATTTATTATTATAACTAGTATTTGTTTTATTATTATGGATCCTGCAGAAATTCTCACAAGTGCACAGAGTCAGGAATAAGGATAACCACTGCAACATTGCTTATAACAGAAAAAAAACTGGAGGCGAATCAAAGGAACATTCATAGGTGTGGTATAACAAAACATGTTGCATCTCTAAAATGCCATAAAACTGTTTAAAAAGAATGAGGTAGGTCTCTATGTACCAGCATGGAAAGATTCCCAAGATATCCTACTGTTAGCTAAGAAAATCTAGGTAGGTCCAAAAAAACCCATGTTTATTGTGATCCCATTTATGTTAAAAAAAAATTATTTTTGTGTGTATATGTGCACATATCTGTTAAGGCACAGAAACAGGACACATATACTAATGTGTGAACAGTGGTGACATCTCAGGGAAGGAATAAATTAGGGATGGGATGAGGAGAGGAAGGAGATTTTGGATTTTGCTTTGTATACCTGCACTGTCTGAATTATTTACAATGGGAGAGCATTTATATAATACTCTAAATTTATAAATTTATATGTAATGTATAATTTTTTAAATAAAAATGCTCAATAAAATCCTGATGAGTTGAACTGAACAAATGTTATCAAGTGTGGACCCTCTGCAAGGCTGGTGATGCCGGATGGGAAATGGGGGGAGGTGGGATGAGATGCCATAACCAGGGACCCAGGGCATGTGGGGCGGGGGAGCAGGGCAGTGGCAGAACCTCTTCCACCTCCTTGCATGCTGCTGACCTTCCAGAGTAGCTGCAGCACTATCCACCTCCCCAAGCAGTGATAAAGAACTCACTGACCTAAATGTCAGGAAAGAATTACATAAATGATGGGCCAGCTACGCAAAGGTACACTGACCAGCCATTACAAGTTACGCCATAGAAGACTTATTGACTTGGGAGGTACAAGTTGCAAAAGTAGACAATCCTATTTGTATAAGACATTTGTGAATATGTGTGTGTGTGTGTGTGTGTGTGTGTGTGCATACCTACACAGGTTGAATATCCCTAACCTGAAAATCTAAAATACTCCAAAATCTAACAGGGCACTCAAAGGAAATGCTCATTGAAGCATTTCCAATTTCAGATTTTCAGGTTAGAGATGCTCAACAAGTGAATATAATACAAATATTCCAAAATCTAAAATAATTGGAAATTCAAAACATTTCTTTTCCCAAGCATCTCAGATACGGGATATTCAACCTGTATATGAGTGTGCACGCATACACTCAGAGACAGAATCAAAAAACAAAAAGAACATGGCCCAAAGTGTCAACAGTGATTATTTTGGGGTGATTTTTATAGTTTTCTTGTTCTTTTCTGTGTTGCAAAAATATTCTGTATCCACGTATCCTTTCTGTACTATACTGAGAAGAATCAAGTAATGTAAATAGTCTTATACCTAGGCCATGCTACCTTCTATGCAACTGTGGGTCCCCCTCCAGCCTCTTCTCTCCTCTTTGGATCTGGTTCTACTGTGTTCCACTTGCCTCCCAGCAGGTGGGAAACACAGGGTTCTGGTAAGCAGAAGGGAGGGTATCCAAGAAAAGTTCCCTGACCTTCAGACTCTTAGACTCCATATCAAGAATGCTGCCTTCATTCCTGCATAGATAAGCCTTTGAAGTGAGCCCCAGGTCAGAGCCCTGATAAGGAGGGGAGGATCCCATAGTACAGCTAGGACTTCTTCACAGGTCCCTTATGCCCCAACCCTCCATCTGCCTGGACTGCACCCCTCTGCCCTAGCCACTTAGAAAATCCCAAGCCAAGTTCCGTGGCAGCTCACATGCCAGCTGCTCTTTGTAGCCTTTCCTAATAGACACAGACTCTGTCTATGAGGAAGGCCTGGAATCCAAGTTGCCCAGGTTGAAAGCCTTGCTCTGACCCTCACTACTATAGCAGGTTACTCAGCCTCTGTGGGTCTCAGTTTGCTCATCTGTGTAATGGGATTAATAGTAGGGTTCTGGGGGCAATTATCAGTAGTGCTTGGCAGACAGCCAAGACTGACATAGGAGCGGCTGGTGGCAGTCATGGTAGGGGTACTGGAATCCAAGGACCCAGTTGCCATTCTCAGGAAATAGTCACGTGAGAGGAAAGAGAGGCTGAGTACAGGCACAAGTCAGACTACTTCTTTACAGAAAATAAACCTTCCACAGGAGAGGCTCCACCGAGGCCCCAGGACACACCCTTGCCTCCTTTCCTCAGTCCTCCTTCCCACTTTCCCTCCCTCCCTCTTCTGTGGCTTCCCCCATCCTCTTTTTTTTGGCTTCCTTTCCTCTTGTTCTTCTGCCCACCCAGGAGGAAGATGCTCATTCTGAGCTTCAGAGAACACTAGGATAGGATGCTGGGTTTGACCAGATTTACCAGTTCTGCCTTGGAGTAGCCATGTGGCACAGATGACTGAACATTGCCTTGGCCTTGAGAGGAGAGTCCCTGCAGGTGACACTGGAATCACTCAGCAAGACTCAGTCCCAGGAAACACAGAGCCCAAAGACAAGGTACTAAGAGATGTCAAAGGGTAGAAAGCACAAGCAGTATTTGACTATATAGAAACATCACAAATATTTGCTGCCCACAAACCTGCTAGAGCTCAGCAGAAGTGAAGATAACAAGGTCAGCATTTTCTCCATACTCACACTGTAAGGATCATTTGCCTTTGGTGAATGGAATCAGGGCATCACAGGTCCTGGTATAAAAAATTCTAACAATTTCTCATTCACTAAACCTTCTTAGTGCCGGGAACTGCGCTAGGGTCTCAGGAAGCAAAATGAGTCACATAAAGATGAGGACTATGAGACGCTGTGGTCCAGAGGGTCTAGCGGGGAGACAGACACCCCGCATGCCATGGCCAAGCCCCTCCATGGAGCTCAGAGAGGACAGGGCTGCAGGCAGGTCAGGAAGCAGCACTTTAGCTAATGTCAAAGAAGGGCAGGGTCCCGGGTAGACCACACAAGGAAGGGGCCCCCAGGTTAAAACAACAGCAACAGATAGGTGCAAAAGAAAGAAAAAGCATATGGAAAGTTTGCTGAACATCAAAGGCCCGGACTTAATGAAGAAACGTATGGTAAAGGTGAAGGGTCTGGGTGAGGACAGAGCAGCGAGGAGGGCAGGCTTGCTCACCAAGGGCTGGATGTATCATGCTTTTCTGTGCAGGAACCTCTGCTGGTTTTAAAGAAGGGAAAGGACAGCATGAGGTTTAGGGCTCTGAGGAATCCTACAGTGGCACTGGGGGAAATGGCCTGGAAGGGAGGCAGGGAAGCCAGTGAGGCAGTCACCAGGACACTCACTACCAGGGAGAGTATAAGTGAGCAGGCCCGGCCTGGGCTGTGGCCATGGGCTGGGTGGCAGGGGAGAAAGACCCAGAGGCAGGGCTGTAGTCAGTGCACCCCCATGCAGCCTTCTACTAGACAGGGAACAGCAGGCCTGACCTCTGGTGGGAGGGCACTTATCCAACAAGAGGCAGCCCCTCCCTTCCCCTCCACCACCTTCCCAGATCTCCACCCAAGGAAGAGTCCAGCAATGATCATGGAGGTGAACTTAGGCCTTCTGAAGGCAAGAAGGAAGCTCTTATAAATGACCACTGCTGGGGTCCTCCCAGGTGGACAGTCCAGGAAGGGGGACAGGGCCTTCTTGGACTGTCCGCCTGTGGCGAGCCCAGCAGTTGTCATCTCAAGATGATCTGCTTAAATGATCACAGGAGATATGTCTGAGAGTTGTCACCAGGGTGTTTGAAACCAAAGGGGGAAAGTCTGGAAGTCCAGGTTCCTTGCAAGAACATGAGTGATGCCATTACCCACTGACGTATTCACCCCCAAGGTGGTCTGGCTGATCACTCAGAGCTTCGGTAGTCTGCTCCATTTGGGCTGTTTCTTCCCACTCTCACTAAGAAGATGGATTTTCCCGACACGGACTCCAGAATTGATGGATGCTGGCCAGTGGTAGAAATTCAAGAGCCCCCGAGGAAGGTTAGAGAAATAACAGTGATGGCATCTTCCCAGCCCAATTCAGTAAATGGGTCCGTGTGCGGCTGAGCAGAGCTGCAGGTTGGGCGTGGCTGTGGGGCCCTGTGGAGTGCAGCTTGTTTATGCCTAAGCGGCCAAGGCAAGACAATGAGACTTTCTTCCTTTCCACGGTGCCACTGTCTTGACACTGAGGGCATTGATGGGCTGGTTGCCATGGGAACCCGAGGCTGCTGATCCCATCCCATGGAGCATGAGGCTCCTGACAGCTGATGGCTATTCATCCCCCTTCCTTGCAGGACTAGACAGGGGGCCTTGCACCTGCTGCTGGGTCCTCAAGATGCTCAAAGAGCAGAGGCACAAGGACATCAGCAAGAACCACAGCTTGATGGGATGATGGGACCCGCAGGGTCCGAAGCATCCACAGTGAGCTCCAGGGCACTAGTGGGGCCTCCAGGGCGTCAGTGGGGCCTGCAGGGTACACAGGGCTCTCAGATCAGTGTGGAGCCAACCTGGCCAAGAGGCAAACTACAGCGTCACAAGGAGGGTGTCCTCATACACAAGTACACACATGGGAGGGCCTATCAGGTGACTCCGAAAAGCAAACGATTGGGATGAGAAAGCGATGGTGGCAGTGGTTCAATAAATGACACTTAAATAAAGCACAGGAGCCTGGCCTTGGTCCTTCACAAAGGCTTATAACCACTAAGAGACTCTTGCAATGCAGGGGCCACATTTTCTTATCTCTAAGTGCCCACGCCAGTGACAGCACACAGCAATACTCGCTGAATAAATGAACGCACATCTGCTAGCCATCAGAGAGGTGGCGGAATTGGAACTAATCTTAGAGAGTAGCCAGAGGACTAACTTTGGGTTGACTCACCCTGGAAGCCCAGAGACCAGTGTCAGAAACAGGCAAGCCATCAGGCAATGTCAAGGTGGCAGGAGGCCTGGGAGCCCAGACGAAGGGCACGTCCAGTGGGCTGGGGAAATCGGGATGAGTTGGCTGATGGAACTGACAGTGGAACAGAACCGGGAAGGCTGAGGGGCTAACCTGGTGACAGGGTAAAGCCATTCTGGGCAGGAAGAATAGCAGAATCAAGCCTGAAAGGAAGCAAAAGCATGAAGACAGGGGTTCGGCAGAGCTGGAGCTACAGCCAGGGTTCAAGGCGGTAGGGTGGGACAGGAGGAGGCCCTGCAACAGTGCAGGGAGGTAGAGGCGATAGAGGCCACAGCCTGTGCTGGGCAGTGGCAGAGGTGAAGCAGGGAGCCTGAGAGCCATGCAGGAGACAATGAGACAGGCTTGGGGGAGCACGGGAGCAGGAGGAGGCGATGGTGACCTCTAGGCCTCCAGCTCTGCCACTAAGGTAGACAGGGTTCTCTTTTTATAGACAGGGACCCACACAAGGAGGAGGTTTCAGCAAAAGATGATTAGTGCAGCTGATAAACGTGCAGCTTGAGTGACTGAAATGTGCAGTGACTGAAATGTGAGTGCCTCAACTGTGCAGTTTGAGTGGCTTCCTAGAAGGACTGGAGGGCTTTTCTTTTTCCATCCAATAGAGAGAGGTGTGAGAGGTTTCAATGCTGACGAACAGGAGCCAGTACAGATTGTCCAAGACAGAACGATGCTGGTGTGTAGCCCTTTGAGTCTGTGCATGTTCATACACATGCACGTGCACGCACCAGGTGGACAGAGGGAGAAACAGTGGCTGGTGGGGTCCAAGGAGGTTCCTATGTCATTCATTTGTTCATTTTGGCAGAGCTGAAAGGCTTTCTGTCTGATGATTTACCTTTGTCTGGGAAGCAGGTACAAGGTGACAGCAGTAGAAGGTGAGTCAGAGGGTGTAGGGTCCTGCCCTACACTGATTTCTCAGAAGGTAACTGGATCTAAGGCCTCATCACCATTAAACAGGCCTGGTGACACCTCCCTGAAGGGCTAGTGAGGGCCTTTGGAGCAAGAGTAGTCATGAGAAACATCAGCTGGGGAGAGCAAGGCCAGGGCTTCTGGTCAGTGGCAAGGCCAAGACCCAGTCCCAGGAGCCAGGAGGAAGCCACCCACCCAGGGCAAGGACAACTTGGAAGCCCTCCGAGGGCAGGGCTCTGGTAAAAGGAGGGTGGGAGGTGTCAGCAGCCTGGGCTGAGCTGTAGAAGATCAGAGGAACCACTTTTTAGATGGCAAAATCTGTGTAGAGGCTCAGAGATACAAAAGAGCTCAGGATGTTCCCCAGCTGGCATGCAGTTGGCAGACACTGGAGAACAGGGTCTGGACAGCCCTGAGTGCCCCTGTCGCCACCCAAAGCTCAAAGCCGGCAAGAGTATCAGGCAGTGTCCCAGCCTCCCCTAGCCCATCAACAGCTCTGTGTTTCTCATTTGCTTCCCTGGTTTCCACCTAGAGAAACTCAAGCCTTTCCAGTGGACCAGTCAGCTGAGCCACCTGCTCAGTCCTGATTCTGAGTCTGCCTCTGGATGCTGCCTTCTGGAGCTTTTCTGGCTCCATAGATGGCAGCTGGCTCAGCTTCGATCACCACTCCCCACACCAGCTCCAATGACTCAGGAGGGCAGTTCAGTCAATTAAAATCCTGCCCACTTAAATGCATCACTATTTGGGTGAAGATGTCAGATACGAGGGTTGAGACAATGAGCTTCACAATCCTAATCCTTGTCTCTGTCCCTCAGTTCACACCCAGAACCTCTTGCAGGCCAGCTGTGCACAGCCATTCCAGCTTGGCTCAGAGCATAAAACCAAGACAGCCTTAGACGGAAAATCAATCCCAGAGAACTAGGTCACAGGTGACTGCTATTCTGGGTTTCCCCTTGTCCCTACCAAACCCCTGACACTCTGGCTGGAACAAGTTCTGGCCCATTATTTTAACACCTGGTTAAGGCTTTGGCTTGTTTTTCATTGCAAGAACAAGTTGTCTGCAGCATGACAATTTTCTTCTGCTGACAAATGAATTGTGTAGGCTCACCTGAAATTCTGGGCCAGGTATGTCCTGCTCAGAAGCTATTTTAAGTAAAACTATTTAAGGCAAGTTCAAGATCATTTAAGGCTCTTAGATCTTTTAGGGCCCTGGCAGCCAGCCTGCCTTTTTACGTTCAGACTCAGAAGCAACAAATTAGCTCAATACCCCAGGCAAAGCAAAAACCCAAGGGAAAGTATGGCATCCAAGAACCACCCTTAAGATAAACGTCATTTCCAAGAGCAGCAGATGCTGAGCTGTTGTGATTTGGTATGTGGAGAATACCTTGCTGCCATCCTCTTCACACAAGCAACTTGTCTTTTCTCAGTGTCACAATGTCAAAGGTGACAATGCACACAGGTTGGAGTGAGGGTGACTGGAAGGAGCAAGAAGCAGGGGAGAATGGAAGGGTTCCTGGGCTCCGTGTCCAGCTCTGTCCAAACGGCCATGTGACCTGCAGCCAGGCATTCTGTTTCTCTGTCACCATTTCCTTGACAAGTGGATTGGCCCAATCTGGACATCTAAAGTAGGGACTTCTTAATCTGTGCTCGCAGGCACCTGTGCCTCCAAGGGTGTACTTCAGATGGTCCAGGAGCACCATGGGGTATGTGTCCAATGCGCATTTCCCTTTTTTCTCTCTTTAATGTTTTATGTGTATCTGTGTATATGTGTATGTATATAGGTATATATGTCAACATACATGTGTTTATATATTATGTGTGTGTATATATACACACTTGTATACATTACCATATGTAATATACCCCAATACAAAGAAAAAAAAGTACAACATATCTAGGCACAATTTTGTATATAATCCATGTATACATACACACACCCACACACATAAGCGTGTGTTGTAAAGTAGTACACTGCAGATAAAGTTTGAACTTCCTCTCCCCTCCTTACCTTCTTGGAGGCCATTGCTAACTAGAATTTGATGCAGATCCTTACATCCCACACTTTTATACTTTTACTACATCTATAAGCATCCACAATACAGTACAGATGTGTGGTTTTTGTTTGTTTGAGACAGAGTTTCACTCTACTCTTGCCGCCCAGGCTGGAGTGCAGTGGTGTCATCTCAGCTCACTGCAACCTCCACCTCCCAGGTTCAAGTTATTCTCCTGCCTCAGCCTCCTGAGTAGCTGGGATTGCAGGTGTGCACCACCACGTCCAGCTAATTTTCATATTTTTTTAGTAGAGACAGGGTTTCACCATGTTGGCCAGGCTGGTCTCAAACTCCTGACCTCAGATGATCCACCTGCCTCAACCTCCCAAAGTGCTGGGATTACAGGCGTGAGCCACCGTGCCTGGCCTGTTTTGTGTGTTTCTTAACGTTTACATGAATATGATCACATTGGACATCTACAATTTGCCTTTTTTCTCTCTCAACATTATTTGAGAGATGTATCTGTGTAGATATAGATCTGCTTTATTCATTTCTAACCACTGTAGAGTCTTGTGTGGTGTGACGATTTTGATTTAGTTCTCTATTCTACTTTAAGGAAGGTAGGTTTTCCCTTCATTTAAAAAATGCCTGCATGGACATTCTTATACAAGTCTCCTTGTGCACATGTGCGAGGGTTCTTCCAGGATATGTCTAGATGTGGACTTGCCGGTGCAGTTCAGCCTCACTGTGTATTGCCAAATTGCTCTCCAAACTATACCAATCTCCACCAGCAGCATCTGAAAGTTCCCATTGTTCTATATCCTTGCCAGCACGTGATGCTAACACTCTTCCATGTCGGGCAACGTGACAGGTGTGAAATGGTATCTCATCATTGCCTAAATTGCAGTGCTCCAATAACCCCTAGCGAGCTTGAGGGAAGCTGGGCATCATTTCTTATATTTATTGGTCATCTGGATTTCTCTTCGTTGACTTCTCTATTCATAAACTTCCCCATTTTTCTACCTGGCATGTATCTTTTTTTCTGAGTGATTTATAGTTTTCAAAATAATCTGTGTACTAATCTGTTTGTTACATATTGTAAATACTTTCCCAGTCTATTACTTGCTTTTTAACTCTGTTATGATGCCTTTGTTAACATAGAATTTTTATCTCAATGTATCAATCTCTTCATTTTAAAATGTGTTTATTTTCATGACTTGTTGAGGAACTCCTTTCCCAATGTGACAAAGGTATTCCACTGTATTTCTTTCTAAAAGTTTTATATACATATAAAAATTACTGACAGAGAAACAGTAATCCCATCTGGAATGTACTGTTGTGTAATGTGAGGATCCAATTGTTTTTCCATGGGGAGAGCCTGTTCTCCCAGCACCATTTAGTAAATAGCCCATCCTTCCCCATCCATTTATAACTCTTCAGCTCACACGCACAAGTTCCCACACATGCTTGGGTTTGAGGGGACTCTATTGATGGACTGCGTCCATGTTCAGCTGTTGTCATTACCACAACTCCCCTCCTCCTCTTCTTTCCCAGAGTTGTCTGAGGTATTCTTGGACCTTACTCTTCCATATGAACTTTATAATTCATTTGCGTGATTTCATATTCCACATTAAAACTTGTCATGGCTTAAACTAGATTACATTGAATTTGCAGATTAAATTGGGGCAACTATGAGAGCAAGTTCTCCCATACACGAACACAACACATCTGTCCCTTTATTTAAAACTTTTTTTTTTTTTTTTGAGATGGAGTTTCACTCTTATTGCTGAGGCTGGAGTGCAACGGCGCGGTCTCAGCTCACCACAACCTCTGCCTCCCGAGTTCAAGCGATTCTCTTGCCTCAGTCTTCCAAGTAGCTGGGATTACCAGCATGTGTCACCACGCCCGGCTAATTTCTGTATTTTTAGTACAGACAGGGTTTCTCCATATTGGTCAGGCTGGTCTCAAACTCCCGACCTCAGGTGATCCGCCTGTCTCAGCCTCCCAAAGTGCTGGGATTACAGGTGTGAGTCACCACACCCAGCCTAAACTTTCTTTTCTCAGTCCTTCTTCTAAATATTTTATGTTTCTCTATAAAAGTCTCACCTTTTTAAAAGACCTATTTCAAAGTATCTTACAGCTTTTATGCAAGAATGAAGAATGGTTCTTTTATCTTCTCAGATGTGCTGCCATGCAGGTAGCTGTTGCTGATCAACTCCCTTATTAGCTCCAGTGGTTAATCTCTAGGTTCTTTTGGATTATCCATGTAGTTATGTCATCTGCCGATAATGACACTGGACACTTCCACATTTTTATTCCCTTTGAAATACTGTGGTGTTACCTGGAATGATGAGTACAGGGACAAAGAGAGGCTATCTTGTCTTGTCCCTGGGGATGCATATTTTACAACGGAGAGGATCCACAGCCTTTATCAGATGTTGAAAGGGAGCCAAGACTCAAGAAAGGTGAATAACCACCAGTCTAAATTACCTCTGGACCAAGTAAAATAAACTGAAACCAGTTATTAGTTGTATGGAAGAAAGTAAAACAAGCAAGCAAGAACTTTGAGCACAGCAACTATCTGGGAGAAAACCAGGGCTGTGATTCAGGCAAGTACAGAACATAACACTAATTGCCCATTAAGGGCTTGGAGAAAGAGTTTCACAAAGGAGATCTCAGACCAGAGAATACAGCAGAAGAAAATTGAGCAGGGGATGGAACTGTCAGAGGTGACATATGCATACCATGTGAACACAAACAGCTTCCTTCGCTTACTTCACCCCCATTTACTCATCTGTAAGTCAAAGCTAATAATATCTACATCTTATTTATGAGTCACAAATTCTCCTGGCTGAAAAAAAGGCAAATAAGGTTTTCAAAGAGTTCTTATTGAGTGGGTAGAGGCTCAAATGCTCCGGGCCTTTTCCACATTAGCAGTGCACTTAGAGAGGGGAAAGAAAAGCTTGTTTTGGAATAAAGAGTAATATGCCCTCCGTGAGTAATCACACACAAGCCTCTGAGACAGCTCCTATCCCCAACCAGCTAATCCCTGTGTTAGTGAATGTCACCACAGTGCCACTGCCAGCACCATGCCTGAGTGACCAGGCTGTGTGGCATTCATCCTGGCTGCACTGGACAGAGCTGGGGAGACCCCAATTGACTCCCCAGAATATCCTGGGTAGGGAGTGTGCATCGGAGGGAATCTTCTCTCCCATGAGCAAAATCAGGAGAGCAGGCTGCACATAAAAACTCAGCAAGTCTGACAGAGGTTGTCTCGAAGGGCCGGCATGGCCAAGGGTTAGGCATTTCTATTCCCACAGACAGATATTTCCGGGGAGAGTTACCTGTGCCTCTCTGCCTCTCTCTTGCAGTGTGAGCTCACAGCTCAACTTCAGCTCCATTCTGCTCATTTAATTTTAGGATCCCAAAACCCAGGCACTTTGTAATTTATCATGTAGCTTAAGTCACTTTTAGCTGCAGGCAAACTGCTGGGCCACCTGGGCACAGCAGCAAAGTGTGGCAGGAGCCAGGGGCACAAAGCAAACATGAGGAACGCCTTCTTCAGCCTGGACAATCAGCCAGGGAGAGTCAGGAACTACAGAGACGAACGCAGTCAGTGCTACTCGAAGGCAAAATCTGAAATCACAGGATGTTTGGAGGGACTTGAGTGGTTAAAAAAAAATATATATATATATATATATATGGATATACATGTGTGTATATGTATGTGCATGTATATGTGTATACATATAACATTTTATATATACATATACACACACACACATATTTTTAAAAGGTCGCCAAAGATGTGCTAGCATTCTTTCAGATAAACTCGAACGTGCCTTGCGAAGATTCTATCATTCAAATGGTAGAATCTACCCCTCCAGCAGGCCACACACCTAACAGCACATCAACGTGGGGCTTGGGATCCAGAAGAAATGTCATTTCTATCAGGGACGCCACCACACCTTGCTGGCTTCTGCCACGGATAATGATGAAACTAAATTTAACACTGCCTGGCACTGAGGTTTAGAGTTATGAGTCGGCGCTTCCCTGTCACTTCACTTAATCCTCTGAGTGTGTAGTTTGTAGATTTGTTAACTGCACTGAGAGGTCCCCTGGTGCGACCCCAAACTGATGGCCTCTCCAGGAGCCATAAATCTGGATCAACCCCAACTCACCACCCCTCAGCCCGGTAGCTGGTTGAGACAGGAAAAAGGCACCCGCCGGGCGGTCCTTTGAGGGTAATGCCGCCTTTGTGCCCAGGGCGTGGCCTGCTTGCTAACTGACAGAAGAGGTGACAGCCAAGCCCGTGGGGTGCGGGGCTGGGAGGGCTCCTCGCTGGCCCCGTGGGGGCCGGTAAGGGTCAGGCCCCGGTCCAGGCTCTGTGGCAATGCAACATTAGATCTTTCCGACAACCGAACAGTGTAGACATTGCCACTAACTGCAAAGGAGCATGTAAGGGAAGTGACTCGCCAAAGGTCATACCGCTCTGCCATCGGAACTGCGGCTGGAGCCCACAAACAAAGCGCCCTCCCTCCTTTCCTGGAGAGGTTTTAAACCCAGGACCCCCAGCCCTACGCTGTCCCAAAGCCTCTCCGACGGCGGCCGGGCTCCAGGGTGCAGGCACCCCAGTCATCTACCTCCGGAGCGGCGGACACGGAGGCAGCGCGAGTCCCCCAGACGCCGGGCCACGCTCATGTCACCTAAGCAGCGGCCGGCCGCCTTGGCGCGCACACAGGGTCCAGAGCCCGCGCTGCCCGTCGGGGACAGAGGGGCCGGTCCTCCGCGGGGGAGAGCTGGGTGGGCGCTCAGGACCCAGCGGCGGACGGCGCGCGACGCCCGAGACAGCCCAGCCTTCCCCGGAGCCCGGCAGGTGTCCGCGCCGCCCCAGCTTCTGAGGCCACACTTCCGAGCGCAGGGTTGGGCGGCACTGCCCGGGTACTTGCGGTCGGCGCGCCGGACCTGCGTGGGCGCCCACGAGGGACCCCGAGTCCCCCCAGCCGAGTGTCCCGCGCACGCCCTCCCGGGTGACCCCCCCGGCAGGGCGCCCCGGCCGCCTGCAGTCCCCAAGCGGTCCCGGAGCCTTCCCACGCGCGGCCCGGCGCCGGGGCCGGGCGGACAGGACTGCGGAGGCTGCCCCCTCGCGCGCGCCAGAGGCCGCCGGGAAAGTTTTCGGCGCGCGGGGCCGGCCGCACTCACCTGGCCCAAGTTGAGGTAGCCGTGCGCCGCGGCCACGCGGTCCGCTTCGGCCGGGCCGCCCAGCACTTGCACTGCCCAGTGGTTGGTGTAGACGGGGCGCGGCGGGGGCGCGGAGCAGGCGGCAGGCAGCGCCAGCAGCAGCAGCCAGCGCCAGGGACGCGGCGCGAGCGGCCGGAGCCAGGGCCCGCCGGCACCCCCCGCGTTCCCCGCGCCCGCAGCGGCGGCGGTGGCGGCGGCGGCCCGGGGCGGCGGCCGGGGCCCGGGCGCAGGCAGCGCGCGCGGAGGCATAGCGGCGGCAGGCTCGCGCGGCGCCCGAGCTGCGAGTGCGCCGGGGGGTGGAGTGCCGCCTTTTAAAGCCGCTCCGCGCCAGAGAAGCGCCGCCGCCGCCACCGCCGCGGGCGGGAGCCAGGGAGGAGGAGGCGGCCGCGGCGCGTTCCCGCCCGCGCGGCCCGGCGGCGCCCCCGGGCCCGCGCTCCTGCGGCCGGGCTCCGGGGCCGAGACCGGTCCGGGAGGCCCGAAACGCCCCCCACCGGGGGAACTTCTCCGCCGACTTTTGGGGCTCTCGGGACGCAGGACCGCCCCGGCGGCGGCCTCGGCCCCGCGAGTTCTGCTGGGAGCGGGGAGGCCCTGGCGTCTCAGGTGAGTCCCCTGTTCCCTAGACCGGCCGGACACCCGGAGGCTGCACTCACCTGGCGGGGCCTCAGACGCCCGGCGGCCTCGCCCGCCTCCCTAGACAGAGGGCTTGCCAGTGTGCAGGGTCCCAGGGAGAAGAAACTGCCGGGAAGACACTGGATAGCCCAGGATCCAGCATGGCTGAAGGGGCATGTTGAACAGGGCAAAGGCATGTGGCGAATTAGCCGGGCTCACGAGCATGTACCCGAGAAACCACCGCACAGAGCCCATCTGGGCAAATGACTGTCCTGGCTGAGGGCAGGTGCCCCACCTGTAAAATGGGGGGAACAGTGGTATCTACCCCATCGGGCTGATTTGAGGATGAGGTCCGTTTTTGCTGTACAATAAGCTGTCCATAAACGTTCGTTTTTATGAGCCCAGGGCCTGCCTTGTGGTAGGTGTTCACTAGATGATGTACACTCTTAGAAGCACCCACTGAGCTGGGACCAGCAGTGGGAAAGTGAGTTGAATCATCCTCACCCCTGTTGCCTGGAGCAGCCTGGTATCCAGTGGATAATGATTTGAAGTACCCTGGAGATGTATGGAAATGTTCCATGACCAAGGAATTATGAAGGGTAAGGATCGCTGCTAGATCCCTTCTGTCATCCCTCCCAGGACCCATTGGTCCCACTGGCCCACTTGCAGAAAGCAAGCCATCAGCCTGCTTAATACAGGAAGTAAAACAAAAAGGTCGAGAAGGCCTTGAGGTGGGAAAGAAGCTGCTTCTCTGATGCTCAGTTCCAGGAGCAGTCTCCTGTTGAGCGTGCAGGATTCACTTGGAGTCTGTGGCTTGGCAGCCTGAGTTGAGAGGCTGGGGCAAGAGGGGATGGGCAGAGGACAGGATCTGCATAGATGGTTTCCGAGGTCCTTTCCAGCCTCGCTCTCAGGAGCCCTTTGGTTTCGTAACCCACATGATTCATCCTTTCTGCAGGTGTGAGTCACCCCTAATGGAGGTGGGAGAACAGGAGGCGTGGTGGGAGGCCCCATCCCAACAAGTCACATCCATGTTCACAAGGGCTCCTGCCAAGGGCCCATCTTGGAACCTGGAGATCAATGTCCCACACGGCCTTCCCTTTGCTGCTCTAGATGCAGCTTCACCTCCCTGTGTTCCCCCGGCAAGTGGGGTCCGCTGCTTGGGCAGTCACTCTAGGTCTGTCCACGCTGCAGAAGACAGCCACTGTGTGTCCCTCCTACAGATGGACTGGATGCTCATCAGCCCCTGCCAATGGAGAGACACGAGGCCCTCATGCAAACTGGCAGCCCTAGAGGAGAACCCACCATACCTGTTGGACAGAAACAGTACCCAGAACCCTCAGTCTGCCTCTGCCTGACATGGCCCTGGCTGCCTGGCCAACTGGCCTGTAGAAGAGGGATATTGGCCTGAGTCAAGGGGACAGAGTTGGAGGCATTGCATTGTCACCTAGCAGCAGTATGTCTGGGCAACATGTGTTACCTCTCTTCCCCTTCTCCTGCCGGCCAGATATCCCTCAGATTCATCCTGGATCCGGTACTGTTCTTCTTCGAGTATATGGCCTGCTTCAAGATAATGTACACTGCACATCAGCTAAATAATTATAAAGCAGCTAGTGTCTCCCAAGACGGAGCCCCCGCAATGTCAGTGATTTTGACAGGCAGAGGTAAGGGTGTTTCCATAATAATGTGGTAAATTAAGGGATTCAGCCTGATGTACTGAGGGAGACTAAAATGCATCTGAATTTTTATTTGGAGAGATCTGAATTTATTTTATTAACAAGTCTGGTCCTTTTGGGCTGAACTTTCCATTTGTCATGGAAGTGCCCTAGCAATATCTTGACTCCAATGTTGTAGGAAGACCACCTTCCCAAAATGAACATCCTAAATCAAATCGCCTCCTGTGGGTTTCCTATTGATTTACACGGTGACAGGATTAGCTCAATCACAGGAGTACCAGCCCTTTTCATTGTGATAGGATCTGTAATAAAACTTGGCTAGTCGTCCTGCAGGGAGGGGATTTATTACTCAGTCAGACTCTGGCTCTCCAGATGACCCCCGAGATCTACATAGCTCTGTGGGGAGGGAACGGGATGCTGCTTCCCTAGATTGAGGTCTTTGAGCCTCAGGAGGGACAGGACATGGACCCGAAAGGTGATTGGAGCCTGGTCATATTTCGGAAGTTTTGTGATATTTATACTAACATCTTCTAAAATCAGAAAAGAGGAGAAGACATTGAATGATGTGTTCTCATGCCCACCAGTGATCCCTTTACAGCAAGTACAGGGTTATCCAGCCAGAGCCCAGGAATACCCATACAGCCAAGACCACTGGACAGCAAGAGCCTTTGCGCAGCCTTCTAGGGTGGGATAAGACAGACTTTGATGCAGAAATTACCTCTGTGTAGGGAATAGACGCTTTGCTGAAAAATTGCATTTTTGGCAATATGCTAGGTTCAGCAGGCCAAAGTAGCATCCTTTGAAAAATGTCTGATGGACACCACCTTCAGGATACCAGAGATGAGCATGGACTCAAAGCCCAGCTTTGTCATTTACTCATGTGCAGCCTCAGTAAAGTTGCTTCAGTTTGCCCTACTGAAAATACTAGTAACACTGCTGTCCCCATGCAGAGGTGCTGTCAGGACGACAAGAGCTGATGTGTGCAGAGCCTGGCACCCGGAGCCTGGCACCAAGTCAGCACTCCATAAATAGTGGCAACAGTGACCACTGCTAACCAGGAGCTCTCCAGTGGGATAGAGTAGTTAGGGCTGAATACTCTGACCTTCTCTGGATGAGGGCTCACTGTCCTCATCTATGCCTGGGTGCACATTTTCTCGCATTTTAACATCCCCAAATCAAGAAACATCTCACAATTAGTGTTTTGCAATCACTACTGGCCTGGGCTGAAATTGAGTTCTTTCAGAGAGGGTTTGTGTTTGCTTCTGCCAGTGATCTGGGGACACAACTCCTGAAACTCCTTGGGGATCTGCTGAATGGTGTGACCCCAGAATGAGAACCAGCTTATGGTTCTAATGATCAGTGCAGGGCATCTCTCCCTATTTCTCTCTCCCCTCGCCAGGGCCAAAATAGAAACCTGTTGATTCCTTGCTGTTCCTCTCCATGGCGGGTTTATTTCTCATTTTCTTCTGTACTGACAGTGGAGTCTTTCTTTTCTTGCCTGCCTGCCTGCCTGCCTGCCTGCCTGCCTGCCTTCCTTCCTTCCTTCCTTCCTTCCTTCCTTCCTTCCTTCCGTCCCTCCCTCCCTTCCTCCTTCCCTCCTTCCTTCCTTCCTTTTTTTCTGAGACAGAGTTTCACTTTTGTCACCCAGGCTGGAATGCAATGGTGCGATCTCGGCTCACTGCAACCTCCGGCTTCTGGGTTCAAGTGATTCTCCTGTCTCAGCCTCCCAAGTAGCTGGGATTACAGGTGCACACCGCCATGCCTGGCTAATTTTTGTAATTTTAGTAGAGATGAGGTTTCACCATGTTGGCCAGGCTGGTCTCGAACCCCTGACCTCAGGTGATCCACCTGCTTTGGCCTCCCAAAGTGCTGAGATTACAGGCGTGAGCCGCCACGCCCAGCCGACAGTGGAGCCTTTCATTGCTCCATCTTTAGGGAGGCATCTCCTGTGAGACTTTCCATCTTGGACATTTTTCTTTTCTTAGTAATACGTTAAATAACGACACATTTTCCAATTGAAGGTATCTCTTAGATTTGATGACATATGATACTAATGCCTTCAAGACATATTGCAGTAAAGAAGCTTGTTGAATTCTTCCAAATATATTTGCTATGTCCGTGTATGTGTGAGTGTGGCATCTATTGATATACTACAGAAAAGGTACAGAGAGTACAGCATTTTTCATGAAAATCTGTTTTGAATCCTCAACAAGGTAAAAGCTTTTTCAAAGTAATTGCCTGGCTCATTTGAATTTTCAAATACCACATTTCTATCGGGAGAACCCTCAGATACTTTGGGCCAGACAGCACTCAGAGGCGAGATACCAATGGGATTTACAGTCATTCCCTAGACCTGACAGTGCTGCTTGAGCCCAGATAAACACCCACGGTCCCCAGGAACAGAAGGTGTGATGCAGGTCACACACAGCCAATGGGCCTGAGACATGGAGAGCCCAGGGCAGACTAGACCTCTGCCTCCCACCAGCCCCCTTCCGCCATCCCCGAGAAACCTTTATCCGTGCCCAGGTTTCTACAAACCAGGGGTTTCCCCAGCCAGGTCCTCTTCTCTCCCTTTCACACTTTTCTTTGCCCTCCTTTTTACTCACTCCACATCCCACTCACAGCTGTTGCCCCTAGCAGTGGTGGGTCAGGGGCTTTTGCTCCCCTGCAGCTCCACGCTCTGCGTCCTTCTGGGCTCTGCCTTCTGCTCGGTGTTCACAGTTTCTCAGTGGTCTCTTCAGTATCTGCTCATTCATGTGACCATCTGGGGTGGGGAGGGCATGGAGCAGCTCCCACTTGACTCTCCTCTCTGTTTAAACTCTCTGTTTATATCTAGATCCTAGTTCTCTTAAGAAAGAGCCCTTGAAAACTGCTTCTTCTGTGAATCAGTTACCCTGGGTCTAGCAATTATGTATCCCAGTGTTCCTTTCCTAAACTCCCATGTGGAAATTTAGTGTCAAACAAAGAATTTAGGGGCAAAAAAGCTGAAACTCCCTGAGAAACTCTTCCTGACTAAGAATGAGAGCTTGGCAATTCATCTCGTTTCCCTTTTCACCTCAGCATCCGGGAGGCTCAGAGCCACATGTGACAGAAAAATCATAGTTCTTTATTTCTGCTTTGCTGCAGTAGGTAAGATGCCTTTGGTTACAAAATATGAGAATGCCCAACTGAAATGAATGCGGACAATAAGGACAATTCGTTATTTTGCAAACAAGAATTTGGTAGTAGGTGGATCCAGGGTTGTTAATTCAGCAGCTCAGTGATGCCGGGACTCAAGATAGCTTTTCTATACTTTACTTGCCTTTCTCCTATTCTTAGGTGACTGCCACAGATCGGAGGATCATATCCTCTCAATACAGCCTCCAGGGAAGAAGCACAGGAGTGACTTTCCATCTCTTGAATGTCTTCTTCTCCCTGGGGAAGAAGCACCTAAATCTCCAGTCCACTTCCTCTCAGGCCCCACCTACCAGATCTGGGTCACAGGCCCACCCCCTGCTGCTAGGTAATCATAGACAGGGTGAGCAGGGCGGCTCAGGTTGCTTTCGATCAGTCTTACCTCTTCTCCTGGGGAACACTCCCTGAGCACATTGCTGCCCCAGATTGAGCAAAACCAGGATGCTGTTAGCAAGGGGCAGTACTGTGGAGGCTGCTGCGTGAGTTCCTTGGGGGTCCACCTCTTCCTCTGTTTCTGTTGTATCACCTTCATATAGATTTTCTTAGGCACACAGCAGAGTCTAAGCAAGTATTTGTTGAAAAGTGGAAAGGAAGGGAGGTAAGGAAGGAGGGAAAATGGGGAAAGGGAAGGGAGGAGGGGAAGAACAAAGGAAGGGAAGAACAAGAGGGAAGGGGAAGGAAGGCTCAAGTATTATTTAGAATTAATGTGTCCCATAAATTAAATAACAACACAAATCAACCTAAGCAGCGGTGACTCTGACTTACCCCACCTTCCTGCCTTCACGCCTGGCAGTGCAAGGATGGAGTTGTACTGTACACAAGCCCAGCAGCGGGGTATGGCTTTTTCCTGTGCGAAGACACCCCTTGGCTCCAGGGTGGGTTTCAGGTTTGTGGCCTAAGTGCTCTTCCCAAGTGAGAGTGAATTGGGAACTGGGGCTTCCTCCCTAGTCCCGGCAAGGAGAGCAAAGCAGAAGACGGGATGGGAGTGGGGTCTTCGCAGTGACAAGCAGAGGAGAAGAGCTGGCAGGTTATCCCTTTCTACAAAAGTCTGGTTTGGAGAAGCTGAGTGTAGAAATACATCATGGGAAAATGGACATTGCGGGGGACCTGCTGGGCTGTGGTATTCACCAAGTGGCGGGGCTGGGTGGAGCTGAGGAATTGCAAGTTCCTGTAGACCCCGCCCTTTAGCTGCTCTCTTTCCTCAAGAGCACAGAAGGCACAAACACCATTGCTTCTGCATCCCCCTGCCCTGTCCCTCTCCAAAGCTGCCCCTCCCTTGGTGCCCTGGTCCCCAGGTAATACTGCCCTCTGCAGGGTCTTGCTCTGGCAGTTCCCCAAACTCCTAACCCTCTAATCTTTTCCCGTCCCCAGATCCTTCCCCTTAGCTGCACATGTGCCAGAGCTCCCCCAGCCAACCCTGAGAAGGCTTCTTACGCCTTCCTGCCCCTGCCGCCCATTCACCTCACCTCTGACCTCCTGCCTTCACTGCCCGGGGTTCTGGGACAGGTCACATCACATCACTCTTCACTCATGGGCCTCTCCGTGCCCTCCTCTCCCTCTCACTCCACTCAGCACCTGCACTTAGCTGAATGCAGGTGGAGAAGAAACACAGCCACCCCGGTTGCTGTCGCCTGGCAGCCATCATTACACACCTCTGGCAGTCGCTCCGGATGCCCACTCCTCCTCTCCAACTCCCATCCTCCATCCTCACCTTCAGCTGACAGCCTTGCTTTCTTCTTACCTCCTTTCTCGGAAGAAACCTTCCTCCTCCACCTGCACCTGCACCGGACTCTGCCTCACAGCACTGCTGTAGGTGGTGGGGCCTACTGAGGACCTCCCCTCCCGCACCTGCTGGATCCCAAGCTACCCCAGCTCCCCAAAGCTGCCGTTTCACAGTATCGCTTTCTCCTGCTGAGTTACCTCCATGAACGTACAAGCATGTGGTTATACCATCTATCTTTAAAAACCCACAGGACTCGCCAGCTACTCTCCCATTCTTCCCTTTTTAGCAACACAAAACTCCTCAAGCAAGTCTCCCCACCCACTGTTTCAGTCTTTCCTGCACTCAAGCCACACCCTCACTGCCCACCCACAGCTCTCATCGCCATCACCCGCAGCCTGTATGCTCCTTACTCCTGGGGGCCATTCTCTGACCTCATGTTGGAGGCCTTCCTGCACCTTTGACACGGCTGACACCCCTTGTCCTTGAAGCACATTCCTCTTGTGGCTGCCAAGCCGCCCCTGCTATCCTGGTTCTCCTCTCACCTCTGTGGCTGCCTCTCCTCAGTCTCCATAGCTGGTTCTTTCTTAGCACCGGGGTGCCCCAAGCTCCGACTCTTGGGCGGCTTCTTTTTTGTACCCACCCTCACTCCTGCGATGCTCTCAGTCATTCTCCAACTTTAGGTGCACATTATGTGTGGGTGACGCGACGCTCAGTGCCTGTCGCTGGCTTGGACCTTGCTCCTAAACTCCAGGCAGCCAGCAGTTTCTCTGCTTGGATGTCTAAGGCACTTTACAAGCTGAGCTCCTGGTCCTCCCCGTCCCCACCACAAAACGCCCCCGCTGCCCTGCCCTGTCCCCAGCTTTCTCCATTACGGCAAATGCCAACTCCACATTTCCATTGCTCAGGCTAAAGCCTGAGGTCATTGTTAACCCCTCCCTTCACCCCGGCACACTTGTGTCTAGACTGTCAGTGAGTCTGGTTGTTTCTACTTTGAAATCCATTCAGAGTCTGACCACTTCTCACCACATCCCCTGCTACCTCCCTGGGCTGAGCCACCCCCACCTGTCACCTGGTGAAACTCAACAGCCTTCTTAATGCCTTCCCTGTTGCAGCCTTGCCTCCTGCCATCAATCCTCAACACAGAGGACTGTGTGAAAATAGAAGTCAGATCAGGCTGTTCCTCAGCTCTAAATTCTTCCATGGCTTCCAACCTCACACAGAGAAAAATCCAAGTTCCTTAAGATGCCTCAGAGGTCCCTCCCCTCCCCCAAGCACACAGTAGAGCCCGTCAGATACAAGAAGAGCATTGAACAAGATGGTTAGGGCTCCCTGGAAGAAGTGACTTTTAACCTGAGCTTGAAGACATAACTAGGAGATAGCCAGATGGGTGGACCATCAGTCAGGACTAAGCAAGAACGCAGAGATCACGCTGAGGATTTGCAGTGCAGGGAGCTGGTGACTCAGGGATGAAGGAGCAGAGTTTCTCCCACCCCTGGGTGGAGGCATCCCTCCCCCAGCTCCAGGCAGAGGGCCCACTCAGGACCAGCGTGTGCAAAGGCCCTGGCGCAGGAAGAGGCCTGGTGTGGTGGAAGAACTAGAGGGAAGGCAGGGCGGCAAGGGCATTGGCAGTGAGAGGGTAGTGGGAGAGGGGACAAGAGGCACGGCCAGAGGCCGGGCTGTGACAGCTTCGTCAGCCTTGGCAAGAATTTGCACTCCATCCCAAGAAGGGTGGAAAGCGGAGGAGGGGCATTCCCACAGCTCCAACCCGCCTGGCCTTGAAGGCCTTCAGACCTGTACCCGCAGCCCCACACTGTCTTCAGGAGGCCAGGAATCTTGGTTGCCACATCGTCACCTCCTTACTTAATATCTCTGCTCTCTCTGGCCTCTGAAATCCAGAGCAGCCTGTTCTAACCTCCTCACCCCCACCCGGACCAGACCCTGGCCTCAACGGCGTGCTGTGGCCTTCATGCCCTGACCCAGTCGGCCCGACTCCCACCTCTCACCAGTTCCCTCACATGTCCCCAGGCGTCCCGCCCTAGCCGAGGACCATATCGCGCTGTCTGTGGTGTTAACTTCCCAGGTGGTCTCTCTGGCTCCAGCTGCTGCCCCTCATCACCCTCCCTGCTGTCTCCAGAGTTTTGGTTCCCAGGCACTCCCATGAGACAACTTAGACCATCAGTGAGTCTTCTCAGCCAGCAGGGTGGAGATCAAACTCAGGGGCACGGCCTTTAGCAAGCTAGCACTGTTTTTCTTGCTCTTCCTGTCCCACCATAGGGCCAGTGGCTGCTCCCAGACAGACTGGCCCTTCAGGCCCGGGCACCTTGACTTCCACCATGTCTTCCTGACTGGATTCTTCTCAGTCTCCAGGCAGAATGCCTCTCCCTGGCTGTAGGACCTTATGTTTGGGGGCCCAAGTGTGATTTCTGGCCTCACTGCCAGCCTTGTGTGTGACTCATGGTGAGGCCTCAGTGGCTGCTCCCTGCACCCCCATTTCTCACTGGCAAGATGAAGCCTCAGATCTGGCAATCTCGCTCCACCCCTATTTAAACAAGGCAGAACCTCTGATCTGGAATGTTCCCACCGCAGCCTCTCCCAGAGCCTTGGGAAGTAGTTGGCTAATACAATGCTGGGTGGCAGGGCTATGCCGCCAGTCCAGTGATTTTTAAAATATGTATTAGAGCCCTGGATTTTTCCTATAAATGGGATGGTCGGCTGTCATCCTAAATGTCACTCCCTCCAGGTTATCTTTCCCTCACTATTAGCCACAGTGATGTTCCTAAAAGAGTCAAGAATAGAAGACCTGTTTGTAGGTATCTAGGAGTCGGCAGCAGACCTTGAGGATAGAGGACCAAGGGCAGGGAGGTTTCAACTCTGGATCTCCATCGATTTTGAGCACCTCGGTGACCAGGGTGGGCTTCAGGCTTCCTGAGCTGGGGCTACAGGAGGGCAAAGGGGTTTTATGATAGTCCATGTATTAAATGAAATAAGGGCCCATAGAAAAGAGAAGGCTGGGACCACAGGTGTCCAAGAAGCAAGGCACAGAGGCAAGCAGATACCTTCCCACACACACAGGTAATTTTCTGCTGATTCTAGCATAATTTCCTCAGGATCGCCTTTTGAGTGGGCCTCAGCTGAGTGTGGAATCCAGCTCACCACTTGCTGGCTGTGTGACCTTGGGCCGGGCACCTAACCTCCTATGCTTCCGTTTTCTCTGCTGTAGAAGAGGCTGCCAATGATGCCTTCCCTTAGGGAGTCAGCCAGGCGGTAACTCAAGGCTAGGCAGCACCTGGCAGCTGGCATGCTGGCAGCAGACCTCCTGACACACGTGTCCTTGGTTTGGCAGATGCTGGCAAGGGTTGTGGTGACAGCGGACACGTGAACCATGACAGTTGGAAGGCAACAGTGGAGGGGAGGGCGCTATGCTGAGTTACATTTAGACCTCACTAAAACCTAAGTGGTTCCTGTTAACTTGCTTGGGTCTACGTGGTGGATTTAGGGCTTCCAAAAATCCTCTTAAGGCTTTTTATATCCTCCTCACTATTTATAGTCTAAACTCCCCCAAATCCCCAACCCAGGCAAAATCATTCCTGCTATGTTTTCTTTTGATGCCAAACTCACCAGCAGCAGAGAACATAGCTGCATGACATGGGACCCAACAGGCTGCCCATGCCTGTTCCCCTCGCTCCAGGAGTGAGACTTGGGAAACCCTTCACCCTCTGCAGGTTCTGTCTTTACCCTTTGCGGGGTCACCTGCCACAGTGTCCAACTCCTGCCACCCACAGGAACTCCAGCAATGCTACTGATTCCCATATTGTTATTTTTCAAAGGTTGAAAATTTGATAAGCAAACAACACATATGTGGCCCAAATGATTTTGCATCTGGCTCTTTTCATCTGGACTGGGGCCAATTCCCTTATTCTTTTTCTTTCTCCTTCTGAGCCCTTTCTCCCTCCATCCTGTAAAAGTAATCTTTCATTAGAAATTGGCAAAATGGAACAGTATACTCCCTCCTGAGCATGTACCAGGCACAGGTCACAGGTGATCACCACTGTCAAGAAGAAAATCTAATTTAGTCCTTACCTTTGATAGACGGGAAGTCTGGAACCTTCTTAGTCATGGCCTCTCAGGTAGAAGATAACAGAAGACTTGCCACGGTGCATGGCAGGGCCACAAGGCAGCATGAGGGGAAGTGACACTCAAGTCCTGTCCCTGGGAATAGGCAGGGGATGGTCAAAGTGAAGTGGGATTGTCCAGGCAGGGAGAGAAGAGACAGAGGAGCACTGTGGTTAGGGCAGAGACTCCAGTGCTGACTACCTGAGTTCTCATCCCAGCTCTGCACCTCTCAGCTACCTGACCTCAGATGAGTCCATTGATCTCTCTGGGCCTCAGTTTTCCCAGCTGAGCATAAAATGGGCATATTTGTGTCCGCCTTAAATGAATTAGTGTACAGTGCCTTGACTTGTGCCTGGCACTCAGACAGCATTATGTGAGAGCTGTTCTCATAAGGCCAGAGGTTTAGCAATATCTGATTGCTACTTGTAAACATGCCTGGTTCTGGAAGTGTCTGTGTGGGTGTATCTGTGTTAACACAGACATGCCCCAGGCTGGCCAGCCCCACAGGCCAGCCTTGTATCTCCCCCAGCAGAGACCCCCCAGGCCAGCCTCTCCTCTCCCTCCACAACCCAGACCTAGAAGGACTGCACAGCCTGGGGACTTCAGCTCCTTCCTGTACGTGCCTGATGAAAGGAGGGAAACAGGCAGTGAAGGAAGAAAGAGCAGAGGAAGAGACAAAAACTTACCTCTCCTGAACCCTCTGTTAGGCTTTTGCATCCATTTGTGTCTGAGCTCCTAAAGCCCCTGTCTACTATTTTATAGACAGGAAAGCCCCGATCCTCCAAGGGAGCCAGGGCCTTGCCTAAGGTCTTGTCAGGTGAACAGTTAGGGTTCTGTAATGGGTGGCTGTGAAGGCACAAGGCAAAGGCAGAGGGAGGAGGCTGGGCAGCAACCCGGCCCCATCTCTTCCTGTCAAACAGTGAGGGCATCCTTGGGCACAAGAGCCTTGATGGGAGGGGAGAAGGATGCCCCAGCTGGCCCATCCCCACGGGTCAGTAGAAACAGGAGACAGGCCTGAGGACTCCCTGGTGACCAGGGACCATCTGTAGCATCCCCTTCCAGGACTGCGCTCTGGGGAGAACAGCTCCCTGGGGATCAGCAGGCTGCACTGTTGCCCCCTGGAGGACGCAGAAGGAAGGAGACACAGTGCCCGGACTCGCTAGCTCCGTGATCCAAAGCTGAGAACCCCCAGGCAGGCTTCAGACTTCTTTACTCCCTGCCTGTCACACCCCCAGGCCCCTCCTGCCAGGGGGAGCTCAAGGGAGTGAGTCCCCCCAGGTGGCGGGGAAGCCCGTCCTTTGGGATGGAAAAGCCCAAGGCCACACCAGCTGCCTGGGCACCAGCTCCCTGGCCACCATCGTGCAAAGGCAGCAAGGCGGACAGTTGAAGGACGTACATTCTCCAGGGGCTTTGATTCTTTTGATGCCTGCTGGTGAAGGACAAGTCACTGTCTATGAAGGGTCTACAATGTCCCCAAATTCTGCCCCTAATGTCTCTT